>NC_138200.1:22081791-22256791 GCF_964194105.1 Spermophilus citellus | reverse complement strand
ACTTTCCCAGAAGCCCCTACTGCACCCCTCTTACAGAGCAAGGAAAACTTGGCTTTGAGGCAAGACCTTTTTTGCAAGCCCTGCAGGACCTAGGGAAGAGTCATATGTCCTCCTTAAACCAAAGTAGGACTAGTTTCTGGCCTGTCATTCTGTCCTGGTATGGCTTGCAGCCAGTGGCCAGTTGACAGGGCCAGGGTCCAGAATGGTAGAGTCCATGAGGGAAAGGGTATGTGGGAGATCACTGCTATAATATGAATATGTCTCCTCCAAAGTTCATGTATTGGAAAGAAAATCTGAAGTGCAATACATAAGGATGTGGGGCCTTTGGGGAGGTATTTAGGTCTTGAGGTCTCTACCCTCACAAATGGATCAATGCCATCATAAAAGAAGTTGATAGGGGAAGCTGGCCTTTTTGCTTTCTGCCATGTGGGGACACAGAATTCCTTCCTGAGTTCAAGGCACATTTTGGGGAACAGAGAACAGCTCTCACCAGACACCAAACCTGCCTTGACCTTGACCTTCCCAACCCCAGAATCACAAGAAATAAATTTCTGTTCTTCATAAGCTATGCTATCCGGGGCATTCTGTCATAGCAGCACATATGGACAAAGCCTTGCTTCAGGCTCCTAGGGGGTGGAGCCTGGGTGGGCCTGTCGGAGGAGGGGAGGGTTACAGGGACTGAGGCAGAAAGTGGAGGATCCACAGACCCTCTGCGTCTGTTCTCTTCACGGTCTCACCCCCGTCTTTCCCGTCACTGAGGGTCCCTTGATGCCCACTGAAAGTTTCCTTCTTTCCAGGGTCCAGGTAGCAGGTCCCAGAAGTGGGCAGTGTTTCTTGAAGGGACACCATCTTTGCATGTTCAGAGCCCACTTCAGAAGAGGGCAGTGCAGGGGACATGGGGCTGGGAGTATGCAGATGAGGGTTTGAGTCCCACTCTGTTAGGGCTCAGGGGTCAGCTGTCACCTCTCTTTACCACACACAGGTGTAGCCACCCTGGCCAGCATGTCTCAGTCACGGTTTGGGGACTTTGACAAGATGAGGCCTTCAGGACGTGGCCCATCGAAGGAGTTTCACTTTTGAGTATTGAGGGAATCCCCCAAGGTGGGGTGGGAAGCTCACCTGCAGCTCTCCCTCCCCGGAGGCCCTCCAAGTCCCCAGGGAGAGTCCACGAGGCTGCTTCAAGGCTCTGCAAACAGCTTCTAATTTACTTCCCTTAACTGCCCTGAAGGCCTAGAGCAACAGTTAAGAATCACATTACTGCCTTTTATTGTCTCTAATTTTTACCCAAACGGTTTCTACTGCGCCAGCTAAACAGCGCTCTCTACTCACTCTGCACACCCAGGGACCCTAGCCTGCTGCAGGCATGCTCTGGATCTGCCCGTTTTCTGGAGAGGTTGACCATCTAATGCTCTCCCCTCCCCATTTAAGCCACGGACCTCCTCTGCTCTCTTTCCTGCAGCAGATAGGTGGATTAGGGCCACAGGTCATATCCCAGCAGGGCCACAGCCAGGTGGGCTTTGGGAGGGAGGCCTGGGTCTGCCTGGCATCTGCGTGCATGTGTGGTGGGGACCAGAAAGTGGATAGGGTGGGTCTGCTTGGCCTCTCTCCCCCTCCCCCTTTGACCTTTCAACTCTCTGCCTTGGATCAGAGTGCAGCCCTGAGTAAGGGGAGGTGGCTCTTTTAAGCTGTGCTTTTAAGTCCTCAAAGAGGCAGAAACTCAACTGAAACTGAATCCAGCAAAGAGGGACTGTGGAGTCATGCAACTGGAAGGACTGAGAGGAGACAGCTTCAGGAATGGTTGGATCAAAGCTGCTCAGGATCCTGTCTCCCTTGCCCTTCAGCTCTGCCTTCTATCTCAGGCAGCAGAGAGAGTGCTGCATGCTTCCACCCTCCAGTTTAGCAGCTCAGCAGAAGAGTGGCATCTACTGGGTCCAAGAATGATCCTGGTTAACTCCCAGGCCAGGCTCAGTTCACAGTCCATCACTGAGCCCTTCACTGTGTCTAGGGCAACATCCCGTCTCATTGGCCAGGTCTGGATCCCATGTCCCCATTCTGGTGGTCAGTGAAGTGAGGAAGAGGAGCCGGCTTAGTCACATGACCTGAAGTTAGGGAAAGGAGTGACTTTCCTAGTGGGACAACCAGGAACAGAGCCCACAGATGGGAATGGATCTCAGCCACTGGTCTGGCACAAATCCCTTCACTCTCTCTTGCGCCAGCCCCTTCTTGGGATCAAGGGAAGAGTGGGAGGATCAGCTCTCCAAGAGCACCTGTCCCATGCTGCCCTTCCCAGCTACTTCCCTCTCCCCTGTACTCACCTCTTCTGGCGTAAACTTGATCCGTCTCGTCTGTGTTGTCGTGTCCCTCACCCACACCATCACAGCCTTGGCAGGGACTTGGAGACTCAGTGACACAGGCTGCAGGCTCTGACCATACCAGCCTCAGTCTAACAGTCAAGCGTAGTCAGAGAAACCCAGAACCCAGGAGGCAGGGGCAGGAGCCTTCCTGGGACCACCGGCTGCTGTCCTGGAGGCAGCCCCCTCTGGTGGGTTGGAGAGAGCTCACTCCCAGTCCCACCAAGCCCTCTTCTTTCGGAAAGAGCCAACATGAGCTACGATAACCATCTCTTAATTATCAAAGGAATTCTATGCTTCATAAATTGTTTTCTTTCGGAGAGGAAAAGAAAAGTCTTCTGAAAATAGGATTTGGGTGTGTTTTTCAGTAGAATGGGATGGGGCGGGCTTTCCTCTCTTAACTGGATCAGTGTCAACCGGGCTCCTGATTTCACGGGTCACCATGGCAATGGGAGGGCACAGAGCAAGGTGTCCTTGAAACATGGGTTTCTGGACCTGTGTCTCCAGGCTGCCCCTGCCAAACAAGCCTCATGTGCGTCTCCTGCTCTTTCTTGGTATTCTTACTACTAATGAGCTCTGACTCTGATGGGTTTTGAACCCAGGGCCTGTGAGAGCTGATGTTTCTATACATCAGTGCCCCTGAAGACTGTGTGATGTTATCAACTCCCTTTTACAGGTTAAGAGGCTGAAATTCCAAGACTCTAGAGCATTCATCCAAGGTTCCCTAGAGAGTCGGTGGCAGAGCAGGATATGGACCTCTGGCTCCCAGACTCTTCCCTTTGAGCACTATGCCCTGCTGGGCAAGAACTGCCACCAACATGCCCTGGAGTCCAGCCCTCGCGGGCTCCTGGCGAACAGAACAAACATGGGATTCCTTTCCTCCTTCCCTTGCATGCCCTGATGGGGTTATGATTTATTGGCAACCTAGAGCAAATCCAGGGAGCTGGCCACCACATCAGATACCACTGGCCAGATGCCTTTCTTTTTCTCAGAGAGATGACTTGACTGAGCACGTGCCGCCAAATCTGGGACATGCTGTCCAGGATCTGGACTTCATGCCAATGGCACCTTCTGAAATGACAGAGCAGCATCATTACTCCCTTCCTGTGCTGAAAATGGACCTGCTTCCAGGTCGACAGTCTCAGCGTGGTTCTGCATCTACTTGCTGGTATTGTTAATTCCATTGGCCAGGATCGAATAAACTGCGGGGATGCGGGGGGCGGGGGGGGGCGGCTCATGTGACAATCACTCATCCTTCCTCCCTTCCTCTTTCCCTATAATATTATGCTTATGACTTAAAAATTAAAATGATTCTTTGTGTCCTATATTGGATTGCTATTTGTCTGTCCATCCATCCATCCATCCATCTATCCATCCACCATATCTCTCTTCCTTCTTTCCTGTCCATTTTTTAAAAATTTAATGAGTATTGATTTGAATCACTGCCCCTCTGAGTGCAAAGGTCATTCAGTCCGTCAAGTCTGTGTGTAGCTTGTCTTGTCCCCAGTCCTTCTCTACTGTTCCCTTTCACATGTCACCCTGTAGGTCAGGAATGGTCTCTGCAAGGTGTCCTTGTGTGCAGGGACAAACAGAGCTTTTCCTCTCCCTGTCACTGAGGGTAAGTTCGTCTGGGCTGTCATTCTCTTGGATGCACGTGGCCCTGTCTTTGATCTGGAGCTAATTTATAGGCCCCCCCAAAAGAATTGGTTTGTCTGAGGAGAGGAACCAAGGACAGAAAATTGAGTCTCATCCTTGAGTCAAAATGCAGATTTCCCATTGAAACACAAATCTTTCATTTCAAAAGGTCAGCTGGAATGGTACTTAAAAAAAGAGTTGCAGCTGCTTTAGAATAAGGACACTGGAAACAAAAAAGTCCCATCCAAGAATACTCTCTGGCCCTGTGCCCGCAGCTTCTTCTGGATGAGACGGCCACATTATCATTCCCTCCAGCTCCTGTTGCTCAGCCTTGCACATGTGGAGATAGATGGTCAGTCAGACAGATGGACAGGTGATGGCAGGGCCAGACCTTCCCAGGATGTGGGCACCCCAGCGTGGAGCCAGGGGGTTCTTCTTTAGTCTCCCTCGTGTTCCCAGTCAGCCTGACCTCTGGCCACATTCTATTTATCGACATCCCAGTGGTCCGGCTTTGGTCAGAGATGAGCACCCCTAACTCCCATATTATGTTTTGGGTCCACAGAGCCCAGGGTCCTGAACACGGGCATTCTCTATTCTTCCAAGGCCACACCTGACATCACCCCAATTTCCCGTTCCCTCCAACTCCCCAGTTCCTGCTTTTTGGGTATGTCTGCATGACCTCCTGAGGATCACCCAGGGCCCGGACCTGCCACACTAGCAGTGGAGGCAGCAGAGACAGACGTTACTAAGCACGCTGCTTGTTGCTTATTTACTGATCTACACCCACCTTGTTCCAAAAGCATTAAATGTGGATGACAAAAATACATACAGTACAAGAGTATTAAAATAGAAAAGAGATCAAGGTGAAGGGAAAATAAGGCATGAACAGCGAACTGAGGCCAGGGACCAAGTCAAAGAAGAAACTTGCACTTTAGAAGGTCGTGGTGTCCGGAGGTCTGAATATGCTATAAACTAGCAAGAGTGACTCACGCTACAAATATACACTTATTTTCCTTTACAAAAGGATTTTGTCAGAAGTATTTTTAAAGGAAATCTCAAGTCATTTGAAATGAGACATGGTTTACAAGAACTCCGTTTACACACAGCTTGTAAGCAGCAGCTATGTAAAGAGCCATTGGTTGATGTCCACTTCTGTGGAACCCTTGTGCCTGTCCCTGGGTATGTGATGTCACGTGGACAACAGCTTTTTTTCCTTCCTTCTGGACTTCCTGAAGCCAGTTGGTGAGTCAATATTATTGAGCACTGTTCAAATGCCCAGGGAGGACTGAGACACAGAAGCCTGGAGCTCAGTATCCAAGAGACGAGTGAATGGTGACATGGGTCATGCTGAGGATGTCCAGAGCTAGGAGAGCCTTGGATGGAGGTGGGTTTTGATATTTCATTGGTTCATCACCTGCCCATTGTTCTCCCTCAGAGTCTTCCTTTCATTTTCAAAATTCATTGGAAATGTCTCTTTACAAATTGAGGGTATTAACACAGTATCTGAGATTTGTCAATTATCTATCTTGTAGATATTTCTCAATTCTGATATTAATTTGCTAATAGAGTTTTAGAATTAGTTTTATTGAGGAACTCTTATATGTCATGCTTTGTTCTGGCTCTGGGCTAAAACGAGGAGCAAAATGTAAACATCATCCTTGTACTTCAGCCTGAGGAGGGAAGGAAATATTAATCAATTAATCACACACACAAAGGACAGTCACCAGTCACCACTATCTCAAGTGTCCTGAGAGGTGGGAGAGATCACCAGCGATCATGGTGTGTGTGTGTGTGGTGGGGGAGGGTATGTCTGTGAGGAGATGAGGGGCTGAGCCAGGTGAGAGTGGGCAGAGGTCCCTGCAGGAGAGTGGCCACAGGGCTAGAGGGCAGACAGCAAGGTGCCACGTGGCTGCACGTGGCTCAGTGAGGCCGAGCGACAGGGCCAGGTGTTTCATGCAGAGACATTGAAAGATGTCCAGAATACCTGCACCGATCTGATGAGGCTTTAAAAGGTGTCTGGGTTGGTGGAGATGGAGAGTGAAATGGGAGAGAGCACTTGAGGGCATCCAGGGAAGGGAAGGGGCCAAGGTGAGGGAGAAAGTGGACACTGGGAAATCAGGTAGAGAGAGAGGGGTTCCGAAAGCACAGGGTGTGTTAGACTGTGAGCTGTAAGGTCAAGCATGATCCCTAAGGCCCCGTGGAAAGGCGTGGCCAAGTTTGGGAGGGCGTGGCTAAGGGGCGTGGCCAAATGCGGAGAGCTCAGGTTTGACATTTCAACCCTGGCAGAGCAGCGCTGGGACAGACCTGGAGGACTTCTGCAAGCTCCACAGAGAGCATGGATTAAGGGGGAATGGAAAATGAGACTTTTCCCTGGTGATTTGCCCTAGGGGCCTCTGGGCGCTGCCTGAATGCAGGTTGATGGAGCCTGCATTCAGGAGGCGCTCAGGACCACTGTTGAAGCTGCACGGGTTGAATTTGTTGTTCTGGAGCCTTGAGTTGTTGAATTTGTTGTTCCAGAAGCCACTGACCAGCCAGACATAGGATAGCCAGCATGTCCCCTGCAAGGTTCTGCTCCATGCTTTGGAGGCCATGCTTCAGGTCTGTTCCCTGCATTTTTGCAACAGGAATTCCACTTGGGAACAGAAAGAAAAATAAAGGCGGTAATTTTTACCGGCAGTGTTCCCTATGAGTGTCTCTGCTGATAATTACAGAGCTGGGCCCACTTGGCTCCAGTCAGGGCAAGCTGGCTGGACCCCCGTCAGGAGCCACATGCATGCTCCAACCCCAGAGATGTGCATTTCTGATTTCTGACAGGACCACTGTTTAGCTGAGCTCATCTTACACCCTCCCCTTTCTTGCCCCTCTATCCTTCCTCTTCTTTGACTCTCCCTCCCCTCTCTTTCTATTTTGGAGTGATCTTAAAATCCAAGAATATGGCAAGAGGCCTCTAACAAGGGGAGAGAGAATTAAGTCAAATAAATTACAGCAAAAAAAAAGGAATTAGGTTTAATTTAAGCAGGTAACAGAAAAGGATTGGGTTTGTCTTTCCCCTGTCTTGGAAGGAGACCACATCAGCTGGTGTTTTTTTGCCCAATGGAAGAGCAACATGGCTGCCTTGGTTCAGACCAGCCTCCTCCCTTACTCTCAGTCTTCTCCTGGACCCAGATTATAGGTTTGCAAGTCGCTGACCATGGTTGAATTTTATCATTATTAAGGTTCAGTGCTAACCTCCTCCCCTTATTTCCTTCCCATTTAAAGTTTCAGGGATAATAAATTCTTTTGATTTAGCAATTATGGGAGCACAGAATTAGTCAAATGTGGGCTTTGAGAACAAAGTAGAATGGGGGCCTGGTGGGTTTTTGCCGAGATGCCACAAATACTTACAGGCCTGTGGCGGAAAGATCTGGGGAAATGGTGCTTTGTTAAGTCTGAAATTGGATGGGTTTTAATTTAAGAGCATAGCTCCAACCCTCACCTCTCTCTCTGAGCAGAAAAATAGTTATGTTTGTGGGTGACATATTCCTGAAGTCAATTGTGCTAAACCACTGTGTTGAAATACATTATATTGACTTGTCTGTGGCTGTGCTTTTCCGACTACAACATTGAGTTGGCTAGTAATAAAAATAAATAAGAATTGTATATCATTTCATTCATTTTTTTGTATTACATTTGCAAAATGCATAAGGATATAACACAATGTGTTGCAATAGAGTTTTATAAAATACAATGATAAAATTAATCCTTGATAAAGAACGATGGATGTGGGTGGATTAAAACAGAAAGTGGGGAGGAGCAGCTGGTGCTTTGAAGGTGCTTCCAGGTTGGGTGCTGGCCGGAGCTTTAGGTTCTCTGTGGGTTGGTGGAGGCCAGGACACACCTGTTCCATTCCTGATGCTCCCAAGGGCCTCCAGAGGAGCCATCCCTCCTGTACAAATTGAGCGGGGCCTGCCTTCTTCGCCCTCAGCCAGCCATAACACTACCTGGACTCTTCCCATCAATGTTTCTTGAGACCGGTTGAGGCTTGGTCCCCACAGGGCTGGACCCTGATGGGTGGCTAGGGTATCCTTGCTCATTAGCCATAGGTGAGGGACAAGAGAGTGAGGTCTGAGCAGGAAACACGTTTGTTTGTTGCTGGTTTACTTTGTTTATGTAGCAGCCCAAGCTGAAATGGTTACTATGAGATATAGACAAAGGGGGACCCTGGCCCTGGGACCCTTGGGTTTACCTAAAGTCCCTCAGCAAATGCGCAAGCCATTCACTTGCCGGTCTCTGGGCTTTGGCCTGCTGGGTATGGGGAATGCCCCACTGTCCCTGAGAGCTCCAGCGTGGAGATTCCAGGATGAGGCACTCTGTGCCTTTTCCTTGTGGAAACCTGGTCTCCTACCCTGAGGTGGGCCAGTCAGGGAGAACCATCAGACCAATACTTTGGCTGCTGGCTCTGGAAGCTCTCTGACACCCTTCCAAGGGTCTGCCAGCCCCAAAGTTAGATACATCACATGAATGTGCACATAAACATGGATGTGGACCAGGCACAAAGACACACACAGACACACACACACACACACACACACACACACACACATACGCACGCATGCACACACGATGCACACTTGGGGACACACACAGATTTGTCAGTGTACATGCTTACACCGGCAGAGGTACACATCGTGATGTGCACACAGATGACTCACCCCATCCCATTCCTAGGGCTTCTCCTAGGTGGGACATCCTCTCTCTTCCCCAACATAGCAATAAGGACCCCAGTGCCGTCCTCCCCTCCTTCCATCTCCCACCCAGACCCAGCCCAGCCCAGCCCAGCCCTAGCGCCTCAGCAACACTGGTTCCTGTCCCTATGATCCATTCCCTAACAGGCAGAAGACCCTTTGGCTCTGGGCTCTCAAGGGTCCCTATTGCTCTGAGAACAAAGTCCCCTCCTCACCTCATTCCTTAAGTTGCCCATGGTCTTTGAAGCTTGCCTAGTGTGGTCTCCAACTTCTCAGCATTCTTTCCTAGACACTCCTTGTCCCCTGTTCACCCAGTAGTTGCACCAGCCTCTCTCTGGCTGCCCAGAGACCTGTAGTGGGGCCCTGTCCCCTCCTCCTCTTTAGTGCTGCTTTTCTGGGAGTCCTCTGCTATTGCTCCCCAGTTCCCCTTCCCAGAAGTGCCCTCTTGTAGCAGTCGCTGCCTCATTCTTTTTGAGCAAATATATTCTGTGGTCACCAGTGTGATTATGCTATCATGGAATTTGTCCCTCCCTCCAGCCTATCAGCTTCGGTGCAGTTCTGTGTCTCTCTCAGCTCTATTCCCACCAGCACTGGTGCTCAAAATTGGTGTCAAATGGATGAATCGATATTCTTACCTGCAGGGACCTATAGCCACCCAAGGGCCTTGCTGCCCCATTTGCCCCTCAGGAGGAACTGAGGAGGTTGCCGATCCCCTGGGACATCACCTGTCTCTGATAGTGACCTGGGACAAGAACCCAGTGTCCTCACTTCTGGCTAAGCTCAGAGGCTCCTCCACCCCACCCCTTAGCTGGACTTGGGGCCAAATCAGCAATCCCAGGAGCTCCCTGAAAGACTTCAAGAAAGTCCCTTCCACCTTCCCACACCAGATAGGCCCTGATGCCGATCAAAGAAGAGAAAAAACACGTCCGAGCCAGCTGGGGGCAGAGGCAGAGAAGGCCTGGGAAGATGGGGTGCATGTGAGTATGGGGGTGACACAGGCAAGGGACATGCTCCTTACTCTGTGTCCCTCTCCATAGCAGGGTGACCTCTCTGCTTGTTCAGAACCATGTAGAGAGGTGAGTTGGATGTAGTGCAGTGGAATCCAGAAATTTGGGACCTGGTAAACCCTGGGGGCAGGGGTGGTGGAGAATAGGGGCTGGGTGGGTAGGGGTGCAGAGAGCCTGCCTGGTTCCTCTGTGTGTGTTTGGGGCCATGAGAGGGAAGGGGGAGGGGAAGAACACACTGACCTGTGGGCTGCAGAGCATCTCAGGCAGGGGTGGGGCTGGGAGAGGCACCAGGAGACTGAGCATCATGGACGCCCTTTCCTTTCACACTGCCCACCAGCTGATAGTCCCCTGGCCCCTTCTGTCACAGCCCAAGTTGGCCACCTGTGCTGCAGGCAAGGCTGCAGCAGGGATGGAAGCTTCCCCAGATACTGGCCAGTCCCGGCTCAGGCAGCCTCTGCCTCTCATGCCTGGCAGCCTGTCTGGGCAGCAATTTCTTGGTGGCTTAAGGATGGGGACAGTGTCTGGAGGTCTCCTCACTCTACCCAGTCTGGGGACCTTTGCATGGGCAGCATCCTGAGCTTCATAGCTTCTCCTCCAGTAGCCCCCCTTCCCCCAGACCAGGACCCAGCCTACCTGCCCCACAGCTGCATAGACCTCGATCTCAGTTTGGTAGCTCTGGTGTTTATAGGCTGATCAGTTGACAAAACTGTGGGCTTCTTCTTCAAAAATATTTTTTAGTTGTTGATGGGCTTTTATTTATTTATTTATATGCAGTGCTGAGAATTGAACCCAGCACTTCACACATGCTAGGAGAGCACTCTACCACTGAGCCACAGCCTCAGCCCCAAACTGTGGGCTTTTTAAAGAGCTGATTCTCTGCTGATTTGGCCAGCATAGCACAGGCCTGGCTTTTTGTAGACCTGGGTTACCATGTGCATGGAATCAACTGATGGGTGTGAGGAAGGTGTGCATGGCAGTTAAGTAAGATCATGTGCACACATATGAGTGTTGTGAGCTCATGTGCACATTTATGAGAGTGTGCATGTGTGCATATAGGCACGTGTGTGGGTATGAGGTGTGTATGCACTACAAGTGTGCATATGTGTACATGGTTGTTACAGATTGTTTGTGTCCCCCAGATTCACATGTTGAAGCCCTAACCCCCACTGTGATGGTATTTGGAGGGGGGTCCTTGGCAGGTGACTAGGTGTAGGTGGGGTCTGAGGCTACCCCTCAGAGGATGGCACTTGTGCCCTTGTCAGAAGAGGAAGAATCGCCTCAGCTTGCACAGTCTCTTGGCTGGGTGAGGGTAGAGTATGTGGCATCCATCTGCCAACCAGGAAGAGCCCTCATCAAGCATCGAATCTGCAGGTACCTTGGTCTTGGACTTCCAGCTTCCAGAACTAAGAAATAAGCATCACTGGCTTACGCCTTCGGTCTCTGGTGCTTTATAACAGCAGACTGAGACAGAGGGTGCAGTATGCGAGTGTGCGTGTAGCTATAAGTGTGGGTGAGTGTGTGTGTATGTGTGTGTGACTGTGTGTGTTGACATTTTTTCCAAATCCCAGATGTTGTGGAGGGATCTTTCCAGGGTGATGAATCTAAGTCCCCTAAGGCTGGTGTCCCCTTCAGTGGGGTCTGACCCTTGAAGGCTACTGGCACATGGCCAGCAATTCTCAGAAAGTTTTCCATCCTCAAAGGTCTTGGAAACCCCACGCAGAAGCTGTTGACCCCAGCCCACCACTGGTTTCACGTCAGCATATTTCTACAGGGTCTCTACTGAGTCACCCAGGTGGCTCCTCTGGTAGGCATGGCCTGTGGTGTCCATGACTGATATCTGGGTTTGTCTGGGAAGCTGTAGGAGCAAGGAAGCGGGGTCCCTGTTCAAACCCCTGGGGCTCTAAGGAAAGGACCATGGGCCCAACTGGTGCACCTCCACTGCTGTGCTGTGGCCCTCTAGCAGCTGGAAGATGTGAGGCGACAGGGCGTAGCAGGAGGTAGTGAATGGCAGTGCATGGGAGAGGTGGTGCTGCCAGTCAAGGGGCCAGAGCAGGAGAAAGGAAACACCAACACTCAACAGTGGCCATAGAAGATGGGGTGGACTGGAGGACTTCCGAGACAGGCTCCAGTGGTTCCCAGAAACCCTGTGTGCAGTCAAAGAGGGTGTGTGGGACATGGGAGACCTGCATTCTCTGGAGGGTGCATGTGTGGCCACGGGACCAGGCACTCACAAAACAAGGGGACCTGGCTTCCAGAGGGCAGGCCAGGCCCATCTTTTGTCTTTAAGGAGTTCAAGGAAGGTGAGGGGGTAGAAAGGACGGTGACAAGATGTGTCAGCCAACTGTTCCCATTACAAGGAAGAAACTGCTCTGTGGAGCAGGAAGAACCCGATAGAGTGGTCTGGAGGCTGAGGGGAGGAGAGACTGTGAGTTTCACCCTCTGGTTTGGGCCAGGGGTTGTGCAAACTTCCTGCTGCATATCCCCTTGTCCATTCCTCGTGCATCCTTGATTTTACACGAATGGTCAGCCATAGTGTCCATGGGCTTGTATATCATGACCCCCTGAGCAACATAGGTGCAGGAGCACCCACACTTCTCAGCGCACAGAACAAAGCCCTGCCCTTGGGGTTGTCTGAAAGACATCTATAGGGGCAGGTGGGTTCCTGGTCGTTGTTGCCTTGGCTGTCACAGGACCCTTCCTAGAATGTCACATCTGTTCTTGGAAGTGTTCCCAACCAGCCCAAACCGACAGGTCAGGTCCCAGCCCTGCAACACGGCTTATTCAGGAGCCATTAAGGTGGCTTGGAGAGTCATTTGATTCCAGATGTACCAAAGACCTTGGGTGGGCCAAAGGGCTGGGGCTATGAGGTGGGGACTTATCTGGCACTGGGACCACTAGGAAAGTCCTTAAAGCTACATCCCTCCAGAAGGCATCTGTTGAAGACCACGAGCCCTGGAGGACACTTTATTTAAAATCCAGCAGGCAGACACTCTGAGAAAGCACACTGTCACGACTCAACCTCTCAGAATGCCATGGCAATTTTAAAAAAGAATACGTACCGTACACTTTTTGTCACATCTTAGATGTCCTTCCGCCTACAGGAGCCGTCAAATAAAAATTAATTTTGCTTTAAAAAAAACATGCTGCATATTTTTGACACTCAATGTCTGTTCATTTGCATGGGACACGTTCTTCCATAATGAATCATCGTAACGCTTAAATTAAACACAGTAAAAGAATGGTTAATGCCATAACACGCTGACAATTTAACCTGGCCAATATTTTTATTGCCTTGTACAATAAACCTAACAGAGCACAACTTGCTTTTGACTGGTGGAAAATCGGTTATGAACCGCCAGGGAGCGGCCAATTTTTCAAATGCAGCCATTCAGTCATACTATAGCCACTAAGACTTTTTTTTTTTCCCATACACTATTGCTGTTATAATCTTTTGAGGATATTTTATCACGGCAATAACCTCCTCAAAATCAGTCTTTACTGCAGTTAATGACTGGACAGCTGGAGCTATAACTGGCCTTGGCTTTGCCCCCAGCTATTAGCTAACAAACCAGTTGTTATCTGCAGGTAACAACCAATTTCTTTTGGAATTTTCTTGATAAAGTGCCTCATTGGATCAAAGTTCTTTTTTCCCCCTTTTGTACCAGCTTTGTGGATCTCAGGGAGCTTAAGGCAAGAGGGGAAGAGCTGATGGGTGCCTAACTCCCAAGCATGGGTCATCTAAACCGCCACACCTTCCATCCACCACCACCATGTGGGTTTCTGTCCCTACCTGGATTTGTAAAGTGCCATTGCTTGTGGGCTGTGCGGCACAGCTGGAGGAGGCTGCTCTGCTGAACTGACTGGACAGAGCAGAGAGCTAAACACCTGGGAGGTACTGAGCACAGACCTAGCAGGGTCAGGCTTCCAGCAACCCCTGGGAGTTTAGGATGAAAGGCAAGCCCTGGGGTATAAAGTCCAGGCACCAGGAGAAATATGCTGGATTGACAAGCACCTTGTGTTTGATGAATCTCTATGGGAGACAGATATTTACACATCCTTTTTTTTTTCACATGTATTTCACTTTTGATTCCCCTTTTAACTAAGAATTTTAAAGTTAGGAAATATTTATTTATTTTACAGCGAACGTATTTATTTTAGAACAATATTAGCAAATTTGGACCCGAGCACCAACGCTAACATTTGTCCAAGCAAAGGATTGCTACGGTGATGAAATATTATGAGTTAATCTGAGCAGAATTCAAAGAGGGAATGTTCATAGAGAAAGCTAAACCAGAGCCCACTGCCAAAGGATCAGTCTGCCCTCAGCACCCACAGGTCCTTCCCACCTCTCCTGCTGCTGCCCGGAGAGGGGACCTCTTTCCTGCTTCATTCCTGAGTGTGTTTTAATATCCCCAGTCCTCCAGCATCAAAAGTGGATGGGGTGCTTCCACACTAGAGCAACAAAGAAACACTACAACGATCGCCTGTTCACGGCAGCAGTTTGAAATTCTGCAGATTGATCAGTGTTTACTATGTGAGATGAAGATCCGATTCCTGAAATCACAGTGCTGATTGCAAGTAACTTTACATATGCGTCTTTAACAAGCAGGGCAAAACAAAAAATTAATGTTCTTAAAAGTGAAGTAAGTTTTTTTTTTTTTCAGCCTGGAGAGAAGACCAATTAAAATCACTTCAAATTTTTAAATGAGTTTTAATTTGAGAGAGTGGAATTCTTTTCAGAATATGAGTTCTGCTAAATATTTGAAATCATCATGTATCGTGTTCATCTGAAGCCCGGGATGCTTGTAAATTAAATAACAAATTAAAAAATGAGCCTGATATTCTTTCTTTTTTTTTTTTAAACTCATCTGTGAGGTGACACCCCTGCCACCCTGAGGCAAGGCCCAATTTCTAAAAAAAAAAAAAAAAAAATGTGGAGGGTCACTCTAGGCAAGTTGGAGGGTAAAACAACCTTCCTACAAATTCCCAGGTCCAAAGATTGCCACTGGACTAAAGCAATTCTGTGATTTTAAATCATTTTGAATTTCATAAACCCAACTCTTTAACCTTTTGTAAATGACAAAAAGTGCAACACACTCTTAACATTTCTGATCATTCCACACTATGCTGGCCCCATAAAGCTCATCTTTTCCAAATTTAAGCACTTAAAAATGTGAAGTGCTCCAATAAATTTAAATTGGCATATGCTACGCATATCAATGGGAAATGATTCAAGCATTAGAGGCTGGAAGTGGTGAGTGAGGGCAAGCAAACCAGAGCATTCATTGTCACGGGATTGATTTTTAATGACTTTCTATTGATTTGGTGCCTTTTAAACCTGATGGCCTAAGGTTGGTCTTGCATATCTATCACACTGTGTCTTTGGCCCACTCAGTCTTCCACAGCGAATGTAGGTTGTTTTTCCCTTCTTGCCAAAACAGTCTCTGAAGTGGATGCGAGTCTTCTGGGACGGGGGCTGGCGTGCATTCAGCCTTCCAGGGACAAGAACTGAAAGGCCACCAGGCAGAAGTGAGGCATGTTGTTCAAGACTCCGGTGGTGGTAAGTGACGGCGTCCAACTGGAGATGACAAGAGATTTATTGGCTTTCATTCCTGAAGAGTCCCTGGATGGGTCAGGGATTGTTGGGTGCAGAGACTTTCTCATCTCCCTTTTCTTCTTCATATCACATTCTCATTCTCCTTTAGCCCTTTGCTCCACCTGTCCCCCACCTCTCCTTTCAGAGGAGACCCCTTCAGGCAAGATTGTCTTCACTTGGTAGCTATTGACGGGTCCATGTTCACATTCTCCTAGTTCTAAGTCCTTCAGAGAATGATGCTATCTTATATCTAAGCAGGTTCTGACGTGAGTCTTTTTGGATCACATTGGGCTCATTTCTAGCCAGTCCCCATGTCAGGGGCATTCAGTTTTCTGGTTGGCCATAAACTTACTCGTGGAGTCAAAAGTAGAATAAAATCTCAAACACTTGAATTGGGAGTGGGTGAGGGATAAAGATGAGTCCTTTCCTGGGCCAAGAGGTCCTGCTTATCTTCTACATATTGGAAGAGTGGTAATTCACATTTACCTGATTCTTTTAAACTAGGTGTGCCCTGTGTTTTGCCATGGTCACTGATATATGAGTGGAAGTTATGCATGCCACTTCATGGTAGGAACTTTAAGAGCTCCAGAAAGTGGGTGCTTCTGCAGCCTGGGACCAGAGTAAGGAGATTCAGCTAGCCAGTCATGATGGATATGAGAAAGAAAAACAAATATTGTCTTTTAGAGACCACAAAAATTTGAAATTGCTTAGGGACAAGCCATAGCCTAGCCTAATCCTGAATGATGTGGAAATCAGTAGCAGGAATGAGTCCCACCAAAATCCAAACCTAAAATATATGAGGCATTGACTTTGTAGTAGTGGAAATGTGTTAGTCAGCTTTCTGTTCCTGTGACAAATTACCTGAGATAATCAACTTATAAAAAGCTTTATTTTGCTTCACAGTTTCAAAGTTTTCAGTCCATGGTTGCTTGACCCTGATGCTTTGGGCCTATAGTTGCACAGTACATCATGGTGGGAGTACATGGCAGAGGAGGCTTGTTCACTTCATGGCAACAGGGAAGCAAAGGAGGTGGGGAGGAGTCCCAAGATCCCCTTCAAAGGTATGCCTCCCAATGACCTAACTTCTTACCAGGACCCACCCACCTTCTACAGGTTCCACATCTCCTAATAGTGCCATGAACTGGGAACCAAGCTCCATGAACCTTCAGGAGACACTTGAGATCCAAACTACAGCAGGTAGTGAGTGGCAAGAAAACTCTTATCAGAAGCTGGAGAGATGGAAAACTATATTGTCATGTGGTGAAACTTTTGCCAAAACTGTCACCTGTAGTGATTTTATCAGACAAAAACAAATGTACAGCTCTTGGGAGAGTTAGAAGCAGGGAATGATTGTAGTGTGTTGGTTCTGCTGGCCACGTTTGGCAAGGTGTTAGAAGAAAAAAATTAATTCGAAAATAATAATCTAATTTTTAAAGTAATAATAATAATAATATAATAATAATAACAATATAAAAATAATAATCTAATTTTTTCTGAAGGAAAAAAAATCTATACCCAATGAAAATAAGTTTCAAAATGTAGGAGACAAAAATCTTCCTTAGACAAAAAGGAAAATCTAGTCTGCAAATAGGAATGAAAGGGGGACTTGCAGGGTTCAAAGATCCAACTCCTCAACCCCTAAAAGTGAGTGACAACATTAATAACTTCAATGACAAAGTCTGATTAAGACTCAGGCTCTCAGAAATATGAAATTAAGAGCGCGGCTGACACAGCATTGTCAGCCGAACCCCTGGATGGAGTGAAATGTCTCACAGAAAGACTCGTTTGAGGGAGTGGAAACACCTAAATGTTTTCAACTGAACAAAAATTTTAAAGGAAAAGGACTTGAAGATGAGACTTTCTTCCTAAAGTCTGATGGGTTCAAGATACAAAACTCAAGGAAAGATGTGAAGAGTTCCTGAATATTAAAAAAAAAAGAGGTGGACACCCCACCAGCACACACCCTCTTAGGAACCTGTCAGAGAGCCAAGGTTACAGGACGACCAGTTCGCTCCAAATCTGGAGGGGGACAGGAGCCTACAGGGAGGGGAGGCCACGGCACTTGCTAGGACATGGGTGGGAAGAATGTGCTGGAATAGTAGACCAATCAGTGGAAACTGAGCATGGGCTAGGAGGATATATGTGGCCCATGAAGGCACAGATGGAAGGATGTGAGCTTTTTCTCTATAAACCCCACCAGGCACTCATAGGGAGGGCTGGGGAGAATCTCTGGAGAGTTTCTTTGAAGCAGACCTGGAGTGGGGGAAAACAATCCCTGTTTGAGAAGGGCACAAAACTCCACCCAGATTATTCTCTAGTATCTTTAACAGGTAACAAAAGCCTTAATTTACAGAAGAAAAGGCACCAAAGATCATTGTACTTACCACCTGGCCCTTGGCAAATCTATTGCCACTGGGATAAGGGAATAGGAAAGAATCCTCTAGCCCTGGAGAAATGGTAGGGAAAGGCACTGGGCCCAGAACCTACAACTAGAACCTATAGAACTCGTAACTGTTCTAGTTGAAACTAGAGGGTTTTGAAGACTCTAATTGCCTGAGGGTAACCATAACAATAACCAGCCTCCAATCATAATATTTAGCCTAACTTCTGACAAGAGTAACACAAAACCCCCCATTCAAGGCCCCCCAAAAGAAGAAGCATCCTCATTTGCAGACATAAACCTGTTTATCTAAGATGGTACACAGGATGTCCAGTTTTCTACAACAACAAAATCCCATCAGTCATACAAAACACCAAAGTAAATCATCACAATTCTAAGAGAAAAAGCAATCAACAGAACAAGACACAGATATATATATGACACAGACACGGAAACCATCTGACATGGGATTTTAAGTTACTGCTCAATATTTAAGACCTTAATGGAAAAGATGCACAGCATATAAGATCATATGGGTAATTTCAGAACAATGGTGGAAACTATAAGGAGACATCAAAGGGAAATGCTGGAAATGAAAACCACTATAACAAAGATAAAGAATACCTTTGATATGTTCATCAGTACGTTTGACAGCTTGATGAACAGTAAACTTCACAGCTGAATGAATTTGAAGATAGGTCAGAAAGAAATTACCTAAGTAAAATACAAAGAAAAACAAGATTTCAACAAAGGAACAAATAAACAAAAAACAGAGAAATGCACCAAGAATTGTGCGGCAATAGCAAATAGTACACTACATGCATTATGAGAATTCTGGAAGGAGAAGAGAGAAAGAATGGGGCAGAAAAAATATTTAAGGAAATAAAGCAAAAAATTTTCCAAAATTAACGGCAGACACCAAACCACTGATTCAAAAATCTCAGACAACATCAAACAGATTAAATACACCTATCCTCAAAAACCAAAATAAAAGAGCACATTGGCAGATCCTATTCCAGCTGTTTGAAACAGAAAACAAAGAAAAAAATCCTGAAGCCAACCACAGAGGGAAAAGCACATACAGAGGAGCAAAGATACTTATGATCAGAAATTATGAAAAGCAGAAAACCATACAGTAATGTCACTAAAGTGCTGAAAGAAAAAAAAATTCTACACCCAATGAAAATAAGTTTCAAAATGTAGGAGACAAAAACTTCTTAAGACAAAAAGGAAAATGAGGGAATTTATTTCCAGAAGCACTTAAGAGAAAGTTCTTCAAGTATAAGAAATTTGAACCCAGAAAGTTGAAAAAGTGCCATAGAGGAGATAAATGAAGGTAAAATATAATCTATTTTATTTTAAGAATGAATTTATTTTTGTGGTGTGAGGGATGGAACCCAGTGCTCTGCTCATGCCAAGCAAGCATTCTATAACCCTGTTTAATTTTTCAAATTGTTTTAAAATATAACCATCTAAAGCAAAAAAAGCAATTATTTTATGCTTATACATATGTAAAATATATGGTAATGGTACATGGGATAGGAAGGAAGAATTGGAGGTATACTATTGTATGGTTTTTATGTTAAATGTAAAGCAGTATAACATCATTTGGGGGTAAACTCTGATTCAGTAAAGATGTGTATTGTAAAACCCAGGTAAACACTAATAAAATAATGACAGGTATAAATAATCAATAGTGAAAATAAAGTGGATTATTCAAGTAATTCAAATGTTGGGGACTGAAGAGGCAATCAAAAGCTCAGATAAAAAGAATATTAAAAGATAGTTAAATGGTAAATTTTAATTAAGACACATCAATAATCACACTAAATGTGTAGGTCTAAATGCAACAATCAAAAGACAGAGACTGTCAGGTTGGATAAAAAAGCAATTACTATCATATATATATATATATATATATATATATATATATATATATATATGAAATACAAAGAAAAACAAGAGAACAAATAAACAAAAAACAGAGAAGTGTACCAACAATAGTGAGGCAATATCAAATAGTATATATATATATATGAAACCCATGGTAATTTTGTGTATAATACATCTATACATGAAACTATACAGAGCTATGTTAAAAGCAAAAGAATGAAAAGAATGCATCAGTAAATCTGAAATCATGAATTTACCCTTGTTTTCTTCTAAGAGTTTTTCAGTTGTACTTCTAATGTCTAGCTTTTACATGTAGTTATAGTTGTGTATATTAGGTCTTTGATCCATTTCAAGTTAATTTTTGTGTTTGGTGTGAAATAAGGGTCCAACTTCATTTTTTGCATGTGTGTATCTAGGTGTCCTGACAACATTTGTTGAAAAGACTACTCTTTTCTAACCTTGGCACCTATGTTGAAAGTAAGTTGACGATAGAAAACGTTGGGCTTATTTCTAGACTCTCAGTTCTCTTATGTTGATCTATGTCTGTCTGTATGTCAGTTCAACATTGTCTTGATTACTATTACTTTGCAGCTAATTTTGAAATCAGTAGATATGAGTCCTCCAACTTTGTTCTTTTCAAAGATTGTTTGGACTATCCTGGGTCCATATCATTCTTTATGAATTTTAATATCAGCTTGTCAATTTCTATAAATAAGCGATAGGGATTCTTCTGAATCTTTGGATCCATTTGGGAAGTGTTACCAAATTACCAATATTTAGTCTTTCAATACATCAAATGGTATATTTTGCATTTATTTATGTGTTTAATTCCTTTCAATAATGCTTTGGTGTTTTCATAATGTAAGTTTTGCACTTATTTGTTAAATTCATTTTATTTTTTTCATGCTATTCTAAATGGAATTGTTTACTTAATTTCTCTTTCTAATTATTTAATTTTACATAAATACAATTGATCTTTGTGTATTTGTCTTATAGTCTGTAACTTTGCTGAGATTGTTTATTAATTCTAGTAGTTTTTTGGTGGATTCCTTAGGATTTTTCTATATACAAGATCATGGCAACTATAACTAGAAATGGTTTTTACTTCTTTCTTTCCAATCTTGTTGTCTTTTATTTATTTTTCTTGACTAATTGCTTTGGATAGCATTTCTAGCACAAGGTTGGATAACAGTGACAAGAGTGGATTTTCTTGCTTTGATTCTGATTATAGGTAGAAAGTATCAATTTTTCATTATTGGATATGTTAGCTGTGAATTATTTGAGATGTCTTTTATCAGGATGAAGAAGCTACCTATAATTTTTAGTTTGTTGAGTGTTTTTATCATGCAAGAGTTGAATTTTTAAAATATGTTATTGGAATATATAATCACATATAATGGTGGGATTCTTTGTTACATATTTGTATATGCACACTGGATTTTGTCAAATATTTCTCTATTTAAATTATAATGAGGCTTTCTGTATTTTATTAATGGTAGTATGTTATGTTAATTGATTTTTAGATGATAAACTGACCTTAATTTTATGGGATGGATCATACCTGATCATTGTGCAAATTATTTTTATATGTTGCTGGATTTGTTTTGCTAGATTTTGTTGAGGACTTTTGTACTAATGTTTGTAACTGCTCAGTATTTTTCTTTTCTTCTGATATCTTTATTTAACTTTAGTATCAGGGTCAAGTTGGTCTCATTTAATGAGTTCAAAAGTGTCTCCTTCACTTCTATTTTTTGAAGGAATTTGTGATGAACTTTGTTATTAATTAACTTTGTTATTAATTCTTCTTTAAATGCTTGATAGTATTCATCACAGCTATGTGGGCCTATAGTATTTTATTTTATTTTATTTTTTTATTGGATGTTCACAACATTACAAAGCTCCTGACCAATCATATTTCATACATTAGAATCTAGTGGGTTATGAACTCCCATTTTTACCCCAAATACAGATTGCAGAATCACATCGGTTACACATCACATTTTTACATACTGCCATATTAGTGACTGTTGTATTCTGCTACCTTTCCTATCCTCTACTATCCCCCCTCCCCTCCCCTCCCATCTTCTCTCTCTACCCCATCTACTGTAATTCATTTCCCTCCATGTTTGTTATCCCATTCCCCTCATAAACTCTTATATGTAGTTTTGTATAACAATGAGGGTCTCCCTCCATTTCCATGTGATATCCCTTTTTTTTCTCCCTTTCCCTCCCGCCTCATGTCTCTGTTTAATGTTAATCTTTCTTCCTGCTCTTCCTCCCTGTTCTGTTCTTAGTTTCTCTCATTATATCAAAGAAGACATTTGGTATTTGTTTTTTAGGGATTGGCCAGCTTCACTAAGCATAATCTACTCTAGTGCCATCCATTTCCCTGCAAATTCCGTGATTTTGTCATTTTTTTAGTGCTGCGTAATACTCCATGGTGTATAAATGCCACATTTTTTTTATCCATTCATCTATTGAAGGGCATCTGGGTTGATTCCACAGGCTAGCAATTGTGAATTGTGCTGCTATGAACATCGATGTGGCAGTATCCCTGTAGTGTGCTCTTTTAAGGTCTTCAGGAAATAGTCCGAGAAGGGCAATAGCTGGGTCAAATGGTGGTTCCATTCCCAGCTTTCCCAGGAATCTCCATACTGCTTTCCAAATTGGCCGCACCCGTTTGCAGTCCCACCAGCAGTGTACAAGAGTACCCTTTTCCCCACATCCTCGCCAGCACTTGTTGTTGTTTGACTTCATCATGGCTGCCACTCTTACTGGGGTGAGGTGGTATCTTAGGGTGGTTTTGATTTGCATTTCCTTGACTGCTAGAGATGGTGAGCATTTTTTCATGTACTTGTTGATTGATTGTATGTCCTCCTCTGTGAAGTGTTTGTTCATGTCCTTGGCCCATTTGTTGATTGGGTTGTTTGTTTTCTTAGGAATCAATCTAACAAAAGAGGTGAAAGACCTATACAATGAAAACTACAGAACCCTAAAGAAAGAAATAGAAGAGGATCTTAGAAGATGGAAAAATATACCTTGTTCATGGATAGGCAGAACTAACATCATCAAAATGGCGATACTACCAAAAGTTCTCTATAGTTTTAATGCAATGCCAATCAAAATCCCAATGGCATTTCTTGTAGAAATAGATAAAGCAATCGTGAAATTCATATGGAAAAATAAAAGACCCAGAATAGCAAAAACAATTCTAAGCAGGAAGTGTGAATCAGGTGGTATAGTGATACCAGATTTCAAACTATATTACAGAGCAATAGTAATAAAAACAGCATGGTACTGGTACCAGAACAGGCAGGTGGACCAATGGTACAGAATAGAGGACACAGAGACTAATCCACAAAGCTACAACTATCTTATATTTGATAAAGGAGCTAAAAACATGCAATGGAGGAAGGATAGCATCTTCAACAAATGGTGTTGGGAAAACTGGAAATCCATATGCAACAAAATGAAACTGAATCCCCTCCTCTCGCCATGCACAAAAGTTAACTCAAAATGGATCAAGGAGCTTGATATTAAATCAGAGACTCTGCATCTGATAGAAGAAAAAGTTGGCTCCGATCTACAGATTGTGGGGACGGGCTCCAAATTCCTTAATAGGACACCCATAGCACAAGAGTTAATAACAAGAATCAACAAATGGGACTTTCTTAAACTGAAAAGTTTTTTCTCAGCAAGAGAAACAATAAGAGAGGTAAATAGGGAGCCTACATCCTGGGAACAAATTTTTACTCCTCACACTTCAGATAGAGCCCTAATATCCAGAGTATACAAAGAACTCAAAAAATTAGGCCTATAGTATTTTAATCATCCATTCAATCTCTACTAGTTATAAGTCCATTTGGATTATTTATTGTTGCATCAGCTTTGGGAGTTTGTGTCTTTCTAGGAAATTTCCATTTCATCTATGTTTTCTAATTTTTTATCACACAATTATTTCTAGTAGCCCTTTGTAATCTGTTTCAGTTTTGTAAAGTCAGTAGTAATTTTCCCTCTTTCATTTTTGATTTTAATAATTTGAGTTTTCTATCTTTCTTTCTTTTCTTTTGTACCCAGAATTGAACCCAGGGGCACTCATCTACTGAGCTGCATCCCCAGCCCGTTTTATGTTTATTTAGATACAGGGTCTTGCTAAGTTGCTTAGGGCCTTGCTAAGTTGCTGAGACTGGCTTTGAACTTGCAGTCCTCCTGCCTCAGCCTCCCCAGCTGCTGGGATTTCAGGTGCGCACCAGTGAGTCTTCTCTCTTTTTAAAATTGTCAATGTAGCTAAAGTTTTGCCAAATATTATTTATTTTTCAAAGAACCAACTTTTGGCTTTATTGATTTCTCTCTAGTTCTTTTCCATTCTCCACTTTATTGATGCCCACTTTATGTTGTTTCCTTTCTTTTCTTTGGGTCTGGTTTGCTCTTTTTTTCCCACTGTTTTAAGGGGGAAGATCGAATTGATTTAAGATTTTGCTTTTTCTTTAGGTAGGAATTTACAACTACAAAATTTCCCCTAAGCATTGTTTGAACTGCATCTTCTAAGTTTTTGTATGTTATACTATTTACTTCATGTCAAAGTATTTTCTAATTCACCTTTTGTTCTCCTCTGACTCACAGGTTACATAGAAGTGTAATGTTTGATTTTCACACATTTGTGAGTTTCTCTGATTTCTCTGTTATTGATTTCTAGTTTTATGTCGTGTGTTTACAGAGCATACTTTGCTTTTGTCAATTCTTTCAAATTTATTGGGGTTTGTTTTATTGCATAGTATTTGGTTTATCCTGGGTAATGTTCCTTGTGTATTTGAGAAGAAAGCATATTCTCATGCTGATGGGTAGAATGTTCTATAGAGACCTATTAAGGCTAGTTGGTGTATACAGTCGTTCAAGTCTTCTATTTCCTTTTTATCTTCATGGTTGCTCTGTCCATTATTGAAAATGGGTATGGAAGTTTCCAGATACTACTGTTAAACCACCTATTACTCCCTTCGTTTCTGTCAATTTTTACTTCACTTATTTGGTGCTGTGTTCTTAGATGCATATACATACATATCTGTTATATCTTTATGATGCACAATGTCTTTTTTATTTACAGGGACTTTTTTTCTGCTAAGGTCTGTTTTATTTGATATTTACTATATTATCAGCTTTTTGTGTGTGGTTGCTGTTTGTAAGATATATCTTTTCCCATTCTTTTACCTTCAATCTGCTTTTATAATCTTTGAATATAAAATGTATCTCTTGTAGATAGCATAGAATTGTATCTTATATCTTTTCTCTAGCCTGAAAATCTCTGCCATTTGATAGAATTTTTTAATCCACACACATTTATTATTGTTATCAATACAATTGGGTTCTTCATGCCTTCCATCATTCGTGTTTATTCATTTTCTACTGCTTTATTTTGTATTTGAATACTTTTATGATTTTAACTTCTGAAACAATTTTTAAAACTATATTCTCTTAGGGATGGGGATATAGCTCAGTTGGTAGAGTGCTTGCCTCACATGCACAAGGCCCAGGGTTCAATCCCCAGCACCAAACAACAACAAAAAAACTATCTTCTCTTGAGTTATTTCCTTAGTGGTTGTTCTTGGGCTTACCCTATGTGCTTAATTTATCAGAATCAACTTCATACTTAAACTAACTTAATTCCAGTGAGATGTAGAAATATTATTATTGTAAAGCTCTATTCTCACCTCTACTTTTGTGGTATTATTGTTATATCTATTACATCTAAAAATGTTGCAAATGCCGTAAAACATTGTTATTATTACTTTATTTAATTTTACATCTTTTAAAGAAGCTGAGAGAAGAGCAAATCTATACTGTGAACCAGGTTCACTGTGAGCTGGCTATCAGCTTGTCTTAGCCTGGTGAAACAGAATCCCTCCTCCCTCTCTTCCCACACAAGAATCACATGAAACGGGTTTATTACTTACAGATAGGCAGTAAGGGACAACAGAATCTTAAGATTCATTAAGAAGTAGTCCTCTTTATTTATTGATTCTTGATTTTACTTTTTGCATTTTAGGACTCCTGTTAAGGAAGTCAGTTTTTAAGCCAACATGATGAGGATTTGGGCCTACTTGCTCTTCTTTTAGGTGCCTGAGTCTTTGATCCACTTTGAGTTGAGTTTTGTGCAGGGTGAGAAATAAGGGTTTAATTTTTTTTAAATTTTAATTTATGTTTTTACATGAGCTTTCTTCTTATTATTATTATCATTTTTGCATTACAATTCTTAATACACCTACATATGGATTTCCAGTTTTCCCAGCACCATTTGTTGAAGAGGCAATCTTTTCTCTAATATATGTTTTTGGCACCTGTGTCTAGTATGAGCTAACTCTATTTGGGTTTGTCTCTGTGTTTTATATTCTGTAACATTTGTCTATGTGTCTGTTTTGGTGCCAAAACCATGCCAGTTTTGTGACTATGGCTCTGTAGTATAGTTTAAAGTCTGATATAGTGATGCCTCCTGCTTCACTCTTCTTGCTAAGGATTGCTTTGACTATTCTGGGTCTCTTATTTTTCCAAATGAAGTTCATGATTGTTTTTTCTAATTCTATGAAGAATGTCATTGTGATTTTAATAGGAATTGCATTAAATCTGTATAATGCTTTTGGTAGCATGGCCATTTTGACAATATTAATTCTGTCTATCCAAGAGCCTGGGAGATCTCTCCATCTTCTAAGGTCTTCTTCAATTTATTTCTTTAGTGTTCTGTAGTTTTCATTGTAGAGGTCTTTCACTTCTTTTGTTAGATTTATTTCCAAGTATTTTTCTGAGGCTATAGTAAATGGGGTAGTTTTCCTAATTTCTCTTTCAGTGGATTCATCACTGATATATAGGAACACATTTGATTTATGGGTGTTGGTTTTATACCCTGCTACTTTACTGAATTCAATTATAAGTTCTAGAAGTTTTTGATGGAATTTTTTTGATCTTTTAAATATAGAATTATGTCATTGGCAAATAGTGATAGTTTGAGTTCTTCATTTCCTCTTCATATTTCTTTAATTTCTTTCTTTTGCCCAGTTGCTCTGAAAGAGAGAGTCTCCTCGATGGGAGAAAATCTCTACCACATGCACCTCAGATACAGCACTAATCTCTAGTATATATAAAAAACACAAAAACTTAACACCAAACATAAATAAATAAATAAATCAAGAAATGGGTAAAGAACTGAACAGACACTTCACGGAAGAAGAAATATAATCAATCAATAAATATATAAAAAAATGTTCAAGATCTCTAGCTACTAGAGAAATGCAAATCAAAACTACCCTAAGAATCCATCTCACTCCAGTCAGAATGGCAATTATCAAGAATATAAGCAATGACAATTGTTGGTGAAGATGTGGGGGAAAAGGCACACTCATACATTGCTGGTGGGACAGTAAATTGTTCCAAACATATGGAAAGCAGTATGGAGATACCTCAGAAAACTTGGAATGGAACCATTTGACCCAGCTAACCCACTCCTCAATTTATACTCTAAGGACTTAAAATTGGCATACTACATTGACACAGCCACATCAATGTTTAATAGCAGCTCAACTTGCAATAGCTAAACTATGGAACCAACCTAGATACCCTTCAACAGATGAATGGATAAAGAAAATGTGGTATATGTACACAATGGAATATTACTCAGGCTTAAAGAAGAATGAAATTATGGCACTTGCAGGTAAATGGATGAAGCTGGAGAATATCATGCTAAGCAAAACAAGCCAATCCTCAAAAAACAAAGGCCAAATGTTTTCTCTGATACGTGAATTTTATTTCACAATGTGGATGACTGGGGAAGAATAGACAGAAGGGAGTGAAGGGAGGGGAGCAGGTATGAGGGTAGGAAGGACAGTAGAATGAATCGGACATTATCTCCCTATGTCCATATGTGATTGCACGAATGGTGTACCTCTACATCACGTACAACCAGAAGAATGAGAAGTTATACTCCATTTATGGATGATGTGTCAAAATGCATTCTACTCTCATGTATAACTAATTAGAACAAATAAAAAACATGAAAGCATAGAAAATATAAATAATTAAGAATCATCTTAAATCAAGAATCCAAGCTAAGAAAAAAAAATAGAAAAAAAGCAGTCCCTGAAAGCTTTCTGGGGGTGATGGAGTCAGGTTTGCTTGTGCCCCACTTGTACCATGAATGCGAAACCTCACAAATCAGGCCAGTCTAGGTTTTATACCCCAGGGTCATGAGAATCTCTGGGATAAAGTGCTGCAAGACATCCTGTTTGTTTTGGGGTGTGTGGGTGGGTGGGTAGGACAAGAACTGGAACAGAGCCGAGTTGTTCTGACCGGCTTCCCCTCCTTTCTGGCTTTCCTATTCCCAGCACAGTCTGCAGTTATTATTAAGAACCACAAGCAAGAATCGGGTCAACCCAAGGCCACTTGAAGAACTGTCCTGCATACATTAAAAGCCTTTGTTATATTAACTTTCTTATATATCATTTCTGCTTCCCTTTCTTTGTTCCTGTGAATTAAGATACCATCTGGAATTTTCCCCAATACAGCTTTATTGTCAAGTTACCTCTTTGGAGGCAAATATATGTACTTTCTATATGTTATAGGCCCAGCAATATGTTGTATACACATTGCTTTGTACAGTTGCTTGTTAAATCAGGTAAGGAAAAAAAAAGAATGCATTTTTATTATCTTTTCAAATTACATGAGTGCTTTTACTAGTACTCTCCCCACCACCACCCCTTGTGGATTCAAATTACTGTTTGGCAATTAAGAGCATGAAGAAAGAGCCTACAGAATGGGAGAAGATCTCTGCCCTCTGCTTCTCAGGGCATTAATATCCAGCATGCACAAAGAACTCAAAAAACTTAACACCGGAACAACAACAACAACAAAGAAAAACAACAACAAAAAAAACCCAAATAACCCAATCAATAAATGGACACTTATCAAAAGAATAAATACAAATGGTTAACAAATAGATGAAAAAATGCTCAATATCTCTAACAATCAGGAAAATGCAAATTAAAACAACATTGACTGAGATCCCAATTAGAATAAGATATATTCCACATTTGTATGAATATTTGAAAATAGGTCCTACAGTCATGTATAACTAAAAAGAACTACAACAACAAAACCACATGGAGGTCAGGCATATGGCTCACGTCTGTAATTCAAGTGACTCAGGAGGCTGAGGCAGGAGGATCGTAGGTTAGAAGCCAGCCTTGGCAATTTAGTGAGGCTATAAGTAACAGTGGGATTTTAATAATGACTTCCCCCTTTTTCTGCTCCACTGATCTTTCTTCTATTCTTATTTTGCATCCTCCCTTATTTTGGATTAACTTCCACATATCGGAGAAAATATTATGCTAGACCTTTGACTTCGGCTTATTTTACTTAGCATGATGGTCTCTAGTTCCATCCTTTTACTGGAAAGGAAGAGAGAAAGGGTAGGGAAAGACAGAGGAAGGAATCAGGTCTAACTTAAGTTATATATATATATATCCTTGAGGTCAGTGGTTGAGATTTGTTCTGAAACCTGGGGGCTCCACCCAGCTGTTAGTTTCCCTCAATCTCTGAAACACTCGCTGGCCTACAGCTTCTCTCGTGTCCTCAGTAGTTCTGTTGATCCCCTCCCAATTCCCTTTCACCACAGCTGCTCTTGTTTTTGAGGGTGCCCTTCTGCTAGAGCTTCTACACAGTGCATTACAAATAAAGTCAGTTTTGCGGAGGAAGAGATTCAGAGCTCTGTGTTTTGAGGCCTGCTCCTTCTCCTGTTCCGTCTCAGTCCATGCCTCTGGAGCTGAGTGTGGAAACAGTGGCTCCACTTCTCTCTGTGTGATATCTCTTCCTCAGGAGCGATGCACAGAGGACAGGGAGACAATAGCCTCAGGTCTTCTTGGTTTGCTTTTACTGGCTTGGAACCTCTAATTTATTGACTACAAAAGATCCAGGGTGAAGGCCATGTTGACTGCAGTATCCCCAGGACATCACACCCAAGGTAGAGCCTGCATCACATAAGGAGGGAGAGGGAAAAATGAAGGACTGTCCCCAGCCTCTCAACCACACTCACCTGGGATGGAACTTATCCTCAGAACCGGGAGCAGGGGCAGAATGAGAGATGAACTCCTCCCCCTCCCCAAATGTCTATAATATACTTATAACAATTTGGTCCAAACACCACAGACTCTTGTTTTTACTGAGTTTTAGTAGATTTTTCTTCATTTGCTGTATGCTTTAGGATCATTTCCAGAGACTTTAAATGATTGGATTTTTTAAAAATAAATTTCATCTGTTTCATTGTACAGCGACCGTATAACTCCTTGTGCTATCATGACAGAAATGTAATTCAAATAAAAATACTTTCTTATCTTTATAAAAAGCAATTATGAAATCCCTACAGTTAACATCATACAAAAGGATGAAAAATTGAATGTTTTGTCCCTGAGATTAGAAACAAGACAAGGATAACTTCTCTCACGGCTCTTATTCAACTGCATAATGGAAGCCAGTGCAATAAAGCAAGAAAAATAAATTAAAGGCACATAGGATAAAAATGAAGGGGGAAAGACCCTCTGTTTGTATATAACAAAACTACCTATGTAGAAAAATCCCTCAAAATTTGCAAAGCAGCTTCTGACAAAAATAAGTGAATTTTGTAAGATTGCAGTATGTGAGGTCAATACATAGAAACTGATTATATTTCTAAATAGTAGCAATGCAGAGCTGTAATCAAACTTTACAAAATAGTATGTTTATGATAGTCCACATAATGAAATGCTTAGGGTGTAAATGTAACAAGATATGTCAAGAACCTGTATGTTGAAGAGGGTAAAGCACTAAGTAAGGAAATCAAAGACCTACATCAGTGGAGAGATATTCATGCTCATGGACTGGAAGATTCAATATTGTTAAGATGCTAATTCCCTTCAAATCAATCTAGAGATCAATCAATCCTAACCCTATTCAAAACCCAACTTTTAAATAAATATTAATGGCACGTTCCTGATATTTATATGCAAAGGTATATAAAAAGAAACCAGAAGATCCAAAGCAGTTTCAAAAAGGAAGAAGATTAGAGGACTCGCACTACCTGATTTCAAGACTTACTATCCAGACAGAGTAAGCAAAGCATGGTGCTGATAAAATAGTAGTTACAAAGATCAATAAAATAGAATAGAGTCTAGAATTAGACTCACACAAACAGCTTTGATAAAGGCATAGAGGAAATTCAATGGAGAAAGAATAATATTTTTAATAAATTATGCTCAACAACTGGAAATTTCTGTGCAAAAAAAAGTGAACCTTGACCCAGGCTTTACATTTCATTCAAAAAATAACTTAAAATGAGTCATAGATGTAAATGTGAAATGCAGAGCTATGAAACTTCTATAAAAATGTAGAAGAATAATTTTGTGAGTGAATAAAATAGACATTGTAACTAAAACACTAAAACCATGATCCACAAAAAGAAAAAAATATATAGGACTTCATTAAAATTAGGAACTATTACTCAGAAAAGACACTAAAAAGAGAATGAAGAAAATAAGACATACACTACAAGAAATTACCTGCAAGTCAAACTTGTGGCAAAAAGACTTGTGTCCAGAAAATATAAATAACTTTTAAAGTTCAACTATAGGACAACAAATATTCCAATTTTTAAAAATAAGTAAAAAAATCTAAGTAGATATTTCACCAAGGAAGATATACAGGTCACAAATATACATATGAAAAGATTCACAATGTCATTAGTCACTAGGAGAATATATATTAAAATTACAGTGGGTTAGTACCATATTCCTATCAGAATGGCTATAATAAAACAGTCTGGGGGGGATTGAAGATGGCAGCGAAGGGAGTGCATCACCCCTGTGCGCCGCGTCACTGTGTGGGAGAAAGATGAGGTGAAACAGCTGAAGGCTGTCTAGTTGGGAAATTCCAGCAAAATTGAGGTGCTCCAGAATCTAGTAGAGGGATTTCCATCGTGCGAAGTTCGGCTGCGGGGGCTCGGACGCGGTCGCATTGCCTGATCGGCGGATCGCCCCGCGGCTGGAGTCTGCGGCGCGCGCTGGGAAGCGGCAAGGTGCCGGATCGGGGGGTGCAGCGATGCGGATTCTGGGGGCTCCTGCCAGCGGTGCAATGGCCGTGCTTAGTGCTGAGTTCTGGCTTTGAGGCGGAGGAGAGAAGCGGTCCAGTTCAGTTCTCGACACCGGTCGGACCGCGGAGGAGGACAGCGGCCGCCATCTTGGAGAGCTGATGGAATCATCCCTGTTTTCTACTGATCTCAGCTCATTCAGCTATGGAACAGGTGATTTCAGGCTGGCATTTGCCTGCGTCTCACAGACAGATCGCTCAGGCTCAGGGCTAGAGAACCTGTGGGGAATACTCCTTGGGGCTCGCTCCTAGCAAAGCGTGCACCGAGCTCTGAGCAGCCGGGTTCTGGTTCCCGCAGCTGCTTTGACCCAGGGCTGGGGAACCCATGGAGACTGCGTATTGAAGCCAGCTCCTAGTGGAGCATGCATCGAGCTCAAAGCGGCTGGGTTCTGACCCCCGGAACAGTTTTGGCCCAGGGCTGGGGAACACGCGGGGACTGCGTCTTTGAGCCTGCTCCCAGCAGAGCGTGCACCGAGCTCGGAGAGCTTGAAACAGCCGGGCTCTGGCTCCTGGAGCTGCTTTGGCCTAGGGCTGGGGAACCTGCGGAGATCGCTCCTTGGAGCCTGCTCCTAGTGGAGCGTGCACCGGGCTCGGAGAGGCCGGGTTCTGGCTCCCGGAGCGGCTTTGGCCCAGGGACGGGGACCCCACGGTAACTGCTTCTCGGTCCAGGTCCTGCAGGGTGCAGTGGGGGCCAGAGGGGCAGAGGGGAGCTGCCGCCTGCACCCAGAACAGGCCAAGTGACCCACCGGCATGGTATCACGACACCCCAACTGCAGCTGGGGCCAAAGAGAGTAGCCGCCTATGCCTGGAACAGGACCAGCGACCCGAAAGCGCGGTAGCCAAGTCACCCCATTTGGAGTAGGGGCTGTGTAGAACCGCTGTCTGAGCCTGCAAGGTAGGCAGACCTGCGACCCACTGGCAGGACAGGCCCGGTAGCCTACCAGCATGGTGGACACGTAGCACCGAGGCAGTCATGTCACACTGGTTGGAGTGGGGGTGGAGCAGAGCCGCCGCCCGTGTCTGGAAAAGGTCCAGCGACCCGTTGGAGAGGAAGTCAGGTAGCCCCATTTGGAGTGGGAGCTGAGCAGAACTGCCGCCCGAGCCCGCAAGGTAGGCAGACCTGCGAATCACCAGCGGAACAGGCCTAGAGGCCTGCCAGTGTGGTAGACACGTCACACCAATTGGAGTAGGGGCCGAGCAGAGCCGCCGCCCACATCCGGATCAGGACCAACGACCCGAGGGCGTGGTAGTTACCTCACCACAATTGGAGTGGGGGCAGAGCAGAGCCGCCACCCGCGCCCGCAGGGTGGGCAGACATGCAACCGACCAGCGTGGTAGACAGATCACCCTAATTAGAGGAGGAGCATAGCCACTACCCGCCCTGCAAGGGAGATTTTCCAACTATACAAGAGCAATATAAATAAATAGGGGGAAAATTTCAAAAACGCAACAGTTTCACCAAGCAGAAAGAAACGCGAGCAGTATGAAAAGACAAGGAAAGAAAGGACCACAAGGAATGCAGGTCAACTCAACTTTAGAAGAGGTAATAGCTGCAACAGATGGAATGTCAGATAAAGAGTTCAGGATATACATGCTTCAGATGATCTGGAGTCTCAAGGAAGACATGAGACAGCAAAATCAGACAATGAAAGATCACTTTGACAAGGAACTACATAAACAAATCCAGGAAGCAAAAGATCAATTACACAGAGAGATAGAGGTAATAAAAAACAAACAAATAGAAATCCTAGAAATGCAGGAAGCAATAAACCAACTTAAAAACTCAATTGAGAATACTATCAGCAGAGTAGATCACTTAGAAGATAGAACATCAGACAATGAAGACAAAGTATTTCAACTTGAAAAGAACATAGACAGCTCAGCAAGACTGCTAAGAAACCATGAGCAGAACATCCAAGAAATATGGGATAACATTAAAAGACCAAACTTAAGAGTCATTGGGATACAGGAAGGCACAGAGCTCCAAACCAAAGGAATAAACAATCTATTCAATGAAATAATACGAGAAAACTTCCCAGACTTGAAGAATTGCTGAGGGCCATTACCAAGTAGGAAAATTCATTGCTTGGAGTTCATTCCTTAAAAAAAGAAAAAACCAACAAATAAATGATCTCATACTTCATCTCAAAATCCTAGAAAAAGAAGAGCAAAACAACAGCAAAAGAAGTAGAAGGCAAGAAATAATTAAAATCAGAGCTGAAATTAATGAAATGCTCTCTGAATCTCACGAGAACTCCACGGGAGCTCAGGCAGGAGGAACGCCCTAATTCCAGCAGCAATAATCCTCAACATTGAACTTCCCTAAAATCCAAGGTCTTAAACTGGGAACTCCCTTAACCCAAGGAGCAGGATACTTCCTCAAACTGCAGGACACACCCTAATCCTGGATCCTCCCTGGTCGTTGAGCAGGGTCACCTTTCTCAAACACACATGCAAGGTCAACAGCGAAATTAACATGGGGTACGCTGGCAAGGAAATTTCGATGCGTCATTCCTACTTGGTAATGGCCCTCAGCAAAGAATGAGACAGAATCCCAAATCCTAGAAGCCTACAGGACGCCGAATGTGCAAAATCATAAGAGATCCACACCTAGACACATTATAATGAAGATGCCCAACATACAGAATAAGGAGAGAATTTTAAAAGCTACAAGAGAAAGGAAGCAGATCACATTTAGGGGTAAACCAATCAGGATAACAGCTGATCTCTCAACACAGACTCTGAAAGCTAGAAGATCCTGGAATAACATATTTCAAACACTGAAAGAAAATGGGTTCCAACCAAGAATCGTGTATCTGGCGAAATTAAGCTTCAGGATGGAAGATGAAATTAAAACCTTCCACGATAAACAAAAGTTAAAAGAATTTGCAGCTAGAAAACCATGTCTTCAAAAAATCCTTGGCAAAACATTATGGGAAGAGGAAATGGAAAATAACAATGAAAACCAATAGTGGGAGGTAGGACAGTAAAGGGGGGAAAGTAATCAAAGGGGAAAACAAATCAGGTTTAGTAACATTAATAAACAAATATGGCTGGAAGAACAAACCATATCTCAATAATAACCCTAAATGTTAATGGCTTAAACTCACCAATTAAGAGACACAGGCTAGTAGAATGGATCACAAAACAAGACCCAACAATATGCTGCCTACAGGAGACGCATTTGATAGGAAAAGATATACATAGACTGAAGGTGAAAGGTTGGGAAAAATCATATCACTCATATGGACTGTGGAAACAAGCAGGAGTGTCAATTTTTTCAATTGTTTTTTTTGTTTTGATTTCATTAATTTCAGCTCTGATTTTAATTATTTCTTGCCTTCTACTTCTTTTGCTGTTGTTTTGCTCTTCTTTTTCGAGGATTTTGAGATGAAGTATGAGATCATTTATTTGTTGGTTTTTTCTTTTTTTAAGGAATAAACTCCAAGCAATGAATTTTCCTCCTAGAACTGCTTTCAATGTGTCCCATAGATTCCGATATGTTGTGTCTGTGTTTTCATTTAACTCTAAGAAGTGTTTAATTTCCTCCTTGATGTCTTCTAAAACCCATTGATCATTCAGTAACCTATTGTTCATTCTCCAATGATGCATGATATTTCCTTCCTTCTTTTATCGTTGATTTTCAGTTTCATTCCATTATGATCAGATAAGATGCATGGTATTATCTCTACTCCTTTATATTGTCTAAGAGTTGCCCTGTGACATAATATATGATCTATTTTTGAGAAGGATCCATGTGCTGCTGAGAAAAAAGTGTAACTCCTTGATGTTGGGTGGTATATTCTATATATGTCAATTAAGTCTAGGTTATTAATTGTGTTATTGAGTTCTATAGTTTCCTTATTTAACTTTTGTTTGGAAGATCTGTCCAGTGGTGAGAGAGGTGTGTTGAAGTCTCCCATGATTATTGTATGTTGGTCTATTAGACTCTTGAACTTGAGAAGAGTTTGCTTGATGAACATAGCTGCACCATTGTTTGGGACATATATATTTATGATTGTTATGTCTTGTTGGTATATGGTTCCCTTGAGCAGTATGTAGTGTCCCTCTTTATCCCTTTTGATTAACTTTGGCTTGAAATCTATTTTATTAGATATGAGTATGGACACAAAAAAAAACAATTGAAAAAATTGACAAAACTAAAAGTTGGTTCTTTGAAAAAATAAATAAAATCGACAGACCCTTAGCCATGCTAACGAAGAGAAGAAGAGAGAGAACTCAAATTACTAGCATACGGGATGAAAAAGGCAATATCACAACAGACACTTCAGAAATACAGAAGATAATCAGAAATTATTTTGAATCCTTATACTCCAATAAAATAGAAGATAGTGAAGGCATAGATAAATTTCTTAAGTCATATGATCTGCCCAGATTGAGTCAAGAGGATATAGACAACCTAAACAGACCAATAACAATAGAGGAATAGAAGAAACCATCAAAAGACTACCAACTAAGAAAAGCCCAGGACCGGATGGGTATACAGCAGTTTTACAAAACCTTTAAAGAGGAACTAACACCAATACTTTTCAAGCTATTTCAGGAAATAGAAAAAGAGGGAGAACTTCCAAATACATTCTACGAGGCCAACATCACCCTGATACCTAAACCAGACAAAGACACCTCAAAGAAAGAAAACTACAGACCAATATCTCTAATGAAACTAGATGCAAAAATCCTCAATAAAATTCTGGCGAATCGGATTCAAAAACATATCAAAAAAATTATACACCATGATCAAGTAGGATTCATCCCTGGAATGCAAGGCTGGTTCAATATACGGAAATCAATAAATGTTATTCACCACATCAATAGACTTAAAAATAAGAACCATATGATCATCTTGATAGATGCAGAAAAAGCATTCGACAAAGTACAGCATCCCTTTATGTTCAAAACTCTAGAAAAATTAGGGATAACAGGATCATACCTCAACATTGTAAAAGCTATCTATGATAAGCCACAGGCCAGCATCATTCTGAATGGAGAAAAATTGAAGGCATTCCCTCTAAAATCTGGAACCAGACAGGGATGCCCTCTCTCACCACTTCTGTTCAACATAGTCCTCGAAACACTGGCCAGAGCAATTAGACAGACAAAAGAAATTAAAGGCATAAAAATAGGAAAAGAAGAACTTAAATTATCACTATTTGCAGATGACATGATTTTATACCTAGCAGACCCAAAAGGGTCTACAAAGAAACTATAGAGCTAATAAATGAATTCAGCAAAGTGGCAGGATATAAAATCAACACGCATAAATCAAAGGCATTTCTGTATATCAGCGACAAAACTTCTGAAACGGAAATGAGGAAAAACACTCCATTCACAATATCCTCAAAAAAAATAAAATACTTGGGAATCAACCTAACAAAAGAGGTGAAAGATTTATACAATGAAAACTACAGAACCCTAAAGAGAGAAGTAGAAGAAGATCTTAGAAGATGGAAAAATATACCCTCTTCATGGATAGGCAGAACTAACATCATCAAAATGGCGATATTACCAAAAGTTCTCTATAGGTTTAATGCAATGCCAATCAAAATCCCAACGGCATTTCTTGTAGAAATAGATAAAGCAATCATGAAATTCATATGGAAAAATAAAAGACCCAGAATAGCAAAAGCATTTCTAAGCAGGAAGTGTGAATCAGGCGGTATAGCGATACCAGATTTCAAACTATTACAGAGCAATAGTGACAAAAACAGCATGGTACTGGTACCAAAACAGGCGGTTGGACCAATGGTATAGAATAGAGGACACAGAGACTCATCCACAAAGTTACAACTATCTTATATTGGATAAAGGGGCTAAAAGCATGCAATGGAGGAAGGATAGCATCTTCAACAAATGGTGTTGGGAAAACTAGAAATCCATATGCAACAAAATGAAACTGAATCCCTTTCTCTCGCCATGCACAAAAGTTAACTCAAAATGGATCAAGGAGCTTGATATCAAATCAGAGACTCTGCATCTGATAGAAGAAAAATTTGGCTCCGCTCTACATATTGTGGGGTCGGGCTCCAAATTCCTTAATAGGACACCCATAGCACAAGAGTTAATAACAAGAATCAACAAATGGGACTTAATTAAACTTAAAAGTTTTTTCTCAGGAAGAGAAACAATAAGAGAGGTAAATAGGGAGCCTACATCCTGGGAACAAATTTTTACTCCTCACACTTCAGATAGAGCCCTAATATCCAGAGTATACAAAGAACTCAAAAAATTAGACAATAAGATAACAAATAACCCAATCAACAAATGGGCCAAGGACCTGAACAGACACTTCTCAGAGGAGGATATACAATCAATCAACAAGTACATGAAAAAATGCTCACCATCTCTAGCAGTCAGAGAAATGCAAATCAAAACCACCCAAAAAAAAAAAAAAAAAAAAAAAAAACCACCCTAAGATACCATCTCACTCCAGTAAGATTGGCAGCCACTATGAAGTCAAACAACAAGTGCTGGCGAGGATGTGGAGAAAAGGGTACACTTGTACATTGCTGGTGGGACTGCAAATTGGTGCGGCCAATTTGGAAAGCAGTTTGGAGATTCCTGGGAAAGCTGGGAATGGAACCACCATTTGACCCTGCTATTGCCCTTCTCGGACTATTCCCTGAAGACCTTAAAAGAGCATGCTACAGGGATACTGCCACATCGATGTTCATAGCAGCACAATTCACGATAGCTAGACTGTGGAACCAACCCCGATGCCCTTCAATAGATGAATGGATAAAAAAAAATGTGGCATCTATACACAATGGAATACTATGCAGCAATAAAAAATGACAAAATCATAGAATTTGCAGGGAAATGGATGGCACTAGAGCAGATTATGCTTAGTGAAGCTAGCCAATCCCTAAAAAACAAATACCAAATGTCTTCTTTGATATAATGAGAGCAACTATGAACAGAGCAGGGAGGAAGAGTAGGAAGAAAAGAGTAACATTAAACAGAGACATGAGATGGGAGGGAAAGGGAGAGAAAAGGGAAATTGCATGGAAATGAAGGGAGACCCTCATTGCTATACAAAATTACATATAAGAGGTTGTGAGGGGAATGGGAAAATAAACAAGGAGAGAAATGAATTACAGTAGATGGGGTAGAGAGAGAAGATGGGAGGGGAGGAGAGGGGGGATAGTAGGGGATAGGAAAGGTAGCAGAATACAACAATTACTAATAGGGCATTATGTAAAATTGTGGATGTGTAACCGACGTGATTCTGCAATCTGCATTTGGGGTAAAATTGGGGGTTCATAACCCACTTCAATCTAATGTATGAAGTATGATATGTCAAGAGCTTTGTAATGTTGTGAACAACCAATAAAAAAAAAGTTTTTTCTCAGCAAAAGAAACAATAAGAGAGGTAAACAGGGAGCCTACATCCTGGGAAAAAATCTTTACTCCACACACTTCAGATAGAGCCCTAATATCCAGAGTATACAAAGAACTCAAAAAATTAGACAATAAGATAACAAATAACCCAATCAACAAATGGGCCAAGGACCTGAACAGACACTTCTCAGAGGAGGACATACAATCAATCAACAAGTACATGAAAAAATGCTCAGCATTGCTGCAGTCAGAGAAATGCAAATCAAAACCACCCTAAGATACCATCTCACTCCTGTAAGATTGGCAGCCATTATGAAGTCCAACAACAACAAGTGCTGGAGAGGATGCGGGGAAAAGGGTAACTTGTTCATTGTTGGTGGGACTGCAAATTGGTGCAGTCAATTTGGAAAGCAGTATGGAGATTCCTGGGAAAGCTGGGAATGGAACCACCATTTGACCCAGCTATTCTCCTTCTCGGTCTATTCCCTAAAGACCTAATAAGAGCATGCTACAGGGACACTGCTACATCGATGTTCATAGCAGCACAATTCACGATAGCAAGATTGTGGAACCAACCTTGATGCCCTTCAATAGACGAATGGATAAAAAAAATGTGGCATTTATACACAATGGAGTATTACTCTGCATTAAAAAATGACAAAATCATAGAATTTGGAGGGAAATGGATGGCATTAGAGCAGATTATGCTAAGTGAAGCTAGCCAGTCCTTAAAAAACAAATGCCAAATGACTTCTTTGATATAAGGGGAGTAACCAAGGACAGGGTAGGGACAAAGAGCTTGAGAAGAAGATCAACATTAAAAAGGGATGAGAGGTGGGAGGGAAAGGGAGAGAGAAGGGAAATTGCATGGAAATGGAAGGTGATCCTCAGGGTTATACAAAATTACATATAAGAGGAAATGAGGGGTAAGAGAAGAATAATACAAGTGGAAGAAATGATTTATAGTAGAGGGGGTAGAGAGAGAAGAGGGGAGTGGAGGGGAGGGGAGGGGGGATAGTAGAGAATAGGATAGACAGCAGAATACATCAGACACTAGAATGGCAATATTTAAATCAATGGAAGTGTAACTGATGTGATACAGCAATCTGTATATGGGGTAAAAATGGGAGTTCATAACCCACTTGAATCAAACTGTGAAATATGATATATTAAGAACTATGTAATGTTTTGAACGACCAACAATAAGAAAAAAACAGTCTGACAATACTAAGTGTTGGTAAAGACACAGGATTTCTGGAACTCTAATCCACTGCCCTTAGGACTCACAAATGACACAATTATTGTGAACCACAATGAAAAATTTCTTATAATGTTAACTATACCAAGAAATCCCACTTTTAGATAAATAAATAATTATATTAAAACCTACACACAAAACTTTGTAGATTTATGCATAATTGCCCCAAACTAGAGACAACATAGGTGTTCATCCACCATGCGATAGAATACTACTCAGCTATGAAAAGGAACAAACTATAGATATACTTATAGGGGTAACATCGGTGATTCTTAGATGCATATTGCTAACATGAAAGAAACCAGAGTCAAAGTTTCCATACTTCATGGCATTATTTTTATGACACTTTGGAAAGGTAAAACAATAAGGAGGGAGTCAGAATTAGGGGTTGGAAGAATAGATGGACTATGCAGGATATGCCTGAGGAAATTTTGGGGTAGTAGGATGTGTCATTACTGTGGTAGTGACTGCTAACGAGTTATTTTTCAAATAAATTTAGCACAGACTAAAAGTAAAAACAAACAAACAAACAAACAAAAAGTAGGATGTGGGAGAAACAAAAAATATGGAATACAAAGTACAAGAAATAAGCCTAACTGTTCTACAGATGAACGACATAAGCACATTGAAGGAGGTGGAGAAGAAAATATGAACTTAATGTTTCTTTGTAAAGTATTTGATATTTCACTGGATACTTCAATATGGATAAAGAAAAAAAAAGAGTATGCCGACACCATGTGGCACTCCCATTTGTAAATTTGTTTCTCCTGGGACATGGGCTGGCCAATCTGAAACTGCTACATGTGCTTGCACAAGTAAGTATATTTTAGCTAATAAGAGCTAGATGTCTTATTGTTGGAAAAATATGTTACAAATAAGAAAAGGGAGAAGGATAGAAGAAACCTTTTGGTGATGGAGGTCATCACAAGGTACTAGTGTGAATTCACCTTAAAAATGCACACACGTACACACCCACACAGATGGATAGTGGGAAGCATAATGTGTGTGTTTGCACGGAGAAGTGTGCACATCGGGTTTTTCGTGTTTGCTGAGATGGCCTAGAAACAATAGCACTCTAGTGACAATGAGGCACATCGGATGCTCCAAAATTGGTTTCTACATATCATTCCTCAGTGATACAAGGGCAGAGATAATCCCAGACGAGCCTTGAGCTTCTTGTGCCAGAAAGTCAGCAATTGCTTCAAAAAGAAGAGGGGCCTGTTGAAAGGGCTCGGGCACCAGCCTGAAAGAGGTCCCTCTAGCTTAGGCTCAAGCCAAGTGAGCAACCAAATAAAAAGTGATAATATTGAATTCTGACCCAATAAAGCACATAACTATGTGCCCTTATGAATAAAGAACTCAGTAACAAATAAATGAGGAGAAGAGATAAATCATCTTTATAGAAGAATCCTAGTTACTAAGTACAGAAGAAATGAGGGACATCGGAAGTTAGGTTAAACACAGTAATACTTGTTGCAGGTATGATCAATGCTAAAATTAGAGGGGTGAAGTTTGAGCAGATATGGAATATTTGCACAGTCTCAAAGTAACACCCAAGATTCATTTATTTATTAAAAATCATAACTTGCCAGTGGCCAAACCTGGCAGATACTACCTAAATAAAATGATAAAAATTAACACCCCCAGAAAAAAGACATAGCAATATCATGAAACTGCTGATATGATGTAGCATTTCTCTGGTATGCTGATTTAGTCCTGGCAGTCCATAAACTCACTGAGGGGTTCTGGACTCACTGCTGCTCAATGGGCTTCCATCTCCCTATATGCACCAAGGAACTGGGGTAGATGAAGAAGGTGCCTTTGTTTGTTTTTGTCATAGGGTCTTTCCCCTCAAAACTAAAAATACAAAACGGAGTGGCTTTGAACCTTTTAGAAATGCATAATCTGAATCTAATCAGGAACACTGTAAAAAAAAAAAACTCAAAGAAACAATCTAGAATATAAGTGACCAGTATTTGAATGTCAAGGTAACAGAAGTCAAGGAAAGACTGTGGAGCTGTTACTGAATGGAGGAGAGGCAGGAGATACAAAGACCAAATGATCTTGTCCAGTTTTGCTAATTGCACTACAGTTATGCAAGATGTTAACTCAAGGAAACGGGAGAAGGGGATATGGGAATTCTCTGTACTAGTTTTGTAACTCTTCTGTAAAATTATTTCAAGATAAAAACTTGAAAATAACAACAAAGAATAAGGAGATATGTTGAGGGGGGGCAGAGAAACTCAGAGAGAGAGGGGGGGAGAAAGAGGGAGAGAGAGAAAGAGAGAGAGAGAGAGAGAGAGAGAGAGAGAGAGAGAGAGAGAGACGTGAAGACAAAGGAAAAAAAGGAAGTGGTTTGGAAGACTTTCTCTTGACAAGAACTGTGGGCATGATGATTGGCACATGGAGTTTGTATGAAGCAAGTAGGTAAGAAGCTGATTGATTCTGAGCAAATTATATTGCCAAAAAAATTACCAGCTGGACTTTTAAAAGAAACTGGTTGTTTGAGACTGAGAGTCACCTGTAGGCTCCCAACCCTTTCTGGGTGGGAAGTCATTAGACAAAACTGGTCATTGCTCAAGGAAGCCATATTTCCTGACGCACTTGAAATGGGCCAGAGAAGAATCTTTTAGATTCAGAGCCAGGTCCAGGAAGCAACCACCATGGACCAGAACAGCCTAATCTCAGGGAAAGATTCTAAGGAAGACCCTTAAAATGCCTGTTTGGCAGAATTTTGGAAGGTAGCTGTGGACACGTGTCTGCTGGGACTGCCCTTAGCCCCTCTCTGAGTGGAGGTGTTGATTGTGGCGTCCAGGCTCTGTTCTCATTGTACACAGCACACACACTGGGGTGGACTGTCAAATACCTTGTCTTTTACTTACGTGTCTCTGGAGCAAGGCCATCTCCATGAAGCTGGGGTTGAAATGCGTGATCCATGAGAGAGGAAGTAGAACAAAATATTATAACGAGTCGAAGTGCTGTCTTGGATAGTCCTGTGCTGCACAGTTCCGTATCTGCTGCCCTCCTTCCAGGCCATAGTGAGATGTACTTCTTCACCCCTTGGAGTGAAGAATGGCTATGTAACTTGGCTTTGGTCAAAGAAAGTGGGCAGCAGTGGCACGGCTTCCAAGGGGAAGAACTGGATCACCAGAATGGGATTCTCCAATGCTCTTCCCTGGCCGTGTCACCCAATGGTCCAGAAAGTGGCCACCCCTCAGCCTGTATCCAAGAGTGAGGGGATACAGGCCCTGCTCCTCATTATCCAGAGTGAGGATAGTGAGGAGCAGAGCCCTCACTGATCTGAGATCACATGTGAATAGAAAGAGAAGCGTCTCAGTCATTGTGACAGGCCTTGTGTGTTGCCACAGCTCATGTCAATGGAACCCACCCAACAAGACCAGGGCGGAGGCCAGGCATGGAAGCCTGAGATGCCCAACACCTGTTAGAAAGTCATATTCCTTAACACCAGGCCAGAAAGTGTCATCCAACCTCACTGGCAATATAATGACAGCCCAGGTATTTTGATAACCATTTTTCCTTTGTTGTATTGGGAAGAAATTGGCTCAGGAGAAGACTGGCCACAGGCCTGGGTTGGAACCTTGGCCAGGCCTTTTCTTCATAGTCCCTTGTCTTTAAAGTTAGCCTTGTAAGGATGCTGAAATGGCCAAAATACCTTCCTGGTCTGTCAGGAAAAGGAAGGGGCTGCAGCAAATCTGTATCTCAGGAAACATTTAAGCACAGGGCTGGCACAGTGGCTGGAAGTGACGTGTGTAGCTGGGGGCTCAACCTGCCTTCGCATACGGTCTGCTGGGGAGCCCTGGACTCGAGGCCCAAGGGACTGGTGCTAGTCTTCTCTGTCCATGAACTCATGAGGGGTCCAAGATTTACTGTGACGGTTTGAGCCACAGTCTCTCCATATGCATATATGAATAATTTCCCCCAGACAGAACTGGGATAGATGTCGGAGGTGTTTATAAATAAGTCTGTTTTTGTCAAGGAGTTCTTCTAAAAGTCAGAGTGTCTCTGAATCCATTCTCAAAGGACTCTCTGTCCCCAAAGAGAAGTAGCCCCCCTTTTTTTCTCAAGGAAAACCCCCAGGGTTCCTTGGAACATAGTTTGGGAATTCCTGAGGACTCCTCTAGCTCAGAGAGGCTGTGCCTTTTTAGGATGAGAAGAGATGATTTTGCCCGTCACATCTCACATTCCCTCATGTGGCCAGGTGCTTTGGATCTGGGGAGCATGTTGGGCTCTTAGCCTGGTGCCCACGGCCTCCTGTGTCCCTGACTCCTCACTCAGTGCTCAGCTAGCATCCGTGGGCAGCGGCCTGGGACCAGAAGACTGAAAAGAATCAAAAAAAAGGTACAATTTTCCCCAGACGGATCTCATCTTCAGGCTGTTTTTTAACGTCCACATCATCAGGCAGCCCCAGCTAAACACACTGACCAATGGCTTTGGAGCCCAGCGGCTGGGGGTCTGAATGCTTTGCTTTTTAAAGTTAGCTATGAGCTTGGGTGGAGGTTACGGTCGTCCAGTTTTGTCATCTGCAAAGTGGAGTTCCTAGGTCAGGAGGAAATGTCCATAGAACTGTGAGGACCAGGAGTTAAGGTATGCAAGGGCCTGAGCCCGGTGCCTGGCAAGGAGCATGTATCAGGGATCATTGTCATCGCCGTCACTGATTGACACACCTGACCATTTTGGAGTCTTGTGTGTCATCGTATGCAGCACAGGTGTCTCTGAGCAACTTGTTTCTCATTACCATCCCCACGCAGGACCAGTATGGAAAAAGTCTTTAGTAAACATGTGGAGGGCTGAAGAGACTTGGCTAAATCCACAATCTCCAAAGGTTTTGTTTTGTTTTGTTTTGTTGGTACTGAAGATTGAACTCAGGGGCACTCAACCACTGAGCCATATCCCCAGCCCTATTTTGTATTTTGTTTAGAGACAGGCTCTCACTGAGTTGTTAGTGCCTCACTTTTGCTGAGCCTGGCTTTGAACTCGAGATCCTCCTGCCTGAGCCTCCTGAGCCACTGGGATTACAGGCATGCACCACCATACCTGGTGATCTCCAAAGGTTTATGTCCCACACAAGACAGATAATTTCCCAACTTAGTGTCACTCAACAACATTGCTGATTATAGTAGATTGGAACCCTGTGTGTGCTCGTAAAATTCCAGTGCAAGTCGTTCCAAAACCAAATTTAAAACCCCAGTACTAACACCCCCAAAACAATACCAAGCACCCTTTTAATCCTCACTTGGCCTACCTATTGATAAATGATCAATCGGTCTGCAATATTCCCCACAATGGATCCTTATTCTCCTCAGAGTGTAGACTGTATTCCAGGGCTCTGTGTTTCAGTGAGGCTCTGAAGGGGTTAAGTGAAATAAAGAATATTATCAATATTGTATCAGTCACAGATGAGAAACTACATACCAGGATCAGTGTAATTCATTCATTGGTTTATGGACACCGAGTCCTCCGGGGACTGTCACAAATCCACTTGATGTTCCTGAGTGTGAGATTTAGCATTTGGATCTTTGATTTAGCTGAAAGATGTGTAAAAACTCATGCAGTCAGACAACTCCCTACAGGCGATTCATCTGTGTTGGCTTTTACGTAACAGTTATTCCAATCAAGTGTCAGCAGTAACTTAAGCTCCATAACTTGCCTCTGAATTCACATTCTGAGATGCCGGAACGTGAGGGAACAGCGGCAGGGGCAAGACTGTCCCTTAGGGAGAAGGAAGCCTTCTTGCTCGCTCGCTCATTTCGTTGGGAGGAGCAGGCACACCTGGGGAGGCTGAGTTTTGAGGAAGGCTGTAGCTCCCCGCCTTCCCATCTCCAGTCCTGCCTGAGCTCTTGTGCTTCCTGTGCAGGGGTTGGGCTGGGAGTGGGGAGGGGGAGCCATGGGCCCAGGGGGACCAGAGGCACTAAGGACCTTCAGAGCTATTGTTGGGGATCCTAATGGGGCTCCAGTTCTACAGCTGCTTCCTGGCAAGCTCAGCAAGATCAGAAGATTTGAAGACCTGGGATGCGTTAACCCAAGTGAGAGGCGTAACTCAGCAGTTAATGGCTTGATGGATAGTGCTTCGCAGTTTTCCTCCTCTGGAGTCTCTGCTGTGTCCCTTGCCACAGCTACCTCTGCCCAGCTCTAAGCCTTTTTTGATTTCTCATTACCTGTGCCAAAGGAGCAAAGGTGGGAGGATGGGGGAAGCAAAGGACAGCTTTGTCTCAGTGTCTCCAGTGAAAATAAAAATGCAACTGTGTGTGTGTGGGGGGGATAGCTCAGTGGTAGAGCACTCTCCCAGCATGCACAGGCTTGGGGTTCCATTGACAGCAATACCAAACAAACAAACAAACAAACAAAAACAATCTGACTGTTCTTTTTTTAAAATGTTTTAGTTGTTGATAGACCATTAATTAATTAATTAATTAATATGTGGTGCTGAGAATCGAACCCTGTGCCTCACACATGCTAGGCAAATGCTCTGCCACTAGGCCACAACCCCAGCCTGCAACCTGACTGTTCTATGTGTAATTTCATAAAGACAAATAGAGCGATCCAGTGGTATATCTGTATGAATGAGCTTCAGATGTCACTGTTATTAATAGAGGATGTTTATGATGGGCTTAGCCACTATGCCAGCACCAGCACTGGATAGAGAAGGCCCTTTCAGGAAGGAAGCGTTTAATCCTCAAGCACACTTGGGAAGTAAGTTCATTCGCCATCCCCTTGTTAAAGAGGGGGAAATTGAGGAGTGGAGTGGTTCACAAGTTGGCCAAGGTCATATGGCTGGCATAATGGCAGAACTGGGCTTCAAAGCTGTGTCCGTCAACCTGGGAAGCAATGCTCATGACCAAGGGGGTTGGCAGGCTCTGCCATCTTGCCCATCACTTTCTGAGGATATTTGCAGGTGGGTGAAGGGATGGCACCATTTGTGACCTCAGGGCCTTTCTTTGGGTGTCCCTTCTCAGCCTCCTGAGGATGCAATTCACAGGCAGAGCCGCTGGGATCACAGATGCCAGAGAAGGAAGCTGTGGGGACATCCATGAGCAAGGAGGTTGGCACAGGGATGATCTTGGGGGGCCTTGAACTGCAGGGTCCTGGCTGATGCTTTGGCAATTTTCACACTCAAGGGCTCTCCCGAGGTAAATGCTTGGCTTCCAGCCAGAAGAGGACTAGCTGGGAGGGGCAGACGTCTGTGAGGCAGGATGGGAAAAATGTCGAGTGGGAGCGGGATCCGAAGAAACTACACAGAAGGCAACACAGGAAGAAAAGATCTGGAAAACACGAGGAGTCAAGGACCTGGAGGAGAGTGCAGAGGTCCTGTCCTAACAGAGGCTCTGAAGCCTGAAATGGGGATTATGGGACAAGGGCCATTTCCGGGGAGATGAGTGAGAATGTTCCAGAATGGATGAAAGACATGAATCTTCAGAATTAAGAATCATAAAGAGTCCCAAGAAGGACAAGAAAGAAAAAGAAAAGAAAAATCCACAACGGGGTACAACACAAGTAAGTATATAACTGAGAAAAAAGTAGCCCAGGTCCAAAGTGTATCTACTGAAGACCTAGGAGGGACGCCCTTGTGGTTGCAGGGAATCACCAGCCGCCACTCCAACCTTGCTGGACTGAGTCGTTCTGTGGCTGCTTCCTCTGCTTCTGGGCTTAAAGGTGTACAATTTACAGCACCAAGAGAGGAGATTGGGATTAAGAACAGCAGGAAAGCTTCCCCTCCTTCCTTGGTGGTATTTCCAGCGGCATTTGCCTGCACCTTTGACCCAGAGGGGGGTAGGGTAGAAAGGGACAGGGGCCTCAGCCACAGCAGCTCTGGAATGCATCTGTCACTCCTTAAGAGGAGAGTTTAGGAGGGACACAGGAAGGAAGCTTCCCCTTTCCTCTCAAATGCTCATTAGGTGAGATGGTCATATAAAACCCCTCACACATGGGGAGCACTCAGTAAAGGCAAGGGTGGGTGTTTATTGAGCATGTATTATGCACCAGTAGTCAATGTGTATGACAAATCATTTTCCCCATTAGCTGCTTGTGAGGGAGGTAGTTTCATCCTCATAAGCTGCTTATGAGAGAGGAAGAGGTTTTCTATCATGCCAGCAAACACAGAATTGCCTGGATGTGAACCCAGGCAGTCCAGCCCCAGGGGGGTCATGCAACTTTTTCTTCAAAGGAAATATAGAGCTGTCAAAGGTGGGGGCAGGGGCAAAGGAAGAACATTAAGTGACATTTGGGAGACACGGATGGACACTTTTAATTTTACATCCACAGGTTCAATCCAGCCTTATTTATGAAACACCTACTACATGTGTAACCTAAACCAGCCTTTGGGCCCAGTCTGTCCACAGGTTACCAAGGTTGGTTCGAGTATGGCTCTCATGTTGGATGGTGAGGGAGCTGGAAGAAGCCAGCCCTGTGTCTCAGGTACGTCTCTTTCGTCTGCTGGTCCTAGGGAGCCAGGGACAGCTCAGATGCATCGGCTTCCTCAGGCTCTAGTTTTTTAAGAGCTCTGGCTTGAAGTTGTTCCATTTGGGAGGGTTTCTCCCTAGCATTTGGTATGGAATTATTACCAAATGCTAGAGAGGAACTCTGCCAAATGCTGTATATCAGCTAAAACCCAAACTCCTAAACAATGAAATATTTATAATAAAAACAGACTCTGGTGAGAGGCACAGACTGGGGTGCCCAGCTGCTGAGGGACTCCTGGCTAAGATACTCCAGGTTGGTCTTGCTGGCCAGTCCAGGTCCAGCCATCAAGGTAGCAGGTGCCAGTGGGTGCAGGGTGCAGCTGGGTGAGGTCTTTTGGGAAGAGAGGAGAAGCTGCAGGTCTCGCAGCCTCTTCAAGCCCCAAGTTTTCTTCCCTGGAACCCCCTTCCTTGTTTCCTTTTGGACTGCTCAGCATTCAGGAGGTGCTCAATAAATGCTGACTATCCACAAGCACGGACACTTCCAGGAACAGCAAAACCTCACCCATCTGGAACCCACAGGGACTGGGATCCTGACAGCTGCATTTTCCAGATAGAGCCATAAATTATTTTCATGTAACATTTTCAGATGGAAATATTTCTTAGATGCGCTGCACATTTCCTTTCTTTCTGACTTGGAGAATGTGGAACACCATTAACCTTTCCGTAATGGCTCAGGGTTGCTGCTGTGAACCTCGGATGGTGAGCGGGAGGTAATGCAGCCCTCGGGGCTCACGAGGTGTGCCGGGGCGTTTGCCCTCTGCTAATGGCCTCTGCACGTGGAGTTTCCTCTAGTGGCATGGTCTCTTTCCCAGAGATTTTTGGGTTCTTCCCTCAATACCAGGCCTCCAGATTTTGCTCTTGTGAGTGTGTTCCATTTGGGGGGGTTTCTCCCTAGCATTTGGTATGGAATCTCCCTTCCTGAATTACCATTTCTAATTGGCTGTGGATGAGAAAGCAGAACCCTAGCCTTATTACAATGATATGTAAAGTCAGTATTCATCTGCTTTGATGGAGCAGAGGATAAGGCCTGATTTAAGTGTAGAAAGTCACCGCTTTACAGTCACCATGTAGGCCACTTGGAGTCATTCTTGCTTTTCTGCTTGATGGACAAACATTAAAAGGGGAGGCTTATAGCTAGATTGGAAAGTAACTGCGCTCTGTCAGATGTGAGAACAGGGACCACCCCCCACCTCTAACTCCCCACAGTCACTAGAATTTGCAGACCTTTTCAAAAGAGCTACACTTCTTATGATCTTCATCTTTTAGCAGTGAGTAAAGCACATTGACTCTTACTTTCCCATTGAGCAGATCAGAGATCACAGAGGACAGACAGATTATACATCTCAGACACACCAGGAGGGGGGTACTCAGTTAGAGCCTGAAAACTCTGCATTCAAGGAGGAAAAAGATGCCCAATGGTGGGGAGCATGAAGGGGCCTAACACTGAGGGAGTTTATAAAGCTATGTGCAGGGTTGAGAGAACCCACAAAGGATGGGAAGGGCTGAGGGACTCGCAACTAGAGCAACCACTATACCTACTATGAATCTTTACCTGTGAGCACAGGGACTTTGGACATGGCCAAGGCAGAGAACTGATCTCCCAGAGTCCCAGCAGAAGCATTCCGTATGACTAGTGGTATAGTTAGAGGAGTCCACCCTGGCCTTCTTGGGTGAGGGGAAGGTGAGGGAGCTCAATCTTTCTTCCAGCCTTCCAGCCTCTGTTGGTACCTCACACTGCTGGGCTAATCACAAAGCCAGAGGACAGAGAACCCGGCCTGGAGTCTACGGGCTTTTGTAGAGGCCAGCCTCCTGGGGTCCAGAGGCAGGCAGACAGGAGGGAGAACAATTGAAGAGTGCGAATGAGAGAATTGAGCTCAGAGCCTGATGTAAACTAGGTTGTTTCCATCAGCATGGTCCTGACCCACCCTTCCTTCCTTCCTTCCTTCCTTCCTTCCTTCCTTCCTTCCTTCCTTCCTTCCTTCCCTCCCTCCCTCCTTCCTTCCTTCTGGGGATTGAACCCAGGGGCATTTAACTACTGAGTCACATCCCCATCCCCAGCCTGCTTTTTATTTTTTGAGACAGGGTCTCTCTAGGTCGTTCAGGATCTTGTTAAGTTGCTGAGGCTGGCTTTGAACTTGCAATCCTCCTGCCTTAGCCTCCCAAGCTGCTGGGATTATGGGTGTGAGCCACTGCACCCAGCTGACATTTCTTTGAGACTCCTGTCTTTTCCCATTGGTGCACAGTGCCTCTGGAGCATCTGCCCACGCATCCCCGCCGGAGAGAGGTAAATTACATGTATGTCCCCTCACAAGCCTTCTCTGCCAAGCTGGCTGAAACTCAGTCCTCTTCACCTGTGACTCTGTCCTGCTGCAGAGGCCAGTGAGAATGAGCAGGGTAGAGCAGTGGGAAGTGCACACAACAGCTTGGAAAACAGGCATCCAGAGCAGCCTGGGGGCTCACCTCTTCCTCACCAGTCTTCCCTGGGCTTTTATTTCTGCTTTAGCAAAGTGGCAATAATCTGTCCCCATCTTGGATGTTGTGAGGTGGGAATGAGGAAGTCCTTAAGTCTTTTTGTTTCCCCCCCCCCTTTAAATACTGGAGGAAGAACTCAAAGCTTCACACATGCCAGGCAAGTGCTCTACCACCAAGCCACATCCCCAGCCCCGAGGAAGTCCATGATCAACCCTAAGGGGCTGGACTAAGGGGTGCTGCTTGGGTGGAGATCTCTGCTGCCTGAGGAAGGGCCAAAGTCATCCATCAGACAGCAGGTCCCTTCTTGTCTTCTGCAGAGCAGAGCTGACACTGCAGACAAGACCTACGGGCCTGCAGGCACCTCTCAGGTGCTGGGTGTACTTGGCATTGGAGGATGGCAAGGGAATGGGCAGAACTTAGAAGCCAGAGCTGTCTGTCCACCCCAGATCTCAGTGGGTGGGGGAATCCTTCACTATTTTATCCAAAGCACATCTGGGCCAGGTGTCTCCCTCTCCCTCATGACCTTCTGTTCAAACCTTACTCAAATATGAATTATAGGTGTTTTGTTCATGTGAAATATTTGCTAGAATGCCTATTCTATAAAATTTAGAAAACATGGAAATCTATCACCAATAAAAGTTAAATTTTCTGTAATCCCAGCATACCATTAATATGTGAGTAAATTTCCTCCCATACATTTCTCCTTTCTTTGCATGACATAGATGTGACAAATAAGTCTTTATAATATAAGCAAAGAAAAGAGGCTGCAAGGAAACTCACCCACATGTTAATACTGATTGTCCTCTGGTTAATTCACAGTGCATATTATGAGCCATATATAGCCTTAAGTAAGAACATGTTTATATGTGCACCTATACCACAGGGCTAATGTTGTAAATAAAGCTTTGTGTCCTGCTTTTCCCCTCCGTATGTTGTCCAATTAACTACATATTTTTTTAATGCAGAGTTTCCCAAATTATAAAACTTCATCTTGCACTGAACTCTGGTGTTTCATGGAATGCCGAGGTCTGAGAACCTTCATCATTCATTCAAGAACCAGGCACCGAGTCCCTGTGACATGGTACCTTGTGCTCACTGTGAAGAACTCAGACAGGCAAAGACCCCTGACCTTGGAGGGCTCCTAATTTAAGGCTAAAGATCAGGCTGAGGCTGTGCACAGTGGATCCAGCATGAGGTCTCATGGACCCCTATTCATCCCTGCAGGACCAGGCACAGAGCTGGATGCGTACCACACCATCCATCCCTTCTGGGGTCGTGTATATGATCTTTCACTCTCCCTTGCCTCTGAGAATCCCACTTTTCCTTCTTTCAAAATACCCAGGTTTTTTTCCCCACACTTCTCATTCAGGAACTCTACATGCAGGCAGTCCATCAGCCCCGTCCCTTTCTGTCTCAGTAAGGCCATCTCTGGCTGGCCAGTGACCACAACCATATGGTCAAGAACACATATTGTTTCTTGTCTGTCATCCCAGCAGCTCGGGAGGCTGAGGCAGGAGGATCATGAATTCAAAGCCAGCCTCACCAAAAGTGAGGCACTAAGCAACTCAGCAAGACCCTGTCTCTAAATAAAATATAAAATTGGGCTGGGGATGTTGCTTAGTGGTGAAGTTGCCTCTGAGTTCAATCCCTCGTACAAAACAACAACAACGACCACAACAACAACAACACGTATTGTTAATTTCATTTTTAACTTCTGAATTGTGACTTACTTCCAGTCTCCCAGTTAGTTGTGAGATCGATTCTTAGAAGTAATCCTTTAAAAAATGTTTTCCTCTAGGAATCAACTTCCAGAATGCCAGTTCTGACGTGTTGCATTCCATAACGAAAGGGAACACATTCTGGAAAGCCAGTGACAGTATCCATCTGGCAAACATTTTGTCCCATTCTGGGTCTGTCTGGGTATGCTCTCTGGAGCTGCCGGGTGCTGCTGAGACTATACTTCCTTTGGGGGCATAGTGGGGAATTTGTTCTTCCTGTCCTTATTTTTGTTTGGCACTCCTCATTGAACTTGGAACTGCTTAGCAGTGGAAGTGAATTTTCCGTTAATAGAAAACCCTTATTTGCTCATGTAAAGGCCGGGCAAGTTCGAACAGAGACCTGTCAGGGTGTTGACATGCTGGCCTTGAGTTGAAAAAGTTGTATTTGGCTTCCTGAGTGACTGGGTGGATTTGGCACCTAATGATTTATCATTTGGGCATTGTGGCCTTAGTATCAGGCTTTTTTTTTTCTTATCAAGGCAGTGTTGTGGGGATTGGGGCCTTGGGGGGATGTACCTATAATCAGATTTTGTTGCTGTTAACTTCTGCCTACCCTGATGATTTAACTGATGAATGCTGCTGGAAAATGAGACTTTACTTCTATTGGCCACTGCATTTCCACCCTCAGGAAGGGTGACTTGCATGCTGCACTTGTGAAAAGATGAAAAAGAAATTCATGAAAGGTCCGTCCATGGTCCGTCAGGCATTCCACGGATATTAGAGAAAAGAGGCAAAGGGCAAGAGTGAGCCCAGATTAAATGGGGCCACACAAATCAAGTTCTCTTTTTAAAATGTGTCACCTGCAAAATACCCACTGCAAAAGGGGGAAAGCGGCACCTGGATGTCAGGTTTTGATTCAGCCTAATCAGCAAAGCCACAGGTGACGAAAGCAAGGTAACAAGGTAAAGCCCCGGGCTTGGGTGCTTGGACCTGAAATCCCAGATCTGATATTCTAAACATTTTACCACCGGTGCCCTGGAGACTATGCTGGGCCCCTGAATTGATGGTGATAATGAATGGCTGCTATCTGTAGAAAGAACTGCTCACCAAGACAGGGGCTGAGGCTGGTAGATATGGCCCTTGGTCAGGTGTAGGGCAGAGTGGCCATGACTTGCAGAGCCCAGTGGAAGCAGTATGCCACCAAAACATTTCCACAGCCCTGAACTGCTACACCCAAACTGTGGGACACTATAAGTCCCATTTAATGACAAAAATGCATATGAAACATTTATGTATCACTGATGAGGATGGCCAGCGCCTACTCTGCACTAGGCTTTGCACTGAATGTGAACTCAGAGCTCCCTAAGCACGCCCATGAGGTGGGGGCTCATTTTTCAGATGGGGACGTAAAGGCACAGAGGGGTTAAGTACCTTGCCTAAGGTCACATAACCCTACAGTGGGGCAGCTGGAATTTGAACTCAGGTGGTCTGGCCCTAGAAACTGAGCTTTGACACTCTATGGTATTTCTTCCCTCTCCTCTTTTGGAAAATCACTACCAAAAGGCAAAGATAACCCAGAGCAGGGGTTGGCAGGAGAGCAGGGAATCTTGGAGCAGAATTCCTGAGTGGGTCGTGGGCAGGAGGTGTGGACTAGGTGCCTCTGATCACCAAATTTCACTAATACTGGCTGGCTCTGCCCTTCTCTGGTGCACCGTCTATCTGAAACAGGAAAGCAAAGAGATACATTGTTTCCTCAGAGGGCAAGAAGTTTCTGCTCTTCCTCTCCTCTGGAATGGGAGATATCCCTGAGGTTCATTGGAGCTGAAGGGTGAATCTGGGGACAATGGGAACCTGTTAAAAGTTTCACAACCATCAGAATGAGAAGGTCAATTATTTGCAACAAATGTGACTACCTAAAGGTTAAAATTTTTTAGTGGGTCTGTAAGATAAGCCCTCCATCCCCCATAAACGGGGCAAAAAGGCAGGAAAAGACATGAATGGAAGAAGGACAAGTTGGGCAGCTTTTTGGAAGGAAAGTTGGCAATCAGGAGCCTCAAAAACTCCATAACCACTGACCCAGTCATTTCACTTCCAAGGGATGATCCCCAGCAAATGAACAGAGGTGCAGACACAGGTTCACCATGAAAATGCTCACTAGGATAATTTTAAGGGAACAAGAAAAAAAATTAGAAACAATTTAGATGCTCCAAAATAAGAATATTGTTTAAATAAATTATGCTGCATCCATTTGATGGAACATTATGTAGCCATAAAACCATGTTTTCAAAGAATATTTAATGAGGTTGTGAAATACCTTGTGCTACAAGATTAGAGAACAGAAGCAGGACACAAAATGGTTTACACAAAATGATTCAAAGTTTGTAAAAATTTGATAGACACAGAAATATGTGCAGAAGGAAAACACGAGAGGCGATGGGGTCAGATGAAGGGAGGTGTAATAATTTCTATATATTTCTATGTTTTCTGGTTATTCTTTAAGAGTTACTTTATATTAGGAAAAAAAAACTTTTAAAGGTTTCAGTTGATTTCTAATGGTGACAACACATTTTCAGCAATGCTGTGTTTTCATGTTCGTGTGAAAGATTGTGTGTATTCATTCATTCATTCATTCATTCAATTAGTTATAAAGGCAAAGTTCTTAAAACAGTGCCTGGCACACAGTAAGAATTACTTATGTGTTAGGTATGATTCATTAATTTCTTGATTAGTTCCATCGACATTTCCCAATGTGTTGTACTGTGCCAGGGACTAAGCTAGACCTGGAGTCTAGTGATGAACCAAACTTTGGGTCTGCCATTTTGGAACCTTTAAGCCTTGAGTAGAGAGGGAGATCCCATGACAAAGACTTGGCACCCTAAAAGAATAACTGTGGCCAAGGGAGGTCTACAGATTAGTATCCTCAGAGCTGGAGGGGGCTGGTTAGGTTAGGATGGACAAAATTACATCTTAAATACTCAAATGAATTAGTTTGTCCTCCTTCACCAGTGTGGTTCTATATTCACCTGATTATACCATTAGACACCAAACCCCAGTCGATTCTGCTAATTGACTCTCCCATGCACGGTTGCAGGATACACTAGGAGATTCTGGAGCACTCATAAGATCTAGAGCAGGTGCAGGGACAGATACGGCCTTCCAGAGACTCTCCAAGGATTCAAGCTCATCATTATGAGCCATTCTGCCCATATCTCCCATGTGGCACCATCTAATGCAACTTTGTCTCTCTCTGAGCCTGGTACCATCAACAGATTACCTGTCCTTTTGCCTGCCTAAGTCTTATTTTTCTATTTTCCCCAAATTCATGACACTCATGAATCAGGATTTAAAACAAAGTCTTGGTAGTGATGATTCTTCCCAGGCCTCTGGCCTACCATCCACCCAAGTTCTACTGTCTGTGCCCTGCACAGGCCCATGGAAAAGTTCTGTGTCATAGGGCTCTCAGGTAGTGGCCAGAGTCAAGAGAACTGTTTTGCCTTAATTTTGTCATATTTATCTGATTCCTAGGTATTTTCTTGCAGAGAAATGCTTTCTGGAGTTGACAAGGCTATGTTTATCCTGCTCAACTTGGAAATCAATCTCAGTACTGGATCCTGCTTGACCTGTAGGGACCAGATTGCACCTATTAGTCAAAGGACTTTTCTGAAAAACCTAATTTTCTCAATGTTTGATCCCTTTTGTTTCTAGTGACAAACTTTGCACCTCTACATTAAAATCCAAGTTGACAATTGGACCTTTGGAAAAGTAGGGCCAGGTGGTGGTGGCTGTGTGTGCTACACGGTGAACACATTTGCAGCATAAGAAGAAAACATTAGAGCCATGGACATCTTAGGAAAGTTCTTTAATCCCAACCAGAAGTTGCATCTCATAACTTGATACTTTGCTTCCACTTCTCAACAATTCCCCAAATTTAGATTATTGTGGGCTGTTTAACTGACTCCCTCTCTGTAGGCAAACAAAACACAGGCTGTGTTCTACATTGAAAGGCCACCAGCCTCCTGGCTTTCCCCCCCAAAAGTGAATCAGAGTTGGTTTTGGCTGTGGAACTGCAGGGCCCACAGGTGATGCTCCTGTGTTCCGAGGATGTTTCAGGCCCATTGCTTTGCAAAAGAGCATAATATAGAGCTGTGATGATATCCAACAGTGCTCAAAACATTTTCTTGACCTTTGATTAACTTAACACAAAGACACCATGAGAACACCCTGGTTGGTCCTGCTTAAAAATAAAGCCTTATGTGGAAAAAGTAGAATCATAAATAAATTATCATTTACTGGTTATTTTGGCCCTGACCATTCCTTTTTACAAATGACATTGAATGTTGAGATGCCTTAAATAATTAGCTCTCTCAGTTCAGGAAATATGATTCAATTTACAAAAGTTCATTTTATAAACCTTGTTCCTGGAATGGAGCTAGAATGCAAAGCAAGGCACACCTGTAGCTTTCAGAAAAACTCCAGCAAGTTCTCTGGCTGTAGAAAGAGCTACAGGGGTCATGCTATGCTTTTCCAACCCTGTTTCAGCCTTGTTATTGAGTTATCTAGTTCCTAGCTCAAGTGTTCCTTGTTCTTGTCCGGTGCTAAATATATCAGGTCTCATTCTATGGCAAGGGGCAGAAAACCCAATGCAAACTGAATTAACTTAAAGGGAATTAGTCTGCTTGCCAAACAGGTGCAGAGGTGTAGCGCTGGCTTTAGGTATGGCTGGATTTAGGCTTCATACAGGCCAAGCAGGACTTCAACAATGCCTTTGTTCATGTTGGCACCATTCTCAGGCTCCTCTTGGCTTCTGCAATCTCTCTGCCCAGGTCTCTGTGAGGGGGTGGAGACTACAGTCCTTCAGCCATTCAGCCTCTCCATTAGCACCCAACAAACCCAGATCCACTCTGATTGGAGTCCAGAGAGATGTGATGCACTGATTACTAGGATCTGAGGAAGCACCCCCCACCCATCCACCAATGCCCTCAGGGTGGAAAAGGGAAGGCAGGGGCTGCAATTGGAAGAAAGCTTGTGTAGCCAGTGCCAAAAAAAAAAAAAAAAAAGACTGTGGATCCACCTCTGCAAGGAAAGTTCAAAGAGGGGTATGACCTCTCCTCTTCTCTTCTTTCCTCTTGTCTTCTCTTGCTTCTTTTTATTTTTAAACTGTGGGACAGCTGCACTCTGTCTTTAAAGGGTATGCTTAAAAAGGAATGCTCGTGGTAGGAGGTGGGGAGATCAAGGTTGTCCAGGGACCAATAGTTAGTGGCAGAATAGCCAAGTACTTCCAATTCCTAAGTTTCTTCTTATTCAGGAACCACTTTCCACCTCAATGGGCACCTCCCACTGGACCCTGCTCTTAGGGGAGTCTTTGAGAGGCCCAGAAGTGCCTATGACCGAGCAGGCTGCTCCTTCACCTCAGTGAAGACAGACACATGACCTCAGCCATAGAGAAAATCCCTCACCAAGGCAAGGAGACCCCATTGTTGAAGCCCAGGCAGCCTTCAAGGAGAGAGAAGGAGAGTTCCCACATTGAGAGATGGCCACCTGAAGTTGGGAAGCAAAGACTCCCTATGAGAAGTCTGGTGTAACTCTGCAGGCATCCAGACCAACTCCTCACCTGACACCTGGGCTTTTATAGATTTCCTTATATCTTCTTGAAGAAGGTGGCCATCAGCTTCCCAAAACCATTATCTCTGAGGGATCAAAGGGGCCTTACAGATGGTTGGCAGCCATCTTTTTACAGATAGGAACACTGAAGTGGGGGTACCTGGTCCATTTATTCACAAGTGTCATGGCTCACCTTTCCACTCAGAACCCAAGCCTTCTTGGAGTGTCTTCTCTTTTGCTTCTATCTCTGAGGGATCATAGGTATTGGCCATCTCATTAGCTAAAGGCCAAACACTCTGTGAGGAGGCAGACTTACTTACAAGGAGCAGAGGGAGCAAAGAGAAAAGAAATGTACAAACAAAAGTAAAATGAGTGCTGTTGGAACAGGAAGTGCAAGGCCAAAGTAATGGTTTGGAAACACTTTATGAATTACTGTCACTTTTGAGAATGGAATGACGGAGGTCAGAACAAACCCTTTGGTGTGAGAAGCACCTTGAGTGGCCCAATGCCTATTACAAGGTGCTGATGCGGCTCCTTCAGGTCCTGTTTCCAAGCTGGCCCAGGAGTCTCCCAAGAACTGATTTCATCACCTCGATTTTTACCCACAGACGTCACCTGCCTAACTCCTCAGCCCGGGCTTCCAATTACTTGCATCAATTTCAAGAAATTGAAGGGCTGGAGCTACCTTGAAGATACTGCAGGTATGAAAGGACCTGCTCAGAGTCCCCTGGGTGGGGAGTGGCTGCACCCAGGGACAGCTGTGAGGCTTGGTGAGTGCAGGACTCCTGAATGTGGGAATTGATCAGGCCCATGGGAGCTTCTGCTAAAAACTCAGTCACCTGTTGCAGTTTGGCTGGTCTGGGCAAGACCAGTGAGAAATACTCTGGAGTTTGAGAAGGAGTAGAAGGAGCCAGTGCTAGGCAGGGTCAGGGGTAGGGGAAGAAGGTTGGGCTATCAAGAAATCTTGATGGGAAAAGCATCTGCAAGCTACAAATTGGGGAATTGTCCTCAAAACACAGAGTGGGGCTCCTAGGTGGGGTAGTCAATGGGAACTTCCCTGCTTTAGTGGGACGAAGGTAGAGACCAAGTTTTTGGTCGCCCTACCCATTGTTCAGTGCTCTTCACCCTCAACCTTGATTCCCACGTGCAGCCATCAAGGCTCAGCAGGTCTCCCTGCTGAGCTCACTAACTTAGCACCAAGCCTTTGAGGAATGAAAAACACACTTTCGTCGAGAGGGGGCGCCAATGAACCCCCAGCCCCGATCAGTCGGCTGGATTCAGGCAGTGGGGCACGGTCCTCAGGTTGTAGGTAGTCCATTCCTCAGCGGGTCCTGGCCCACCCCGCTGCCCAAAATCTCGCCAGGGGGGCAACAGCCGAGGTTCCCGGGCTGCCTGGAGCGCGGCCTTCCTAAGACACAGGCTTTAAGGGCTGAAGGCATCTGGAGCCTCCCACCCTGGAAGCGTCACCTGGGCCCTGACGGCCACTGTCCCAGCGCAGTGGACACCACCCAGGGTGGTGCCATCCCAGGGTGATGAGGAGACTCAGTTCCGCCTCCATGTCTTACAACACTTGGGCAAGGTTGGCGGCTGGAGGGTTAAAATGAGGCTGCCACCCCTATTCTGTCGGGGAGAAAGTGCCTTTTCTCCAAGTCCATATGGCCACTTCCTTTCGACCCGATCGGCCCTGCTCGCCTCTTTGTCCGAGCTGTCACTTATAAAGAATCTCTTGACTTACAATAACAGGTTCAAAAGACGACAGAGTATAATCAGTTGATCCACGAAGAATTGAAATAAAGAACACCCCACTGCTCTGGCTATCATTCCCATAGAGATAGTGATATCATTGATGTGATTGCGATGATAATTTCTGTACAAGAAAAAAAAACCTTGTATTTTGGAATTTGTTCAAGAAGATTTTCAGACACATCAGATTGGAAAATGCGAACTGAATTGCTAAACTTATTTGGGGGGGGGTAGGAAGGTGGTTTTTTAAAAATCAAATCAGAGGTTTGTGTGGACTTCAAGGATCTCATAGAATCAGGCTGGTTGGGAGAAACCTATCCTTTCCCTCTTCCCAAATCTATGAAGACAGAGGGAGAGGGGGAGGGAGAGAGAGAAGGAGGGAGGGAGGAAAGGAGGCAGGAGAGAGGGAGGGAGAGAGAGAGAGAAAAGAGAAGAGGAAGAGAGAGTGTGCCTTGGGTTCTTTGGAGCAGCTTTGAGGGTGCGAGCAGAGTTGACCAGGCCAGGTGCCCAGCGACTGCGCACCTGGGAGCTGACCACCAGAGAGGAGATGGAAGGCCGGTGCCTGAGGCAACTGCGATGCGCTGGTGTGATAGTCCCTAGCCGGGCTCCCTCTGTGTTGCTCCTCCCAACACGAACTTTTCTGTGCTTTGCCCCACTCTTGGACTGGTTTTGCAACTAAGTAGCTCCTTCTCCTGGAGCCAGTAGTGATGGGGAGGTTGTGCGTGTTTACTCTCTATCTTCCCTTTTGAAGTACTGTGGTGCCCTGGTTTAAACTCAGCAAGTCATTTTGGGGGGAACTCAGTTCATAGAGGCTGGAACAAGTCTTACCTGAATCTGTGTTTTAAGTGTCTCCGTGGCTGAGTAGTTTGAATAATCAATCTGTCTCCATGGCTTCTTAATAATGCACAACACAGGCCTCCCCCTCCCTCCTATCTCCTTCTATATTTGTCAACTCTTTAGGATTTTGTCTTTCTGCTATTAACATGCCTAATGTCACATGCAAGCTTTTTTTTTTTTTTAACAAGCTGTTCATTGGTGTATCTGGATACTTCTTTTATTATTATTACTGAATCTTTTTTTTTTTACCCATAATGACACCAGGATCATTATATAATCCCATAACAAAGAGGCTTTTGAGGCACCAGCTTTTGTCAACTCTAGGACAGAGAATCCATAATTGCATTATTCAGCTTTTTTCCCCCCTCTTCTTTCCCCCCCTTCCTTGCTTCACAGAAATCCAAGCTCACGTACCATTCAAAATCTCCACCTTGTTACCTCCGCGTATGTTATTTACCAAAACGTTCGCCTTGAGGACCAGCCTTGCAAAGTTGCCTTTAAAAAAGTTATTTTGTTTGATAATTAAGTCCTGGAGCCCACCGCGTGATGATTATTCTGGACCCATAAGGCAGAGAACCTGCGTGACGTTTTTCTCGAAGTTTAATTACCGTATGCTAATTTCCTTGCCTACTACGTGATTAATTAAAATCATATTTTCATAATCATTTGGCACTAGTATTGTTTTAGAATTATCATGATCTCCTAAATAGTGTCTGTAAATAAAGTCGCCTCTAATGGCAGGCGCGGGAGGCGAGGCTGAGGACCTCTCCGTGTTTGTATCGCGGCGATTGGCAACATAACTGCCTTATTTACATTAAATACGCCACAAGGTTACAGCGCGGATCAACGTCATTTGATCGCTGATGACTCCCTTAAACGCCCGGGCTGTGACTGATTCTCCGCGTCCCGCTGTCCACCGAGATTCACCCGGGAGTTTTTTTTTTCCCCCCCAGAAAAGAAACAGACTTTAAATAGTTTCAGAAGCAGGTAAGAATTACGCTTTTTCCTCTCCCCTTCTCTCTCTCTCTCTCTCTCTCTCTCTCTCTCCTCTCCCTCCGTGGCAATCTCTCTCTCTCTCTCTCTCTCTCTCTCTCTCTCTCTCTCTCTCTCTCTCTCTCTCTCTCTCTCCTCTCGGCTGGATAAAAAATTCTTTAGTCAAAGGCAGGAATGCAAAGTAGTGACAAGCGAAGGGGCTGATATATGTCTCAGTAACGAGTCTGACAATCAGAATGTAGCTCTTGGAGAATAGATAGATTTTAATAAGTGTGTTTACATGAGCTCAAGGTCAGAAGCAAGCTGCGCTGTGTTAAATGGTTTCTTAGTTGCTAGACAGAGAGAAAAAATGGACGATCACACACCATTCTTTGTAGATTATTATATCAAGGGTTCAGTCTCTGGCTCATCAAAGCTAAATGCCGCAAGACCTATCTAGTTGCTGTGAATTATGCCAGGGCGACAATGGAGAGCGTTTTTAATGGTACAATGCATTTCACCTACCAGATAGGGGGAGGCCGAGCCGGGGATGGGGATGTCTGCTGGGGCTGGGTGATGAGTATCAATGAACGGGGCGATTCTGAAAAGAGGCTGATGAAAACCGAGCCTGCCCTGCCCGGGCTGGGCTGGGAACAGTTCGCCGGGCTCTGCCGAGTGGGCGAGCGAGGCGCGCGAGCTGGGCGCCCGTCCCCCCTCAGCCCCGGAAAATGATCAAGTCAATCATGTGGACATGTTTCATTATTCATTGAACACAATCTTTTACAACGCTCCGTTTACGTGCCCGAGTTTGCTCCCGACGCCCGCGTTTCAATGTTTAAGGTAAGGGGAAAACAAAGGTGGGGGGGTGGATCGCGGGGCGCGGCGCGGTGGGGGGGCACTGGGGGGCGCGGCGGGCGCGGGGGGACCGCCCCGGCGTCCGGTAGGTGGCAAAGTGAGTTTGGACTCTTGGCGTAGCACCCCCCATCCCCTCCCCCTCCTCATCTCGGCGAGGCCTGCCGCCCGGTTCCTTCTCGCCCCATCGCGATTAAAAAATACGGTCTAATTAAATATCCGTGGCTGTGACGTGGGCGAGAGGAGCTGTCAGCGGGGGCAAAAAAAAAAAAAAAAAAGAGAAGGAAAACCAAGAAAGCGGCGGCGGCCGGGCATCGAATGGCGCTAGAGAACTTCGGCGGCGAGCGGGACCAGCGCCCGGGCGGCCGCCTCCCCCGCCCACGGTCCCGGGACCGTTAGTTTGAAAAGGGAGTCTCCGGGCCTCGCGCCCCGGCGCGCGAGAGGGACCCTGCGCCCAGCTCCGGCCCCGGCCCGCGCCCCCAGTCCGCGCGCGGCGGGCAAGCGGCTCAAAGGCCCCCGGAAACTTTCAGAAGGGTTTTGGGGGTGGGGGGGAAAACTCGTAAGGGGAGGGGGAGTTTGGGGACGCGGAAACTTCTGCTCAAGTGACTTTCCCCATTTTCTCCTCTGCCTGGAACTGGGGCTCCCCTTGCTCCCCCCTTTCCCCTCGCCGCCGCTGGCTGTGAGATACTGACCCCTCCGCCTAGGAGAGAGAGGGTAATTTGTAACCTTTTTTTTTTTTTTTTTAATCAAAGTTAGCTGATGCTTACAGTGTATCAAACTTGCCAGAGCCGAGGGCCTCTGAGACCTGCCATTTTGTGTTTTCACCGGCCTCCTGCGCCCCGGGAGCCCGGCGAGGCCGAGGCCGGGGCCGAGGTGCCAGGGTCTGAACCCGCGACCCCGAGAAAGGGCCATGGCTCCTGCAAGTGCAGGCGGCGCCGGTAGCACCTGCCCCAGATCGCCGCGGCCCTGGGGGCAAGCGGGGGCCAGAGACAAAAATAAATAAATAAATAAGTAACAGGTTATGGAGGGAACTGAGCCGGCCAGTCCCGGGCTGGAGAAATGAGGCCAATCAGAGTGAGGAAGTACGGGCGTGGGGGGCTCTGGAAGGTGGGGGAGAGGGAGGGGTTGGGGGGGGGGCGTCTGGGAACAGGGCAATTTAGGGGAAAGCACCCCCCAGCCCAGACATAGGACTGGGGCGAGAATGATCGCTGCTAATAAGCCTTTCTGTTTGCTTTAAGGCATTATTATTATTTTTTTTTGAAAATGAATTAAGGAAAACAGTCGTAGGCGGGACTCGGGATGTATTTTAGGCAAAAATAAAATAAAATAAAATAAGGGGGGGCTTTTCTTTGATGAGTAGGAAAGTGTCCAGATTTCGACGCGCCCATCTGTTGCAGTTTTGCAAATAATTTAAAATATAGATATCTCCGTATAGATGGACGTATGCGAAGTGAGAGAAGGTAGAAACGCAGGCGCGGGGAAGTTGGGGGGGGTGGGGAGAAAAGGGGGTTGGGGGAGAGAGGGAGAGAGCGCGAGTGAGTGAGAGAACGCTTTGTGTCCCCTCTCCTTAAATCTTCTCAGGAAACTCCTGCAGGGCTTTCTTTGGGGACAGGTGGAAAGTTAAGGTGCCCCCCCTTCCCCTTTTCACTCTTGTATTGTGAGTCATCCTTACTGTAGCCTTTCGGCGAGCATATACACAATCTCTTGAGTTAGGTGGAGAACTGGATTGATGGGAGCTTGGAGGGTTGGGGTTTGCGGGGGCGGTAGTAAGAGGTCGGGGGCTACCGAGGAGCAGGGCGGGGTCCCAACCCCGCGCGCCAGTTGCAGCGGTGGCCGGGTTTTGTTTGCCGGATATTGTTATGTCTAACGGGTGCCTTGCAGGAGACGTGATTTGTCAGCCGCCTTAGTTTTCACTTTAGCAGAAAATACGGCGGCTGCGCGCTGTGCTGGCCTGCTGGGCTCGGGCGCCCGGTGCGTCTGGGGCCACTGGCGTGCGCGCGGGTGGGAGCGGGCGGCCGGCGGGGCATGGGCTACAGGCGAGCGTGCCGGGCGGGGTGAGTGCGCGCGCGGGGCCGGCCTGCGGTTGCTCCTGCGCCTTCTCCCGGCAGCCGCTGCCGCCGTCGCCGCTGTGCAGTTTAGCAGAAATCCGACAGGGGCCGCGTTTGCTGAGCGCATCCGGCCGCCGGGCAGCCCTAGCGGGCCGCTGGGCCCGGCTAGTCCGTGTAGATGCTGGGAGGGGGCTGACGGCGGGGAGCAGACGGGGAGGGGCGCGGGAAGCGATCTTGGTCCGAGCGAGCGCCGCCCCTGTCCCATGGTGTCCTCTGTTTCCCGGCAAGTTGGGTAGTTCCGCGCTCCCGGGCCTTGGCGCCCTAGTCCCTAGTCAGGGCTTAGGTGAACTTGGGGTGGGGTGTGCGTGCGCGCGTGTGTGTGCGTGCGTGTATGTGTGTGCAGAGGGGGAGGTTAGACTGGGAACGCACTGTTTTTTTCCTCCCTCCCAGTTTGTTATTAGCAACTGGATTTTTACTGTAAGACCAGCTTGCTCACTGCTGAGGTTGGGAGGGGGGGCGATCTTTTCCCATCACTCACATCTTTGTTCATTGTTCACTGAGTGGAAGGCAGGCGACTTAAAGAGACGAAAGAGAGGAAAAAGGAAGAGAGAGAGAAAAAAGAGGGGGAAGCAAGAACAGGGAAGGAGGAAAGGCGTGGGGTAGCGGGCCCCCGACCCCGCTGGGGTCGGGTTTGATAGTGAAATAGTAAACCCACGCACGGAGGGTCGCCGGGAAAGTGGACATTACCGCTTTAATTAACTTCGAGATGCTCCGGCGGCGGGACCTGGCGTAGCCGTGACGCGCCCCCATAAATCTGCCCGGCCCGGGGCTGCTCCGAGAACTCGTACAGTAGCAGCGTCAGATCCAACGCGCGCCTCCCAGTCCGGAGTCTATTTGCATAATTGGATTTTTTTTTTTTTTTGCCTCCTTCTTCCTCCCTGAAACTTGTTTGAAAACCCAAGTGAAAGCCGCGACGACCTGCACACTCAAAAGCAAGTGCCAAGTAAGTGCCCTGCGGTGGCCTCAGAGCGCCCCGAGGTTAGCGCGCAAAGCCGGCGAGCTAGGTGCCGGGAGCCGCGCGCTGCCCGGCCGGCCTCTGGTGAGAGCCGCTAGCCGGCGGGAGGACTGCATCTGTGGGCTCCCGACCTGCCCGGCTGGCTGCTCGCACAACTTTTTTTTCCTCCCTGTCTCCCGACTTTTCGGGCCAGGTGTGGTGTTCGGGCCACGCGTGTACCTGTAGCAAGACCGGAGAGGCGATCTCTTGGACGCTGTGGAGTTGGGCATCTCTGGTCGGGGGCGGGTAGTCAGTCCTCGCGGCTGTTGGTGGAGGGCTGAACTGCGAGCGAGCGGGGCTGGCTGCTCGTCGCGCTGCGCTGCGGATGCAGCTTGTCGCCAAATGCCTTCCCCATTATTCTAAGGTTTGTGTCTCCGTGTGTGTGTGTGTGTGTGTGTGTGTGTGTGTGTGTGTACGCGCGCGCGCGTTTGTGTCAGTGTTCGACTGTGCTTTAAAAGGAAGAAAAGCAACCAAAACAAGAGCAGGAAGGGCTTTCCCTTAGCTTGACCCCCCCCCTTCCCCCAGCGACATCTATTTCTATTGCTCGAAGGAGAGAGTGCAGAGCTTTTTTTTTTTTTTTTTTTTTTAAGACAGGGTCACCGATAGATTGACAATTCTCTCAGAAACGCCATAAATTCTACAGCAAAGATGTAGCTGCATTCATAAAATGCCAGCTTTTGCCTGATGAGAAAAGTGGCTTTACGCGTCTCTCGAATTATTAAAAATACATAATATATTATTATTATTTATAGTGTGCAGAACCTGAAAGTCGATGGCTTGAGGGAAGGCTGTAACCCCAGTTCCTGTTTGCTGGACTAGCTTGGGAACTCGCTGGGGGCTGGGCCCACCACCCTGCCTGGAAGGGCCCAGGGACTCAGCTTTCAGCCAAGGGAGTCGCAGGGGGGCGCCCCCAGCAGCCCTCTGGCCTCTGCTCAGAGAGAGCCTAGGGCTTCAGGCTGCTTTAGTTATGATGTCATTCTGATAGCTGAGTGCAAATGTCTCCTGATTCCACCATTAACCGCCTGGCTGATTTGCTTGGTAATGATAGCACTGACGTCCAGCTCCCTGACAAATGCAGGACCAGCGAGCCCTAGGAATTAACTTTTCCCCCCAGGAGGAGGGAGCCAGCTGCCAGAAGTATTGCCACCCAGGCCCTGCCTTTGGACTTTCTCTGCCTCATCTAGACACTGATGTGAATGACAGGCTCCTGGACTGAGGGAATCTCTGTTTTTGCAAAGTTTGGAGAACTTTTAGAAGGCTTTGGTTTCCAGAACATCCTTAATCTAGTAAAAGTGGAATCCAGTTGTCACCAGACAGAGACATTTGTGTCTGAGGGATGGCCAGGACTCCTTGTCTCTCTGCAGCCATTGTATGGAAGAAGGGATTGTGACATTTGCCTCCTACCTCCAGTCCATTAGCTGTACTTTATGTTAATATCACTGCAAGTAAACCGGATTTAGTGTTGATTTTTAAATAGTGTACAATGATTTAAGATTTCTTTTGATTTACTGTTCAAATGAAATTTGCATAAATGTGATGAAAATGAACTTAACATCTGGGCATATGAAAAAAGGTTAGTACCTCATATGTCATCTGCAGAGAAAGTCTTTAAAATGCTTTCACCCTAAACTGGGTTCGGGGAAACAGTTCCAGGAGACATAAATGGTAATTATGAAAAACCTGGAGAAAACGCTTTCAATAAATTTGCATTCTCTTGGACCAGTGCTCTGAAAACCCATCTTGTTCTATGCCTGGAGTGTTTAACTTCTGAGCAGGCTTGAGATCCTCACAACTCAGCAACTTAACTGCTGGCCGGGGCTGTCTTCACGGGAGACTTAGAGCAGGCGACAAGCGTCAGTCACGCTGCATTGGTCCAAGCCAGAGGCCAATAGCCCCCATTACAGGAGAGGACAGGGAGGTGGCCAGTAGGTGCAGCCCTACTAATCACAGTTGCCCATCGGGTGCTTAAGGCACTGCTGAGATGCAGAATCGTTGCCTGCTGAGCTGGTAAGGTTGTCTGCCCTGCCTTAGGTAACCAAAGAAATTTTCATCAGCTCAGACCTATAAAATCCACAAGCCCATTCAAGGAAACTGTGAACTGCATCTTACTTTTTAAACAAGACAAACTTATATATCTGGCATCAGGAAATCAGTTAAACAGCCTTTCCCAAATGTGGTTGCCTTTTGCTCAAAAGTTGGCTATGAATGGCACAGGTGTTTTTAAAGTGCCTTGAATGGAGGGGGAAAAAAGATAGCAATGATGCTCATGAGAATATAGATGAACTTATTTTTTTTTAAAGGAGAGTACCATAAAAGAAGAAAGCAAATAGATTTATTTTTCCAGTTTGAATGAGGACAATTATAGCTTTTTAACATCTTTGGATTTAGTGTTTTTAATAAGCCTTTTAAGTAAGCTGAAATATCGGCTTGCATTTTGTTCTCAACATTATTTAAAATGAGACTTGATGCAAATTTAAAAACAGAAGGGAGTTTTCTGTAGGTGAACTTTTGTCCATGCTGAAGACAGAGCGCCACCACCCCCTGCCCTGACAGCATGTCTGCCAAGACCTAGAGCCTGTGAATGCTCAGTCCTGCTTCACCTTGTCTCCAGGTGGGGTCTTAGATTTGGGATAGAAGGTCATTAATCTGGTGGCCTGATGACTTCTCTTGGGCTGAGAAGGTTGTATGTTGGTGTCTCAAGGCAAGGTGCAGGTTCACTCACCTTGGAGATGCCTCTGTTAGTAGGAGCTTGTGAATCAAAGGGCTTTCTCTGTGAACACACACCTGTTCTGCACGCAGGCGTGGCCCCGCCAAGTCTGACTACAGCTATGGCAGGGTATGACTGATGCTGCAGAGGGACTGGAAGAAAAAGAGAAGATCCTTGGGGAATGGAGGGCTCTGCCCACCTGGCTATCTGCACTAACCTGTGTGGGTTATTAATTTTTTCTTTCTTTGGTTGGTGGGTTTGTTTATTTTGGTACTGGGGATTGTACCCAGGGGCATTTTACCACTGGGTTACATCCCCAGCCCTTTTATTTTTTATTCAAGACTAAAATCTCACTGAGTTGCTAAGAGTCTTGCTCAATTGCTGAGGCTGGTCTCAAACTTATGATCTTTCTGTCCTGAGTAACTGGGATTACAGACATGTGCCACCACATCTGGCTCACCTGTGTATTTTATGTGTCACCAGTAAGAGATGTTGGGAGGGAGGCCTTTTGCCAAGGAGGATTGATTGTTCAGGTCTCTTGACTCTGGGGTACTGTGATGTCCATCTTGGTAGCACTGAGTGTCTTTAGGGGGGTGAATGGATAATGGGTGGAGTCAGAATAAGTTAAGCTGGGAAGTGGCCCCAGTGGTCACATTTGTGGTGATGGCAGGGTGTGTATGTGTGTATGTGTGTATGTGTGTGTGTGTGTGTGAGAGAGCGTGTATGTACTGGGGGAAGGTGCCATCCACTAGAAGCACCTGCTCTGAGATGATTTCCTTTCACCCCCTATTACACTATCCAGGAGAGATTAGTGAGTTTGTAAGTGGTCCTGTGAGGTGGAGGGATGGGTGGGGAAATAAATGGAAGGAATCAGAAAGTTCAGGAAATGCACATGCTCAGGATGTGGTCCCTGGGCAACATATGCCACCTTCTTTAGATCCTATTTTATTTTATGTTTCCAAATGAAGGCAGATATGGATGGAAACCATTGTAGGAAGGTGGGCCATGCAGCAGGCCACCTACCTAGGGCCCCAGCAGTAGCTGGGGTGGGGGTGGGGCCTTCTTTGGCCAGTGCATGCCATCCACAGGCTTCTGTGGACTGTCTGCCCCCAGGCTGCATTGTACAGGCCTAGGGCTGGTTTCGGCTGTCTCTGTTGTCTGCTTGAGGACCCTGTCTCATCTCCACCTTTCACTTTTAAAAATTATTATAATCCTTGGTTTTTATTTTATATTTCGATACAAAAAGTAGCCAGTACTTGACTTCTCACATGCTGTGGGCCTGCTGGAGATGACTCTGGAAGTGATATCCTACCCATTTTCCCTAAGAGGCAAGATTCTAGGTTAGGGTGAGGCCTTGGGTAGAACTTGCCCTAATAACCTGGGTATCTTTTCTACAGACCAGGGTATTACAGACCTTTCCCTCTTGTGGGAATCTGTCCTGTGCACTATAGGATGTTTGGCAGCATCATTGACCTCTACCAGATGCCAGTAGCCTGTCCCCCCACACCAGTTATGACCATCAAAAATGTCTGAAGACATTTCCATATACCTCCTGGGAGAGAGGCAATTAGGCTCATTTCCCATACTTTTCATGAGCCAGGCCCACAAAAGGGGGGAGAGATATATCAGCTTTAGTTCCACCCTCAGGGAGTTTGAAAGCTGGCAGGGGGACACACATGCCCCAGTGCTCCTTGTAAGATCAGGAGATTGAGGCCTGCACCAAATGAGGGCAGACCTAAAGGGTCTGTGATGAAGGACAACTTCAAGAGTGGGAGAATAAATGGGTGAGAGGTGTCTGGAACAAAGGTGTGGGACCCAACTCGGATTTTTTTTTTTTTTTTTTTTTGGCAGAACTGGGGTTGGAACCCAGAGTTTCACACTAGGCAAACTCTCTATCACTGAACCACCACTCCAGCCCCTCTGATTTTTAAAGCATTGATTAGATCCTAAAAATGCACCTGGGGGTGAAAACTGTGTCTTTGGGCCACTAAGGGTGACATGTAAATCAAAGTGACAGTTCTCAGGCTTTGAACCCTGGTGGCAGGATTCTGACAGTCCTTTATTTCTGAGCATTTATTATGGAAGGGAGGGCACTGAGTGTTTTACAACTTCCTGTGAGGACAGGTACCATATTTGTCCTGAAGTTCAGAAAGGAAACAGAGGCAATGAGTGGGGTAGGTGGAAAGTCCAGGAGGAGCCCCCCCACCCCACCCCTCTGCATACTCAACCCCTCTACTGGTGCAAAGCCTCCCCCTGACCCACGTTCAGCTGCCTTCCTACCTCTAAGGCTGCACTGAGAAGGCAGAGAAGATCCTGGGGACCAAGCAAGACCTCTGAGGTGTGTGAGAGCCTCCAGGTGAGCGGGGGCAGGAAGCTAATGCAGATGCTTCCAAGGCACTAAGAGATGCAGGAAGGAAAACCAGCCTATAAGGTCTCCCCCTCCTCTACCTGCCTATTCTCAGTCTGTGGCTTTACAATGAGAAAATTAAGTGCCGTTTTTGACACAGGAAAAATGATCACCGTAGGCTTGAGCTGACATTAACCTGAAAGTTTTCTATCAAGGCATTACAGCTTTGATTACCTGAGTCGTGTTTAGTTGGGTCTTTGATTACCAAGGTGGGCTTGTCTCTGGGGAATGTGTTCCTGCCCCCCCCCACCCTTCTCCCTGCTGGCTCTGATGCCTGGATGCTTCTCTGCCAGCTCTACCCTGCTTCATACCATACCTCAGCCTTTCCATCAGTTGGGACTATCAGCCCCCTTCACATTTTTTTTTTTTTTTAGTCTTTCTGTTGCTTCATTACCAAATTATACACACACATACACACTCGCACACACATGCGTAGTTCTATTTGGGTTGTAAAAGCCAACTCATAAATTCCCTAAAAATTGAGATTAATCACAGAATTGCCCATTCAGCCTTAATTATAATGATGTTCTCACTTGCATTTCTGAGGCTCCCATGTAATTCCCATAGATCTGAGTGAGATTTCAGTTCATGCAAGGGCTAGATGGTAAGGGCCTCAGAAGTTTGTGTGAATTCAATGGATTTCTCTGCCTGCAGTGTCCAGGCACCTGTGGGGGGAGGGTCTTAGGGTACTTTTTTTGTAGATGTGCCTGCAGTAGCTGGTGGTGGGTGCTTGTCCCTTGCCTGGTGCCGAATTCTGCAGCTTGGGCTAGTCTCTTGTTTAAAGGCCACTTAACAAGCCAGAGAAGGGTATCCCTTAGTGCAGCTTCCCAGTGGGCAAACTGACTGGTGTGACAACTTGTTGTAGCCACACAGCTGTGGCAGGGCCCAGCCGGGATTTGAAGCCAGCTGCATTGGCCCAGGGAGGCTCGTGACCCTCACCTCCTTTGCACCCCCACCTTTCCATATAATCCTACTGGGAACAGAAATCATCCTTCCAAATGATACCAGCTTGCCTTTAAAATGAAAGTTAAAAAAAAAATATGAACCAGAACTCGTGGCTTTGAGAACATATGCATTGTTGTAAATTTGTTTGCAGGAAGGAGAAAATATTGGGAAACTCTGCATGAGCTAAATGCTCATTGTAGAGATAGTCAACAGATCACATGGATGTTATATATAAAATGTAATCTCTTTGGACAGTTCAATGTTTCATTTTTGTCTCTCAAAATATCTAGGAACAGTTATCCCTTATTGATCAGAAGAAAAAGTAGCACGGGAAATCCTTGGGGTTATTTTTTCTAAAATTTTAATTCTCCCTAAAAATCTATCACAGTCCAATCAGTCAGAGCCTTCCAAATTATGAAGGAAAGGTCGTCCTTTATATGAACCTATTGAAGGGGGTTGGAAGTCTTATTGAAATTACAGCTAAAGTGCTTTATAATTATTTCGCTTCCTCGGCCTGGGCTCCCAGTTTGGGGGTTTGGAATCTTGTCGGTGCCAAGTGGCTCTTTTCGGCAGCCTTAAATCTGCACGGAGCAGAGAGCGCCTGCCTCGCTGATGGAACGCGGCTGGATCTGCTAATTAAACTCGGTGCAGGATTGCTTAGCATCTGAGAAACTTTATTCACTAACGTTTCCACCCGAAAGAGGGTCAGCGCTGGTGGGTGGCAGTCCCTCCCCAATCGTGTAAGAAGAGTTCAAAAGGTGGAAAAGTGCTAGTGTGGGAATGTGGGGAGGGAGAAAAGCGGCCACATGCCGACATGAAAGGATTTAATCTGCGCAGCCGAATCCTCTCTCTGATCCAGGAGGGCCGCCTCTGTGCTGGCCTCGGCAGCAGTGCCACTCACTCTCCCCGAGTCCTGCGGGGTGCTCAGGACTTGGAGCTCAAGAGTGGTCTGGAGCTCCTGCCTGGAGTGCTCTCGGACTTTGCATGCACCATTTCTTAAGCAAAAAGCCAGACGCTGCTCCGTCTGCGATTCTTTTCTGAGATCATTGACTTGACAACTTAATATTTATTTTCTGTGTTTTTTTGTTTTGTTTTATTTTGTTACAGTCTCTCCCCCCATTTCCTCCTTATCTGCTCTTTCACTCTTTTGCACACACACTCATTCTCAAAGTATTTTGAAAAAGCTTTTGTTAAAGTTTGAGGGCGGGTGGTGCAGGGTGTGGAGGGGGGGCACTGCATTGCCATTTTAGTTCCATTTAAAATTACCATCTAGCATATTTTGGAGGCAGAAGAAATAGTATAGATAAGCTGCCACGGATATTTGCATCATCTAAAAATGTATTGATGAAGCCTGTAAGATAGCAATTTTCTCCTTTAATAACTACTGTCACCCCAAGGAAGACACAGTGGTCTTCGGAGTATGTGACAAATGATGGGCTCAGCCGGGGCCTGGTCATCTGCTTGGCATTTCCCATGACAGTGCCCTGTGATGTAACGGATGGTGATCTGGCCTGTCTTTTGGAGGGGGATGTGCCTGCTGTGCCTGTTGGCATGTTTATTCTCTAGCGATGACTGTCTGAGGTCAAGTAATATATTCCAGATATTAGGGTACAGAGTATCATCAAAACCCTCTCGGAGAAAGAACTGGTTGCGTTTTTGACATCCTGCCCTTTTATCTCACTGATACCAGCAACCTGATCCTCGCATTTTCCCTCCTGTTTCAAAAGGTTGACAAGAGCTAGATCCCTGTGTGAGATTTTTTTTTTTTCCTTCCAGGCACTGCCTGGTGAAAAAATACTAGGCCCATGTGTGGATCTTGGGGACAACAGGGGTCTATTGTTAAGAAAACTTTTTTTCCTTTTGCATGATAATATTACTCAGATAAAAATCACGGGTAATTTTTGTGTGTGATCTCCAAATACCACCTTCAATAAAATAATTTGTTCATTGATCTAAAGAATGAGTGGTTTCCAGCTGCTTCCTTCCTCAGAATAGACTTTTGAGTTGGAATCTGTCTCTTTGACTCCTGTCTGGTGGAGGTTGGCTTCCTGTGGAGGTCATTGTGAAGGGGCCAGGTGGCCTGGGGAGGCTGGGGACAGAGTGCTTGCTTCTCCAGGAACTGGAGGCCTTAGCAGAATCTAATGCAAAATGCCAGTATGATAATTTGTACTCAATTGTGCAGGTATTTGTGCTCCCTGATCTCTTTCTTGGTGGTAGGCAAGTCAGACTTCTGCTGGCCTGGAGTGCCAAGGCAACCTCCATTTTATTAATCTCCATCATCAATCAGTGGTTTAATCTTTAGGTGGGTGCAGGGAAACTTTACCCAATTTTTCGCTTGCTTACTCTATACTTGCTTCAGAAAATGGAGAGTCTAAAGAAGAATTCTTTGTGTGCATTCTATTTTTCTAATTAATTTTTTTGCAAGGGTTACTTAGTACATGTGTGTTGTTCAATATATCAATATCTGTAAGTTCACTTTTTGCATAATTTAATTTTTAGGGATATTCCCTCTTTCGTTCCACAATTGAGATACTTGTTTCATTGAGCTGGAAAAACATCGAGTTTGTAAATGAGGAAGAGCTTGAAGCATGTTTGCTTTGTTTTGTTTTGTTCTTAAGCAGCGTCACACCATAATAGAGAGCTCAGGACCAGTCAGATGGGACTGAGTTCAACACCCGCCTCTTCTACTTACAAGCTGTGAGCCGGGCATTTTTATCTCCAAGCCTCAGTTTTCTCATCGGTGGGATTGGAATAATTCTTCCTGCCTCATCAAAGTCTCTTTCCTGCATTGAAAGAGAAAAATGATTAATGAAAGAGCCCAGGGACCAGCTATTCGAGGAATAGCCAGCTACGATTATTACTCGTTTTCTACATTTTGTTGAATATTTTAGAAATGTGGCCCCCGCCCAAAGCTGTGTGTGCCAGTCATTTGCAGAGATGCTGGAGAGGTCTCCTTGCTCCTTTGTTGCCTTGGCTGGTCTTTGGAGTTATTCACCTGGGGATCAATAAGTATCGGCGGATTGATTTCTTATGTTTCTGAAGATGCATTTTATAGGGTCGGCTGAGTTCATGGAGGAGTCTGGGTGGGGGTGGGGTCTACGCCTTCACTAAACAGGCATTCTCACTCCAATCCACCAAATATTAGCACCACGATTCCCCCACATGTTCACATGTTATGTGTATCACTGATGCACACACATACATGTACATATGCCACATGCAAGCATACACGCATGCACTTACATACACAGACCTGTGAAGTGGCATTGCATGCTTGTCCACATACATGCACACCGTACACCAGTTGCTGGAATCCTGGTGGGAACATGATACATTTTTCTCTCCATCTTTTCCCTGGAGGCAAAGCCAAAGGCACCCAAGAAGGTGTTGTCATTCATTCATGCATTTTAGAAAATATCAAGTGCCTTTGTGTCCTAAGTAGGTTTAATGCTCTGAACAAGAACAAAACCACCATAAGACTGTTATCTCCAGACCAACAACAGAATGAGAGTAGTGATGATCTCAGGGGTTCTGGTTCCAAATGAGCACGCGCACACACTCACAACACACACACACACACAACACACACACACTAAAGGAATTTGCCTAATTTATATCCTGGTGTGTATTCATGTATTGATTCCAGGGAAACTGACGCTCAAGTATGAGGTATTAAATTGGCGAGTTGAACCTATAGCCATTTCATTCCAAACGAGTCACCCAAGCAAGAGGTGGGGAGTCAAACCTCACTTTTTTTTACAGACGACCAGGTGGAAGTCCAGGATGGTTTTCCCAGGAGGTTTTTTTCCCAATGGCCCCTAAACCTGTGACAAAAGGATAGTGTCAGCCTCCATTGGACAGCCGGGAATACCCTAGCGATGCTGTGATAAGAAGCAAGATCCCATCTTCCTCGGGTATATTTGAAACCAAGATCAAGTCCTGTAAATAAACCTCTAAAATTTATTGGGTGCTTATTAGATTGATGGCCTTGGGTTTTAAAATGCAAGGTATCATTTAACTTAATCCTTGGGATACTCTCTGTCTTTTGATTGAGTGAGGGAGGCTTATCCATGTGGTGTGACTTGCCCAAGGTCAAGCTGCAGGTAGGTGGCAAGGTAGGCCTCTCTCTGCAGGAAACCTGTGTTGGGATGCGTGGCTGCTCGTGCCTTTTGGAAGGGGGCTCTGGGCTCCTCCTGGAGCTTCTCTGCAGATGGAGTTTTCTGGAACAGAACAGTTGGAGATCCAGGGTTGTGAGATGGACATCCTTGTTTTAGTTGCAGATTCTGCCGTTCTCTCCCCTTGGACCCTAAAGGGGGAGATGTGTTCTGGGCATAGGAGTCCTTTCCCTTTTTAATTTATATCCTGGGAATAAGAGTGAAGACCCACATCCCCTCCTCTGCTGGTGGGAAGTGAAGGACACCAACCCCCAGACCCTAAAAGTATCTCTTCCTTTTCCTAGAGGGTCCTTGCCTCTCTGGTCCCTACCTTAATGTCCCACTCTTCTCTCAAGCTTCATTTCACACCCTTCCAGCTCCGTGAAGCTGTGTGGGGGCACCTACCCCTGCAAAAAAGAGCCACACGCAAGGCCTTCTGGGAGCCTGCCCTCATCTGCTCGGAGCCTCGGAGTTCAGGAGCGCGTCTTCTCTAGGCTTTCAGGGCAGCCTTTGCAGGAGACACCAGGGCAGGGTCCCTGGCCTTTTTTTTGCCTATCATCAGTGAGGTGCAAAGTGTTGACACTGGTCACATCCTAGGGGTTTCTTGGGATGGGCTCGAATGTGCCGGTGTTCAGCTCTAGAGCTTCAAGGGGACAGTATCTCTTCAGGAAAGCAGGTTAGAAGGGCCAGGCCCTCTGAGCCCCTTTAGGACCTCCCTACCATGTCCCAGGGCAGCCCCTGGCTGCATGCTGGTCTGCCGGGGAGGTGGCCTGGGGCTGCCCCTGCAGACAGTGCTGACTGCAGCTGCCTGACCTCCCTGGGGCCTGCTTATGAACAACCCCAGAGACAGAATCAACCCTGGAAGAGCCACATGCAGCTGGGGTGGACAGCCAGGCTCTGAGAAGGAAGCTTTGCCAGCAGGTGGTACACATAAAGTAGGCTTCATGGATCTTCTTGTGAGGTACTGGGTACTAAGTGAAGGGTACTAGGTACTAAAGTGAAAGGTGCTAGGTACTTAGGCCTCGGTATGTAACTGGTGTTTCTTGAATAAATCAACAAGGAGTGAGGAACACAGCTTTTGGTGGGGAAAAGGCAAGAGCATGGCAGTGGGAAGTGGTCTGGCAACTGCACTTTGCCAAGGACACTATTTTGGGCAAAGTCTTATGGGGGTGGCTCGGCAGTGGCTCATTTGTTTGATGTTGTACCAGCATTTGGAACCATTCTTTTTTTAAAAAATATTTATTATTTTTAGTTTTCAGCGGACACAACATCTTTGTTGGTATGTGGTGCTGAGGATCGAACCTGGGCCGCACGCATGCCAGGCGAGCACACTACCGCTTGAGCCACATCCCCAGTCCCATTTGGAACCATTCTAAGTCCTGGGGATATGACAGTAAATAAACACATAAAAACTTGTGCTCTCATGGAGCTTACATTCTGCAAAAAATAATGATTAAAATAGCACGTCAGATTCTGATGTTGTTATAGGGAAAAATGAAGCAGGTAACACATGTACAGCAAGATGGGAGGTGGAGAGGTAGCTGTGATGTTAAGTAAGTGGGGCAGGGGACCTCACTAAGAAAGTGGCATGAGCACAGACTTAGTGGTGAAGATCTCAAAAGAGCATTACAGACTACAAGAACAGTAAGTGCAAAGGCCCTGATGCAGGATTGTATTTGACATTACCAAGAAGCAGCAGGGGCTGCTGTGTGGCTGGAGTGAGAGAGGTTGAAGAGTAGCATGAGCAGAGCCCATGGAGAGCTGGTTTCCTATCACACTTGTCTTTTTTCCACACCACTCTAGCCATGTCACCATAATCCTCAGATCTTTACTGAGCAGCTACTATGTGCCAGGCACTGTATTAAGCAGTAGGGACACAGATGGCCCTACATCTATGGTTCCTGATGCTCTAGAAAGAAAGCCATGGGTATACTTATCATTCCAACCGACCATGAAGGTTGTGAAGGACAAGAACAGAGGCTGTGGGGAAACCTCTTCTTCAACTAGATGGTTAATGGCATCTTCATAGAGAACAATGAAGGGTGAGAGGCAATCAGCAAAGCAGAGTAGGTAAGGATTCCAGGCAGAGGGAATGGCTTGTGTAAAGGCCCTGGGGTTGGAGAGATCTTGGTGGTTTGGGAAGAAGAACAGAGGCCAGGTGTTTGCAGCTCTCCCAAGAACAGGGTTGTCTTTTTTTGAATGGGGGAAGGGGGTGTCCACTGGTAGGAGCTGCTCCCTCACTCTAGGAGCACAGCTTGTGGAGGGGCATCCACTGACCCTGTGGATATCGATCTTTCTTCCAAGTGGTCCTTCTCTCTTGTCCTCCTTCTATGATGCGTGGCTCCTCTCTGCCTTTTGTCTCCCACCCCCAACTTGAGGGGGTGTCTCTTTCTACACAGTTTCTTTGTGCTTTGTTTATACAGTCACACATCACACAATGACATTTTGGCCAAGGCAGATCACATATATGACGGTGGTCCCTAAAGATTGTAAGAGAGCTGAAATATCCTCATCACTTAGCGACATTGTAGCTGCCGTGACATTGTACCATGGATGATACTCCGACGTTTGTGGTGGTATTGCTGTAAACATGCATATGGTGCTACCAGGCCTGTAACAGCAGGCAGCCCATGCAGTTAGGTACAGTACCTGATATTGATAATGATAATACAGACTCATTGGTTATGTATTCACTGTACCATGATTTTATCATTAATTTGGTGTGAACTCCTAGTACACAGTGTGCCATGTTCCTGGTGCTATCCTCATACAAAACATGTTTGTCATGACCCTCGATGGTATCAAGAGGCCATGTGTAGTGACCGGCCTGAACCATCTAGGTCTGTGGAAGTCCGCCAGCTGATGTCTGCGCAGTGCCATCACCTAGTGACACATTTCTCAGAGCACATCTCCATGGTGGACAGGCTCATGACTGTGCTTGGTCATGCTTCCTGCGGCCCCGGAGGCCAGGGGAATAGTCTGAGTTTTGCAGAAGCACCTCAGGGTCCCTTTCTTGCCTGGGCATGGCTAGTTTCATGTGCTCTCTGTCAACCCCTTTCATCCCCTGTCATTAGGCTGGGTGCTGAGTACTGGAGGCTGAGGGACAGCTGCACAAGTGGGGCTCCTGCCCACGGGGACCTCTGGAGTTTGTGCTTTGTTCAGGTATCTTAGACTTTTGAAGAAGTTCTCACCTCCTCCCCCGCGCCCAGAATCTGTGAGTCCTGAATACCTGTCCCTTTAGGAAGAGGGACCGACCGGTTGGCAGGAAAACTAGATCCTAATTTATGGCCCCTGGAGGTCTAAACAGGACATTCTGTTGTAGAACTTGCTAGTAAATCTCACGCCTTCTGATTTATTCCTTAAATTATGACAATAGTAACTTTTAAATTTGATTTTATTTTTAGTGGAAAATGAAATGTGTCCTGGCTCTTTGGAAACTGAACTTTTTCTTCAATCATTTGGTTTTAAATGGTTAAGTAAATTTCATTAAATAACTATAAACATCCCAAATCCTCCTGCATACATATCATATTTCACATCATTGTAACTTAGATGCAAAATATTAAAATGTAAATGACTCAATAGAAAAATTATGGAAACAAATGCATGACTTTTATTACACTTTCAGAAAAGTTGCTTAAATATTACCCCTTCCTTAGCAGAAATCTATGATGAATTAAAGGAAAAAAGTATTTAAGGACACTATAAAAATAATCCTTAAGAATAAAAGTAAGTTATTTTCCCCCTGATTTCATCTTTTTTAATCCTGTAAATATATTGGGTTATGTTGGTTATTGTCCACTTATTAATTTGACTACCACAAAGTAAGCTATATTAAACAAAATGTAATCATTTTAACTTAAGCATAAGTTGGAGTAGTAATTTTACCCAAGTGCTTAATATAGATCTAAATTTACATGTCATGTATTAGGAAATTTGAACCAACAGTTCTTCTTTTTCCTCTTTAGAAATATTTCAGTCTGTAGTAAAAATTGTCTGGAAAACATTTGGTATTTTATTTTAGTCTCTATCACAAATTTCCATGTGATTGTTCTATAATAATCTTGAAAAGTGACACAAGGTTCCTTTCCCATAATAAATAGCAACTAATGTAATAATAACAAATGATAATGCTAATGAAAAAATTATATTTTCCCCCAACTTAGAGAAGAGTGCCAACAATAGGTAGGATAAAATAAAATCAATATTTTGACAGTGCTCTATTATGTCTGGCTCATTAATTTGGAGACGACTTCTCTGTTCAATCCTAAATCACCAAGTGTCAACAAATAGTAGTTTTAACGTCTACTCTCATTCCAATGCATTTAATGCTTTGCAAGTTATTTTTGGAAGAAAATGATTTTTGATTCTGCTGATGTATAGAGATTGCATTGTGTAGGTTTTTGTCTTGGGGAACAATGAAAAACTTTTGCCATTGCAATTTGTATTCAAGAGATTGTTTATTTCAAATTCCGGTTCAGCACAATACTGCATAGTTTTCCATATATCGATACACATATGCACACATGTGTGTATACGCTAATGTATACATGTGTGTGCACACACTCTTAAAAGACACATTGACTCCTTTTCACCAATTTTACCCAAAGTTTCACTTAGCTACCTCTTCTTTTCAAAGAATCTAGAGTTTTGATTTCCAAGTACCGATTGTCAGTTGATTAAGGTCAATGCCAGCACTTCTTCAGGCTCCTATTGACTGGGGCCACGTGATATAAGTGATTGATCCGCCTCAGACACAGAATTGCTAATTTTTCATTGCATGCTCCTTTCTACCTAGCCCCTTCTCCATCACCCCGAGTTCTTCGTACAGTATCGCAGGGCAGGCCACCTCCCCAGGTGCTGGGCTGTTGCGTTAATGCAGAATTACATCTCTCCCACTTGTGCAAAAAAGTATTTGTATCACCGCCGCCTGTCCTTTGTTTTCCAGAGATCACCAAAGCCTGGGATTTAGAATAGCAGATAATAACATACAGTGCATATTATTGATGCTGCTTTAATTGTCTTATTGACAACTCACTTGAACTTGGAGAAGCATGCTAATATTTATCATCCTGTGAACTCGTGTGCATTTTCTTGACTGAAGCCTTCACAACAGAAGAATCTCAGAACTCAGATGTCTGCCCACCCTGCCTTGCCTTTCCTCGGTTCAGACAAGGGGTTTGGAGACTGGTTCTTGGCAGCGGGGAACCTGGGTCAGCTCTCTCTGCTCATGGCCCCTTGAGCTTTTAGCATCCTCTGGATGCTCCTCCCTCTCGGGGTGATCTGGCAAATTAGCTCACTGACCAGCACCTGGCCAGGAAAGGAGGCAGCAAGATGACCCACATGAGCGGTTGCAAAGGGGGCAGTGCCAGCCGGCCTTGGGGTCGCCCCGAGGTTTTTTTTGTGTGTTTTTAAAGAGGCAGCTGTTTTTTTCCTTTTGGGAGATGCCAATGGAGGATATTAGAAAGATTTAGAACAGGCAGAAGCTGGAATTGAGGCCACTGTACAGGCTAAGAGACAAAAACCCACCTGAAGAAGGTTTGAGAAGCTCAAGTTGGTGATGGAGCCATCACGGTCTACCCTGTGCCGCCCTGGCTGAGACATGTCCCACCCTGTTCCCCCATGTCCACGAGGCTCCAGTCTGCTGATCTCCCTCAGTTCCTTGGACATGAGGACACAATCACACTCAGGGGTCTTGGCACAGCCATTTCCTCTGACTGGAGCCTTCCGATCCTCACCTTTCACCTGGCCACTCCTGGCTACCCTTTCCATCAACCCTATTTCCGTCACTTGCTAGGTCATTGTCCTACCCTGTTGTCTTGCAGTGCTGATCCTTCTTGATCTTATTGATTGTTTGCATGTTTACCCATCTCCCCTCCTCCACGTGGACCAGACCCCCCAAGCCAGGGCCCTTGACAGTCTCTTTGACACCCAGCACCCAGAACGACGACTTATAACTGGCAGCAGCCAGTTGACAAATACTTCTCGAAAGAATGCTATTTTCCTAAAGGACAATATGGGAGTTTGCCTGTGGCCCTTTGAGAACAGTTTTGTGTCATCAAGCACAGTATCTGATGATGTGACCTTTGCTCCACTGTTGGAGGAGGGACCCTGCAGCCGTGGCTGGCTCCCCACCGTCCAGAGGCCGCCATGATAAAATTCTGTGTCAAAGCTCTGTGTTCCTCATCGCTAAGCTTCTCTCCCCTGGTGGGGACACTGGCTCGGCAGGGGTGTTTCTTCTGGTTTGGGTTTCAGCCCCCGAGGCCTTTTCTCCTAAACTGTTTCTCCTAAAGTGTACCGAGTTGTCCAGGTGGGCCATGCGGTCCCCGTCATGGGCCTTGACATCAGTACTTTGGGCACGGAGGCTGGAGTTGGGTTCTTTGCGGCTGCTGAGAGCCAGCTGTGTGGGGGCCCTGATTAGCAGAGACAGCCTTGTTAGTTGCTCAGCATCCTCGTCCTTGGCAGCACTCGATGGGGGTCCCTGGGCAGAGGCGTCGTGGAGACGGCAGAAGATGCCGTCTTGGCTCCCTGATTGGTGAGCCGCTCATCTGACTGATGAGTGAGGTGGAGCCACCCTACTGGCTTCAACAAGACACTCGAATCACAGAGGATGATTGCAAAAGGGGGGAAAGGACTTTAAACCTATGTCACATCCTGTTGCCCAAGTGATTCCCGTCTCAGGAGTTTCGTGGTGCATCTTGAAGAACCTGTTTTCTGAGAGGGTTGGAGGTACGCACCTTCCTCCTCCCCACGGGTTGACAACAAGGCAGGATTCCTGCAGAGAAAAATCAAAGATGGGAGTGAATCTGGAAATGAACAGCCTACGGGTCTCCGTTTCCACCTGTCTGTTCCATGGGGGTTCTTCCATGGAAGAACCGTGGAGATAGTTCTCCCCTCTGTCCGTATTATCTATTCAGTCTGTGAGTTAAATGGAAACCACTTTTTCCTGCGTAGGTATCCTCTCCTCAACTTGATTGCAAGCTCCCTGAGGACAGATTTCCTTTTTACCCCCCTCTTAGTGTACCTGGGTCTTGCCAGCCACCAGATGGCCCACTGCCACCCCATAGGACATCTGACTCCTGGGGGGGGGGAGGATTGGGGTGAGAGAAGAAAGCAATAAAATCTTAATAAACGAGCAAAGAGAATTAGGGTCTTCCGAAAAGAATTAGAATAATTATCCATAGAATCGCTCGTGATTTATAGACGTCTTGGGCTAAAAACTGTTTGCTGTCTACTTGGTTGCCAAGCCTAACTTTTTCCCTTTTAAGTCAATGAGTTAAAAAGTGGAGTAATCGGCATAATTTTTTTTTTTCTTAAAATAAAGACCCTAAGACTCTTCCAGGGAGATCCAAAGACATTATTACTCAAACCCAGGGCTTTTGGGGAATGAAATTCCTCACAAATGGGTTCCCTAATCAGATAAAGTAGGAAATCCTTTGGTGGTGTGTTTCTTGGTAATGATCTATTTGCTTCTAGTTAAGGAGGGGAAATCCCACCTGCTGTCACAAGGCTGGTGGAATCTAGCTCTTTCCATTGGGATCTTGGCCGTTGTCTTTCTTATGTCCGCCTCCTGACCTTTCTTCTCCAGTGTCTCTGGGTCTCCAGCTTCCCATTCCGCTGCTGTGTTTCAGCTGGTTGGTTATGTGAATAAAAATAAGATGTGTTGGGGCGGGGATTGTGACTCATCGGTAGAGCACTCGCCTAGCCCACTTGGGGCCCTGGGTTTGATCCTCAGCATCACATAGAAATAAATAAATAAAACAAAGGTTAAAAAAAAATAAGATGTGGGTTCAAGAGATCCTCTGTGTGCCGGTTCAGGCCAGTGTATAATTTATAGTCAGAAGTCTCAGGTGCTGTTCTTTGCTTGGCTCGTCACTTGGGCAATTTGTTACTCCAGTTGGACCTCCGTTTCCCCATCTGAGAAATGAGGTTGGTGTTGCTAGACCAATGTCTCTCCAACTTTGGCAGGCAAAAAGAATAATTTGGGATGCTTGTTAAACCTTTCTATTCCTGAGTCTCATATTGCAATTATAAGACCCGGGTGCTTTAACCAACAATAAAATCAACAAACCCACAAAGCTTGGATGGCTCATTAAGTCTTCAGACTTCTACCGTATGAAGTTGGGGAGGTGTTCTTGAACGTCTGATGTCCCGAGCATGTACAGCTAGAAAGAGACTTGGAACCTTGCGTCTTATACACCAATCATTGCTCACGTGTTAGAAATACTCTTCATAACTCCCTAATGGACCAAGTGGGACAAGATGTTATTAATACTGCTCCAGGTGCGTTTGGCTTTTGACCTTAGCCAGCAGTGGTTCTGAGGAGCCATTATTTCTGATGCCTATTAGATCTCATCCTTTAACAAGGAGAGAACCCTTGAATAAACGGATGTCTGGTCTTTCCTTTTGTCTTTTTAACACCCTTCCTCCCCCCACCCCAGAAGTTTGGCGACATTAAGCAGGAAGGACAAATCATCGCCATGTACAGATTTTGTTTCAAATAAAAGAACTCAATTTGCTGCCAAATGGGGGTTTAACCTCTCCCAGATCTTTGGTTGTGCATAATTAATGTATCGTTCAGCATTTGACTTTTGTGCTTTTCATACAGATTTAATCTTAAAGGATGCTTCTGAGTTCTGTGCTCATAAAAAGCAGACTCCGATTATTCCATGTTTTTTTTTTTTTTTTTTTTTGCCTTTGGGTTTGGGGGGTGTCCTTGTCAGAATGTTCCCGAAGAAGACGATATGGGTGGGTAAAATAGCCTCCTCTCTCCAGTTACTCAGCGAGCATTAATTCAGGGCCAAGCGCGGTGCTTCCCAGCGGTTGGAAGCGAATAGGTGCAGTACCGCTACTGATAATAATACTAGAAACCAGGAGGAGGGTGACAGTGACCAAGATGACAGGACACCGTAGCGTGATTTATGGGTAACTTTACGTCTCTCTTCTCGCTGCATCCTCAGGAGTCCTGGGAGGTGGAGTCCGTCTGATTTTCCAGACGTGGACCCTGGGGGCTCAGATCTCCCGAGTGACCCACCAAACCACACACACAGCTGAGTTCAGGTGAAAGTCGCCCATCCCTGCCCCACGGAACTTCTACTTCTCACCAGGCAGGGTTGCTCTGACCATCTGTTTCGTGATTGTGGCTACTAAGATGGGGTTAAAGGAATGCAGAGGGCGCCCTCTCCTTTCTGGGGCAGGGAGGTGAAGGGCCTGTGGGGGGGGGGGGTGCGCAGTTCAAGAAGCCAGCCGGCTCCAGTTCCTTTTTCTGGGGAAGCATCCAAGAGAGCCTTAGCTGCAAATCTCCTTCCTCTCTACGCCCCCTGTTGGGAATGTTTTGGGGACATCCTTTATGTGATTTCTTCTCTGGGCCAAGTCAGTGCTCCTTGAATCTGCCCCCTTGCCAAGGAGACGCGATGTAAGAACATGTTTTCTATTGATTTTTAAAAGCAATTCAGGACCCAACTGGTAATAATAGGTGTGACCTGTGCCGTTTGCCAGGCAGGCACAAGCAGCTCGGAGCCTTGTTGTGCGACTCTTGATGTTTGGGATGTGCATTCTTTGAAGATTACTTCTAAAGCAAGGCGTCCAAATCCTTAATTCACGATTCTGTCTATTCCTGTGGTGTTTACATTCCACCATGGCAGAAGATCACTGTAAAAGAGAAAGATGAAAATGCACTTTTAAAAAGGGCTTTCTTGCGTAGGCCTCCTTCAAAGACCCTAACCCTTTCCCCTCTTGTTGATGCTGAGGTCTGTGTTTCATCTACAGGAGCATCTACATTAGTGGGTGATTTAAAGGTTTGTCACACTGTCGTGACACGTTCAGCCCGAGCTCTTGTGGTGCTGAGCCGTGTGGAGCAAGCGCTGGTGTGATTTTGGGCGTCTGGGCATGTCTCTCTGGCATTGTGGATCGGTGGAAGTGCTTTTGTGAATTTTGTCGGGGTGCGATTCAGCTCTTTGCCGGAAGTCGAGTCTGCAAGGGTCTTGGGGGAAGTGGCTGGTGGGGCTGACTGAATTGGCCAGTGGGCAGAGCAGGGGTGGCTAGAGCTGGGTGCTGAGGGAGGAAAGAGTCTCCTGCTGAAGAAAAGTCACTGAGCTTTGGAGCCTGAGAGTAATGCGTGGACACAGGACCAGTTAGGGCCTCTCCTTTCCCTAAATGCCAAAATGGCAATGGTCACTGATGCCTTTGTGTACATAAAAGGCATTCAAATATATAATTAAGGTTAAGGTCCAAATTAGTTCTGATTTTTTTCCCAAGATGATTTTTTTAAAATATTTTTTTTAGTTGGTTGATAGATCTTTATTTATTTTTATGTGGTGCTGAGAATCAAACCCAGTTGCCTCACACATGCCACATAAGCTTGCTACCACTGAGCCACAACCCCAGCCCTCAAAGATGATTGTTTTAACGTCTTTTCTTGCGGTGGGCAGGGGAGGGGGAGGATAGCAAGTGTCAAATATTTTTTTAAAATATAACTAATTTATTTATTTTTTTACCATTGTTAATGTTATTATCTCTGACTTTTGGGGGACTCTTTGAGAGTATGTGGCTGCCTTCATTTTACCCAGGACTAAGGTTTAAGGTCTCTCAGATCTTGAGACCCCCGTGATCTGGATTATGATGAACATGTAGGGCCTGTCTGTCTCCCATTACCCCCAAAGTCCCCCCCATCTTCAGTGGGGACATAGGCCTTGTGATCACAGAGCACCGTACAGGTGACCCTGGGTGTCAGGGATACAGATGAACATAGTTCTACATGATACCCACTGTCTGCATTCTGGGGGCCAACCAGACGCTGTCTGTGTCACCCTTCATTCATGTGGACAATTATGACATGATGGGCCGAAGAAGCGCTCTAAGGTCCCATGTGGTTCGTGTGGGTCTTAGACAGAGGGTCTGTCCTTTGCATGTGTCTGTGCCCTTACTCTTTCCATAATATGTTGAGAAGTGGACAGTGGGAACATGCAGGTCTCTGACTGATGGTCACCCTGGCCCTTTAAAGCCAGACTCCTTAATATTGAGCTCACTGTTCAAGAGGTAGTATTTTCTTGAAATTAAAATACATATATTAAATTCTTCCACTTTAAAAAATACTTTCTATTTTCTCCTTTAGGGAATGCTCCCTGAATTTTTTTCATTTTTATTTTTATTTTTATTTTTTTTATAGTTTAGCTGGCTTTGGCATGCACCAGTCTCCCTGGGATCTTTAGTGCCTCAGGGGATGCTGGAGAAAGGCTTCAGAGAGTGGAAGGGGCAGGCGTGTGGGCCTTGGGTGAGGATGTGACGCTTTTGCCCCAGAGCAGCATCCTTCAGGCTCATGAAATCGACTTTGAGACTTTCATGTTCTCTTCCTACTTGTGTGAGACAACCCGAGGGACAGGGGTGTCACTTATCTTGGAGTGAGTAGACATAATCATAAGCAACCCATGAAGCCTGTGACATCCGTGACTGGGGCCACTAACAACCAAACATAAAGAGATCCCTTGTCCCCCCCGCCCCCCCCCCCAAAAAAAAGGGAATGTTGGCCTCACAATGGTACAGCCATGGTGTGTAGGTGGGACAGAGGCCAAGATGGGTATTTTCTCCGTTAGACCCCAGGTGAATCAGTACAGGGATTTCTTAATCCTTTATTATACCTACATAAGGGTAGTAGAAGAGAAGGATTCCCAACTGTGGGAATTTTTAGGGCATATCTGACTATTTAAAAAAGTTGCTGCGGCAGCTCAAGGCCAGCCTGGGCAACCTAGTGAGACCCTGTCTCCAAATAAAAAGGGCTGGGGATGTAGTTCAGTGGCAAAGCCCCGCTAAGTACAAAAAGAAAAAAAAAGTTGCTGTAATTCTCAAAAAAGTAATTTAATTTGTGCTTTATTATTTTTTACTTCATGGTCCTTTAAAGAAAGTAGAGAGTGATCTGAAATGATGATGGTGGAGATGATGGTGATGATGATGAGGAGGAGCAATGTCGAGTCGAGAAGATTTAGAATCAGTTTCTGAAGTGTGCACCCACAGGGCTTATTCCAGTTGGGACTGTGCCCTCCAGGCAAATCTGCACCCTTGGGAGCCCTTCATCAGTCTCATAACCGCAGGGAGACCCTACTAGTCAGACGTGGAGAAGGCTCCTGGCTGGTGTTTCCAGAGGGCAGTGGAATGATAAATACTGTTAATATTCAGAAGGAAGAATTGATTTTAAAAATGTGCCTTTGATTCACTAATCTCTGACATTGAGACATTTTTTGAAGTCTGTTGCTATAATTAGAATTCTATAAGCCATTTTATGTCTCTATCAAAATTTTAAGAGACATAGAAAATTTAAGTTTTTTTTTTTTGGCTTGCCATTCATCATATCAACACGAGTCATTTTATAGTTTGGGCTTCAGAGTGGGAGCAGTATTTTGGGACCAGGCACTCTCTCTTGTTATCAGGGCTGGGTTGACAGCCTAGAGAGCCTGGATTTTAAGAAATTGCTCGTGAATTGTTTCTGCCTGGTTTTGATTTGTTCTTCCCAGCCAAAATGTGGGGGGTTGAGTGACCAAGGTGAATGTGTCTGTCATTCAGAATCTGTCACTGCTTCCCACCCATTGGCTGTGCCTCTGTGTGTCCTGCTGAGGGGCGGGGATGGAAGGAAGGAGCCGTGAAGCTTGGTTACTGGGGGACGCATGGGGTGGCGCCGACAGCTTCAGCTGGGCTCAGGTGAATCATGGCTGAGCTTCAAGATGGGCAATTGGTGGCATGTGGCCCAGGAGCCATGTGTGAGAGCCCTTCCTTAGTCATAGGGAAGGGGAGAGCAAGCATCGCAAATAAAGCCTTCGTCAGGTTAGTGAGTCAGAAAAGACGCTAATCCCAAACCCCATGCTTAATTTCTACTTTTTTTTCCCCCTTCCTAAAGCAGAAGCTGTTCTTCCTCTTTAAAAAAAAAATCAGTTTGCAAAAAAAAAAAAAAAAAAGACTGATTTAACCACAATTGAAAAGGGTGGGGGGTGGGCTGTGTCACCATTGCACTATGACGATTAGCATGAAGATGAGTTGCACTTTAGCTGGGCTGAAACTTGTTCCTAACAGAATGTTAAATACTTAGTGAAAAGAAAGATTATGTCTATCTAGTTACACCATTCCTTGATATATGCTCCATGTCAGAGTGCCATTGTCTCCTGGGTAAAGACGGAGAGTTCAAATACCCACTATCTCTCCCCTGGTGCTCCAAATGCTCTGCTTTGAAGTTTTTATAATCCATCTGTCATCTTCTAGCAAGGAGGGCACATGTTCTGTACCACTCAATTACAGAATTCTCCTTTTTGCCAGCTCCAGTGAGACAGGAAAGAATGTTATGGGTGGTTGAGAGAAACTGTCAGATATACTAAATTCCTAGGATTCATATGGATGGTGTTATTCCAGGGTAGGAACACAGCCCGCCTTATTGTTCAAGTGCATTAGGGATACATTTGGCATTGAGGTAGAGAGCCTTTGATTCCCCCCCTCCCCGTTCTTTAATTTGATTGTTCGTGTTTAAAAAAAAAATCATTAAAACCTCCACTGGAATGTGGACCCTCAAATGCAGATTGAAAAGATGACATTTGTTTTAGCTAACAAGGAGCCAGTAGCCCAACTGTGCCGAGATTGGGAAGTATCGGAATGCTTTTGTTTCTGTGGTTTCACTTTAGTGAAATAGGATTTTTTTTTTTTTTTTAACTTGGGCTTGATAAAAGATGGTGACTAGATACAGCCCCATCTCCATAGAAATAATTTTCATCATCATGTGAATGGATAGCCTGAGCATTAAATGTTCTGCCATCTGGTGAGATCTGAGAAAGTTAGCACTGGACAGGGAAGTCTTTAAAATGGGTTATTTTATTTAAAGACAATCTACCTTGGAGTGGTTAGTGTTGCTAGATCTCCTGTTAACTTCTCACTCATTGAGTCACGGGTGGTTAAATTCGTTGTCTTATGTGAAATGAGTTTGATGATCTCGGCTTAGCCTCTAGTGGGTATTAATTCACATTATGAAATATCCCAGAATAATTTAGCACCGTGTGGCATAATTTGCATTTTTTCTCAAGATAGGGGCAATGATAGTGTCTCTGGATATATTCTTTTTTTTTTCCTTTTTTTTTTCTTTTTAACTTTCTTTTATTCAAAGAGGACGATTCTGGTTTGTGGCTTTCAGGGTGATGGTTTGTGGGGTTACAGTTATTAATTTGTGGGGACCATATGGTTCCAGGGCTCGCAGTGGTGAGAATAAGACATTTCAGTTTGGGTGCTGAAACCTAACAAGAAATATGTGCAGGGACATGATTATAGCTGAGACAGACTAGGATTTCACGACCCTGCCTAGAGTTGACGTAACCTCTGTGCATGTCATTTTACACAGAAGCACATAGGTGACCCCAAGCACATCAGGATGGATGCATTCATTTTGGGGGACTCCATGTGCCCCGCAATTTGTAAAAGGAATGTTTTCCCTTTACGAAACAGGAAGGGTTTCCAGAAACGCAAGATACTATTACAGTAATTAATTTAGTGAAACTTCTTAAATCTGATCTTCTGTTCAAACTAATAATGGGAGGATGGGGTAGCTCGATGTCGTTAATTGAAATCTGGAGACAATAAAAAAATGTCTTTCTGCAACTTCAATACAGCAGTCTGGAACTGTCGGGTCAGGCTGTGAACCAATTTTCTTCTCATTACTTTTGATTTTGGAGTCAATACAAATTTCATCAGTGATTGTAGGGTGCAGATCTTCGTCTGCATGGACCCTGTCATGGGAGAATATGTGTGCGTGGTTAAAGATTTACGGAAAGGCAGAGCTTGTGAGTCAGGAGAGAGTGGAAGGAAATGCTGAAGCCCACAGACTCCTTTGCGACTGCTCTACTGCTCAGGGGTGATTAGTATCAAGAGGAGGCACTTGGGTCCTGGAGAAGGCTGGACCCCAGGAGGCTCAGGATCTGCCGGCCAGCCGGGGGCAGCTGGTGGCAGCCTCTGCTCTCCTCATTTCCTTCTTGGGCAGTTTCTTTGCCTCCTCTTCCGGACCTAAGTTTCTCTCTCTCCTTTTTCCTCTCTCTCTCCTACATCTCTTCAAGGTACAGGCACAGAGTATTACTACAGCACGCAAAATGTTAAGACCCCACAAAAACTTCATTGTAGCAAAAAGGAAAAAAAAAAAAAAGAGGAGGTTCAACTTTGTAGGAGTTAGTGACATTTGAAAGCATCCCAGGCAAAGAAGTCTTTTGTGTGGAAATGCAGATCCAGTATGTCTAACGTGATTCCTCATTTTTTTCCTGCATCCAATTTGCATCTTTGCAAGTCATAGGATCAGCCCATCTATCATTAGGTATTGGCCTAATTGGACATTTTTTACGAGCCCAGTTTGCTATTTATGTTAAAAGCAATTCGCAGAAATGCCCTTTCTTCATGACTTGGTATTGGCAATAGCGACGTATGTTTAATCACATTTTCCATGAGTAATTATCTAATTCACATGATTACCAATATAAAACAGGCAAATAGAATGGGGGCTTAGCTCCGTCCTGCTTGGTCTGTGACACAGGCTCACAGAAGGACCTGGGGGCGGGCGGGTGTTTGCGAGTTCTGTTTTTCCTCTACGATATCGTGGAGATTTTTATTAGCAACAGGGACTCTCTGAAGCTGGGCATGTGGAAGGGAGAGGCTATTTGGGAGTCTGTTATAATGCAGTGTGAGGTTCACTGTGTCTGCTTGGGTTCTCAACGTTTGGGGCTGTCCTTTTTGAAGATTTCCGGGAGACGGAGGTCACATTTTTTATTCATGTTGAAAAATATTCATTTATCAGTATTGGTGCAACTGTAAACAAGTGATAAAGTGACAACATTTACAACAGTAAAACTGACAGCATTTACTTTAATTTTCTGTCATTTTGGTAATTATATCAATCAAGACCCAAAACTAAAATGATATTTTAGCATGCAGTAAGAAATGAGGAATTCAGATCTTAAAAGACCATTACAATTAGCTTTGAAATGTTCGCCATTTTACCATAATTGTTTCATATAGCTTATATGTCTTCATTTACAGCCGAATATTCTGTTGATCTTTTATAAACAAAGTAGCACCCATCTGCTCCTTGAGACACTCCTGGCGCCTATTCATTGCAAAAATAATACATGTCCTAATGACTTCCACATATTTTGAAATCTCCCTTTTGAAATTGGTCTTGGCAGATTATTTGCAGGTACTTGAGTTGCATCTGTTTGCAATTTTGCAAATGCGGAAGACTTTAATGTTGAGCACTGCAAGAGGGCTATTTTAATCCTCAGATAACATTGGCTGTCATCAAAAGCCACATTTATCTTTTCGAAGGTGGGGCAAATGTTTAATGTTAAAAGACAGTAAAAGGTCAAGGCCAAGTCTGAGGTCTGAATATTTTCCTTTCATACGCCATGCCTTTTGCGGGGCTCTTCCTTGCCTTTCTTTTTTTTTATTTAAGTTTTAGCTTAATACCCATTGCCAAGAGGATGTTTTGCTGATAAAAATGAAAGATCAGGAAGAGAGTAAATCTGAAATAATTGTGAACTCCAGGCTTTTGGGCTCATTACCACCATGTGGCTAACAGCTGACCAGCTTTAGGTCGACTCTGTTTACAGGGAAAGAACTAAACAGCATGGTGCTGGAGAATACCCGGGGCCTTGAAGGCAGTTGCTGGCCTGCCTCCCAGGAAGGGGCTGAGTCCCTTTGGAAGGGACGGTGGTCACTGCAAGGACAATGTATGTTTGGCTAGTTGAGAGCAGACCTATCTGTGGATGAAGGAGGTGTTTGTCCAAAGGGTCCCCGTGTGAGGGTCTTGTTTCTTCTTTGTGCAAACTCGGGAGCCCAGAACACTGAAGTAAAGCAAAGGTCCTGTCCAGTGTGCTCTTGTCAATGGTGTGCTGGATCCTCTCAGTGTTTCTGCCAACTCCTAGCCTCCATCTCCCTGTCTTCTCTTTGGTCCTCACGTGTTACATATGTGCCATCTGGAGCATAACCTGAGGAGTTTGCTTTCTTCCTGGCTGCCATGTTAGCCATGAACCTTACATCAGAGAATATGGAATGAGGCCTTTTTTGGTGGTTTAAATGGAAGTAGTTGGTTATGGAAGTGTCTGTCATTGGCGGCTGCACAATGGTGTCATCTACACAACCTTAAAAGCCAACTCACTTCCAAGCCACTTCCAATTAACTCTGGGGACAGAAAGGACTTTGAAACTAGCTCCAGCCTACACTTAACTGGGAGAGGAGCAAACTTCACACATAACCAGGCACAGCCCAGCAGCTGGGGGTTTATTGTGCAAGGTGTGAGACCTGCCCTGCTCCTCCGGTGTTTCCCGAGGTCTTCCTGGTAAAAAGAGTTTAATATGAAGTTGTATAAATGTATAATTGTTTCATGCTTAATATGGAGTTTCAAATGCCTTTGGGATAAAAAGAGAAAGTCCATTAGATGTGTTATCAAAAAATTCTTTATCTTGTCAGAGAACACCGTGGTCATCTCCGTTGATTGGCACCATTTGATAGACGAATGGTTTACAGGTGTATATTTTTGCATTACTGGCACTTTAGTACAGGAGTCATATATCATAATTCTGAATTTTTAACTTTTCATTATTGTACTTGCACAAGTGTAGCGTTAAAGATATCATAGATTTCTGAGGATAAATCTAAGAGAAACTGGAAGCAACTCAACCTCTCCTGTTTTATTTTATTTGCAGGCAGGGGGAAGGGGAGGGTGGTGATTTGCACAAGAACAGGAACTGGCATCCAACGTCTTTGCTTTTTCTGCGTCATTTATATTCTGATGCTTTCATATATGGGTGATTACACTTTAAAGAGAAAAGACCTCACACTCTTCGGATGATCAAAAATTTCACATTACCAACGTGATACATTGGGGAGCAGGGATGCAGTTCTTCCTTTACAGAAAAAAATCTGGCGGCAGGGTCCTGAGATTAACGAGGGCAGTGATTTTCGAAGTGTGGTCCTGGACCAAGGGCATGGACCTCACCTGGGAAATGTTAGAAATGCAAATTCTCAGCAGCCCCCTCCTGTCAGAAAAGGAGGGCAGGGGGCAGGGGGTCCATGTTTGAACAAGCCCTCCAGGGGATTCTGATGCACACTGAAGTCTGAGAACCACTGCCTTGGGGCATATAATGCTGGGGTGGCTTTTCACAGGTTTACCACTTGACCATTAGGATATTGAAAAACGTAGAGGTGACTGAGGTCTTAAATATATTTATTTTATGCATGAATTGTGGGGATTCCATCTATCCATACTCCAACAGGTCAGTATACAAGGACTGGTCCTTGATGTCTGCGTCCTTCCTTGTGTGGGGCGTTAGGTCTCTCCCTGTCCAGCCACAGCTGGTTGTGTATAGGAAACAACCACATTTTATGGAGTCCCTACAATTGTCTGTTTAGACTTGCGATTGGGGAAAGAGGATTCTCCTCTTCAACAAGCTCCTACTGTCATGTTTTTGGACAGAAGTCACAGTTGCATGGTTATGGTGAGGTGTTGGGAGGAAGGGCTGATGTGGGACGTGAGGCCAGTGTCTCTTGTCATGTTGGCCATTTGGATTTTTCAAAGAAGACTTTCTTGGCAATGAGATGAACTCTTGGTGGTAAGTTTCAGATGAAATCAGAATGAAGTTTGTTGGCCACTCACTGTGTTGCTACTGAGAACCCTTCTCTGAGTTGGAAAGAGACGAGGGGACAGTTCTCTGTTAAGAAGTGATGGGACTAGGCACCAGTCATGGTTGCCATGCTTAAATTCTCCAGTGAATCTGCAAATTCTCAGGTCTGGAGGAGGAAGAGCAGACATAGGTAGCTGGTAGGCATGTTCTTAGTAACCCCAGACCCACTTCTGCTCCTGGAGGGGGAAAGACAGAGAGGGGGAGAAGAAAGAGAGGGAGAAGGAGAGAGGGAGAGAGAGAAAGAGAGAGAGGGGGTGGGGCGGGAGGAGATATAAAGAGAGAGAGAGAGAGAGAGAGAGAGAGAGAGAGAGAGAGAGAGAGATGGAGACCCTTGTGCTCCAGATCTCAGACTCCCTGGCCTGTCCCATATACCCAGTCTCAGCTGCATGCATTGAGGTCTCTTCAAATGTTGCTTGCACTTCGTGAGACAATTTTAGATGATACAGGTATTTTAAGTTTTAACAGTTCAGTATTTTAAGACCTATTAGAGAAATATAACGAGCATATTATAGCTGTGATTTTGCTGATGATATTGCTTAAGGTGAGGCTAAGTTAAAAAAGAGAGAGACTTGATTCAGAGTTAATTTAAAGAAGACTATTAAGCAAAGAACAGTCCAAGAGGTACAAAGCTACGGTGGCAATGGCGAAGGAGGTTGTGGATGGCAGAGGTGTGGGGATGGCTGCTGGGAGGGAAGGTAGTGAGCATTCCCGGAGCCTCCCTGACCAACTCCCGGGAAGGGCCCTGCTGCTGGCAGATGTGTGGCAGGCACATCCTGGGTGAATGTTTTATTGATAGGAGTCCCACCCACTCTTCCAGCCTCACGTGGGTGCACTTCTGTGTATTGTTGGTAGTGCAATTACTGGCACCGTGGGAGGTCTGCAGGTTCAAAGCCAGCAATGAGAAATAGAGCTTATCCCTTACTGAAATGTGGGTTTGGTTTAGGTGGTGGCGGTGGTGTTTCATAAGAAAAACAAAACTCCACCAACCCATAAAAGACAAATAGGACCCCTTACTCTGGTGTTCCTCCTTGGGCAGACAGATCCCAGGGGAAAGCACCTCCGCCTGTCTGGATGGTCTCCTCCTGTCTTCTCTTCCTTCCTTTCCAAAGTGTGGTCCTGGACATGAGTCCTCCAGGTACAGGTGGGAAGGGAGACACTGAACTGAGTTTCCCTAAGGGGTCAAAATGACAGAAACCCTTGTGCTGAGTAACTGGGCTGACTGATATACAGCCAAAGCACAGGGCTCTTGCTGACTAAGAAGCCACCAAGGACCCTCCCGGATGCCCAGCTATAGGCTGTGTTTGGCTGTTTGTGTTTCAAAGCTGTGGGTTGAGGGACTGGGAGAAGGAGGAGCAAGATATGCTTCTGAGCTCAGCTTCTTTGCTGCTGCCCCTGAGGAAAGGGGGCTTCACAGAGACTGCAGATTTGGAGAAGCAACTTGACCAGGAACTGCATGTGTCTTGCTGGGATCCATGGGCTGCTGCAGGGTTCTCGGAGGTCTTGATTGCTGGGTGCTCAGAGGGATCTGGGTAGTTGGTGAAGAATGGCTGAGCATAGTGTCATTTCCCTGTAGAGGTGGGAATATGGTGCAACTCACCTCCTGGAGAGGGGACTGCGTTGATTCTGCTACTCTCACCCAGCCTCCTCCTCTGTGTCCAGATGGCTGGCTACTGTTAGTTGGTTCAATCTTTGGGGCTTTCTGAGGATGACTCCAAAGAGCTTGAGATGTGGTTTTTGCCCTCATGAAACAGACCACCCAAATGTAGACACAGGACCAACTTCCATGGGAGGGACCTATCACAGGCAGGTGTGCTGGGGGGCCAACCCGTTAGTATGGGTGTTCAGAGATGGATAAGTGTGAAGACCCCCTGCCATTTGGCAGAGATCCCTGTGACAGAGGAAATCCTGGGGCCCTAGAGAGGCAGAGTGGGCAGTAGAGGAAATGGACCCAGAGGAGGTGACTGGGTGAGACCAGTGTGTACCATTTTCTCTGTGAAAATCTGAGATGACGCAGTGTTTGGCCCATAGTCAATGTCCAATGACTGTTGGTTATTGGATTGAATGGACCAGAGCCTTGGTTGGTTTGTGGATGCTAGAGTTGACTTTGCACATAATAGTCATAGAAAGTATTTCCTGGGTCCCTGTCCTGTCTTAGAGTCTGGACCCCATGACCCTGTAGCATCTATATTCGGTGTCATTACTATGGAGTTTGCAACAGAACCTACTGGAGCCAGATTCCCAGGTCTGCCAGACACTCCCCTGCTTCTTTTATTAACTCTGTGCTGAAGGAGTTGCCCATGCTGTGGAAGGAGGGGAATTAAAAATAATGGGGTGTGTGTGTTTCTCTGTGAGAGTGAAGATGTACAGGTAAGTGCTACTGCAAAGGAGGGGGTCATTCTCAACTCAGCGACTCTGGCCTTCTGTACATTTAGGTCTTTTCTGGACCACTGCCCCCCTCAGCCCCATGTCAAAATGTTATTTGTGCTAATCAAATTTTCAACTGCCATTCTGTTGGCAGAAGTCTCCTAAAGCCAAAGTTGTGTGTGTGTTTATTTTTACATATTTGTGGATTAAAATCAGACCCCATATTTTCCTTTGTTGACTGTCTCTAAGTTAAAAGCTTTCCTCTGAATATCCTTACTGATGCATCTTTCTAGAAAGGAACTCCCAGCCTGGGCTAGGCTGAAATTTAAACACACACACACACACACACACAAACTTTGGGCATCATTGACAAACTGTGAGAGAAAAATAAGAAAAATAAGAAACATAGGGAAGGAACTTTCAGTTTTCACTTCCAAGTTTGGCAGCCTGGTGAACTTGAAAGGTTAGCTATGAATAAGCATAATCAGATCTTTCTTTTTGTCCATATTTAATTCAAATGAGACAGCTCCATGTTGACTTCTAATACAGAAAGGCCACCCACCATGGTAGCGTTCCCAGCCAATGAAGCCGGCTGGCGAAAGCCTTCTTAAATGGTGCTAATCAGCCCAGGGAGGCCTGCCCTCTATCCCCATCAGTATTCTAAATTCAGATGTGCTGATAACCTGAAATTGAATGTGTCAGGATACAGACATGTGAAGGAATGAGGGGACTCCAGGCTAGAGGAGCCGGTGGCTGGGAGACAATGCCTGGGGGAGGGGGTTCACACCCTCTCCTCATCTCCCAGGACCCCTCCCCACCAGTTGTGTGTGTGTGTGTGTGTGTGTGTGTGTGTGTGTGTGTGTGTGTGTATTATTGTTCAGGGCCAGGGACAAAATGGAAGGTTTCAAGTTCTGAAATATTTATAGAGGGAAGCTTGGATTTTGTATATGTTAAATGAATCAACAGACATTTTGGCTGCTAAGGGGTGAATGGTAATTTGTGATTAATTTATTATTTATTTTTTTTAAGCAGAGGATATTTTAAAACCTTTCTCCCACTCTCTCATAGAAGAGACAGACAGACACACACACCCACCCCAGTCTGGTGAGCACGTCTCACAGGGAAGTTTAACAAAAGAGTCGCTATTGTCACTGTCCCAGCCGGCAGCAGTGCAGCTGAGGGTCAGTTGCTATTTCTATTTTAAACCTTGATTTTTGCAAAGTTTGTCTTTTGACTGTTCTCATTCTAATCAGGCTTAGTTAGGGGATCTGCTCCAAGCTCCACTCCAGGCTGTGAGGACAGAGGAAGATAAACCGGGGGGATTAAACAGAAAGTTCTGCTTGGTCAATAGTTGTGTGTGTGTGTGTGTGTGTGTGTGTGTGTGTGTGTGTGTGTGTAAGAGAGAGACAGACAGACAGAGAAAGAGACAGACACAGGGAAACAGAAAGAGGGAGGAAGAGATACAAAGACAGAAACAGAGATTGATATTGATGGATTCATTGGCCACTCTATTTAACAGCATTTCCTTCATTTAAAAGAAAGTGTGCATTATTATAGACTTGCTTGTGTGGTGTTGCTGGATTTGACTTGGCATGTGACTTCTTGTCTGCAACTTCAGGGTGCCACCTTTTCCATCTCACCCCTGTACCTGTGACTATGTGTCCATGGAGATGGGGATGGGAGCACTAGCCCCATAGCTTATTCAGTCCCTCATTCCACCCCAAATGTGACCCAGGTGCTTGGGAGCCATCTTCCCCCAGCCTCTGCCACTGCTGGGATCCGATTCCTCTTCATTTTTGCCTGTTGATGTCCTGAACAGCTTGGACGCCATCTTGTCTCGGATACTTCTTCCTGGTACTCTTCCAGCCTCCTCCTCCTCCTCCTCCTCCTCCTCCTCCTCCTCCTCCTCCTCCTTTGTCCCTTTGCAGTTCTCCCTTGATAGAGGATCTCTCTGATTTGGAGACATCACCACGTGTCTCCTCTCGTACAGTGGGGAGCTCCTTGAGGTGTCCCAGCTGCCTCTGGGTAGCCTCCCCGCACCTGGGCAGGTGCCAGGAGGGTACACACAGGAGGAGACTGAGTTGCTTGGAGAGGTGTTTCTCAAGGACTTTGGAGTTCCTCCTTAGAGGTTGCCATATCCAGAGGAAGGGGCAGTGAGAAAAGAGACAGTCTAGGAATGAGCATCCATTTTCCATCTTGGTCCCACCTAGTGTCACCTTGTCCTCTCCCACTCAGTCCAGGCCAGCTGCTCTGCCATTTGAGTGGGCACTCTTGTCTTCACAGCTCAGCATTTTTTCTTCCCCCTAAGAGGCTGCTCTGTCAAAGGGTAAGGAGAAGGTTCCAATTTGCAGAGCCTCATCTCCATCCTCATCACGGTCAGACTGATTGGCACCATGTGGCATGTCATCCAGGAGGACCAAGGATTCTTCCCTGTGGTTTGGACCCAGTAGTGGCTTCCCCAAGGGAGCGGTTGGCATGTGTTTAATTATTCATTGGTGTTCTCGTCTGTATCTCCCTGCTCCTTGGTTGTTTTGTCTTTCCCTAAAAAATATTTATTTGAAATTCTGTGATCAAAGACTGAAAAACAAAATAGAGCAGGATATTAAAATGAAAATTTTTTAGGAGGTTGGAATGTCAAGATCATTTTTATTAGAAAAGTTTATAAGATGAAGCCGCGAATTATTTACGTAAACTTCATATATCAAGCATAATACTCCCAACTGTGCTCTGATGAGTGAGATTGGCTGGCATAACCTGGATTTAAAATACCTTCTACTTAAGGCAGGAAAAAGTCATTTTAATTAAAATTAACGGATTTTTTTCCCTTGATCACATTTTAACACACACACACACACACACACATACACACACACATACTCACACACATCTGTGTTCAGAATTGATAAAGAAAGAACCCTGGTTAAATAATCCACTTTTGTCTGACAACGGAATCCGTTATAGAGGTGCAAATATGCAGAAAGCTATTTGGAAATGCATCCTAGTAGTTGTCAGGTTTTATTATGCAGGAAGGTGTCATGTTTGTTACGAAGCTGAGTGCAGATGGCAGAGTGGAAGAAATGGATCACTAATTTTAACAATGATTAATGAACAGAGATAGAAAATGAATTACATTGGACGATCGGAGGCAAGAAATATTTTTGTGAAAATTTTGAGTCATCTGCTGTGCTGTTCTCTGCAAATTATTTTCAGAAATTCTATATGTTGTCAACAGTTGACTGCATTTTCCATTACTGTCTATTTCTGTTCTTAAGTACTTTTGTGTTATTAGAGATACATAATTTCAAAATACCAATACATTCCTGATTACTTAGAGAAAATATATGTAACAGTGTGACTGTTCCATAGACGCTGGCCATAAAAGTCCTGTTTTATAATAATCTTTCATTCTTCCTCATTTTATCACTACATTAGGAATGTTTGATAAAAAGAAAGGGGGGGGGGGTGGGGACTCTTTTAGCACAGGCGGAATAAAGGGAAAATAGAAGCAGAGGTGGCCATACACATGTGGTGTGGAGGCTTATGGTGGCCTTCAGCTGCCACCAGCCCTGCCATTCTTTGTAGGCTCTGCCTGGCATCCTGGGAGGCGGGGCAGGCCTACTGTCTGGAATTCGTCTCTGGTTCATGGCCCATCTTGTCCTGGCTTCTGCAGGTAACCTCAAACATCCCATGATTTCCAACACAGGAAGTTCTCACTAATCTCAAAGTTGTACCCACAGTTTTTCCTTCAGATAGATTCTAGTCCCATTTCTCTGCTCCAATGGCCCTGGTGTTGATGGTCAATTTTCAAGGTGCTGTGTTAGGTTTCTTCATCAACCTTATTAGCAATGTGTGTGTGTGTGTGTGTGTGTGTGTGTGTGTGTGTGAGAGAGAGAGAGAGAGAGAGAGAGAGAGAGAGAGATAACTGAAATGAATTCTGCTTATTTGGTTATGATACTCCTGGCAGGAGGCGCACCTAAGTGATGAGGTGGGAAAAATAGAGCGATCATTTTCTTCCATCTCCCTACCTCCCTTCCTTTTTCTCTTCCTTCCATCTTTCCTCCGCACCCCTATGAAGATATTAACCATCTTAAGTCCGTTGGCTTCAAGGCTTTTCCGGAGATCCTCGGCAGCTGAGAGCTGATCTGGTGTTTGGATTCTGTATTGTAATTGGTAGGCACTTAATTTTGTCCTTCAGGAACCACTTTAGAGTTGCCACAGTCAGCACTTCAGGGTACTCACCGTTGCAAGATGTCCCAATCACAGATCAGGCGTGCATCCGAGGTTGGTGGTGGTAGTCCATTTCTTACCCCCACCACTATTTGGCTTAGATGCCAATTTTTTTTTTTTAATTAAAATTTTACCTCTATAAGCATGTAGCCCTTGTGTGGTTTTGACAAGTCTGCAGTCTGGGATCCAGAGAGATTCCCCCAGGACCAGAGGGAGGGTGCTCCTTGACCTTCCCAGTGAGCACATGCTGTCCAGGGGTCTGGCTTCCCTACACAGTGAAACTCTCCCGAGAGCTGTCTTGTGTCTGAACAAATGGACAATCTATAACTACTTCCTTCTCCTACAAACGAGCTTTCCAAGTTTCCAACTTGACTGTTTTATTTATGCTCTTGACCTGTAAAAACAAGCAGGCTGTTTAAAAAGCAAAAAGTACTTCCCATGATTAGAGTACTTAGAGTTGAAATAAATTGCAGAATGAAGAGGACATTGTTGCTCCAGTAAGAAAATGTCACAGAGGTTCTGCTTTTTGAGGATGGTCTCTTCTTCTGCATGTCGGAGTTCCCCAATCCCACGGGCCTTGGGGTCCCCAAGAAAGGATTCCTAGGTCCTCTTTCCTTTAGGTAGCGGAGGTATCCTGGTGAACATTTAAAACATGTCTGTGAATGGTTCTAAGTCAAGTAGTTTGCATATAATTATGGTCCTGATGGGAAAACACTTTGGAAAAAACAACTAGTGATACAATAGGAGCCCTGCTCAGGTTACATAGCATATGCTAAACACTGAGGAAACACACACCGACTTTAGTGAACAAGGTTGGGGAATGCTCCAGGGAGCCAATTTAGAATGTGACTTAAGGCAAGCGTGGCTTTTCGTGTCTCTTTCTTTTGGCAAGTGCATTGAGTAGCGGTGGTCTCTGGAATTCCCTGTAAGCCTGGCCACCTGCCTGGGCTGGCCACCATGAAAGAGGCGGGAGTCCACAGAGGGGCATGTTGGACGTTAGGACTTAGTGAGAGGCTCTAGGTGTGCAAGGCTTGGGGGTGACTCTGGTGACTTGCTTGGTGCTCAACTAGAAGTTACACCAGGGACAATTTAATGCTGAGGAGGGACAGTCTAGCACAGAGAGGAAGGGACACGGAATCCTACAATGCATGGATAGAGAGGTCAGGAGGAAATAAAAAAAAAAAAATCGTACCTGATCCACTTAAGAGACAAGTGATTTCTAAATATAGAACTGTCTCTTTGATTCATGGTTTGGGTTGCTTTTGGGGCTGTAAGTCAGGTGGATGATCTATAGGAATAATTTGAAGGTATTTGCGGCTTAGACAGTTGGATCTGAACCCCAGGAAACGAGTTGGTGCTCAGGCTCTCCTTCTCCATGGCGTGTGACCATCTCCTGGTTACTTAACCCGCGTATGCTGGTGTGTGTAAGTTTGGCTTCTGGCACGAGTTGGTCCCCAGCCTCTGCTGGTACATCGGAAGATGCCCCAGCCCCATTGGCCTGGCGTTCGCACTGCCACTCAGAGAGGCAGCTGGCACCACGTTGCTGTAGGGCGGAAGTCAAAGGAAATCCCATTCTAGCAGGTTCCAGTTTTCAGAGAGGGCTCTGTTTATTTTCCTTTAGTGGTGATCCGTTTTTGTTTTGGTTGGAATTACTTTCATGTTGATGTGAACTAACTCATGAAGTCAGACCTGAAGAGTAAGATGATCTGAAAAACTGTTTGAAGGCATCCTTTTTTTAAGGAGAATTTGTCCGAGCAGACAGGTAAGGAATATCCCACCCTCACTTGACTGTTGCTGTTGGAATTTCTAGGGACTGCGTTGCTTTATCTGGTAACACCCATGAATGTAAACAGAAGTCCCACCTGCCTACAATTCTTGAGGAACGCAAATCTTTGGGCATGTCCTCCGAGTGTGCCTTCTTAGCCTGCCCACCCCAGGACTATATATTTAAGTTAAGTGAAGTTGAGTAATTATAATGCTATGGCCCACCCCACCAGCTGGAGAATATTCAAGATGTCTGTCATTCTTCTATTACCTCAGGTAAATAACTGATTGACCTTTTTGGGGCTCTGATACTTTACTAATCAGAACCTGAAATCTGTATAACAACACTTCATTTACTTGATAGACAAAAGAACAATTGCACTTGAAGTAATGTGATTTCTAAATAGACACTGCCTGTCAAAAATAAATGCATTAGAAGTAAAATGTAGCTCAAGGAGACAATTAGCAAACAGAGGTGACACCGTAAACAGGTGCACCCATTATTCCCAAAGCTTGTGGCAATATATTCGCGTCTTTTAGAGTGATGGAAGATCATGTGACGGTTTGGTGAATTATCTATCAGTATCATCTGACTGATGAAGCCCGCTGCCGTTGCAGATCATTTAAAAATGCATCTCACAAATTACATGGTAGCTTCGAAAAATGCAGGTTTTTTTTTTTTTTTTAAGAACAATGGTTTTCTAAAGCTATGTGCTAGCATACGTAATTTTTTTCTTTGAAAGGATAGAGACCATTTCATTATGCTGGGTATACAGTCGGTTAAGGTTGTGCAAATTCATTACAATGTTTGTTAATGTATAAAACATTTTCCATTCTGGTTTTAGTGACATTGGATTTTTTTTTTATAATGTGCTATTTCTGAAACATCTGCCATCCCTTGTTACCTGTGGGCAGAGGAGAGAGAATATACTCTTTCCAAGAATGTTTATAAAATCTTTACCAAAAGGGAAAGGCTTGGGAGATGAGAGGGGAAGGACATTTTTTTTCTTTCTTCCTGTGAACCGTTTTGGATTTCTGTTTTCTGGAATAAGAACTGTACCTTGTAACAAGCAAAGGACCTGTGGATAGCTGATCAATAGGCCAGTCTAGGAAAGGGCAAGACCCCCCAGGGCCTTTCTGAACCCCCTGGATTTGCACACTCTGCAGCAGGCATTGCCCAGAGTGCCTGCTTCTGAAAGCTTTCTTATTATTTTTTTACCTGTCATTTTTGCCTCTTTTGCTAAAGAATGAGGGGTGCTTGAGGGACCCACTGTTTTGGCGGTTACTACTTGTTGTTACTCTAAAATCACAGAAAAACAATATGAGATATTTTATGTGACCTCCAAATAAGTCTGCCCTTGACTTTTTCCAAGCCTTTTCCAGAATAATCAGTAGCTGGAGCCAAACAATATGGATTTAGAAGTAAAAAAATGGTTTCACTAGGACAGCAGCATTTTGATTGCACTTATGCCCAGAAAGAGAAAGGAGAAGAAGGCTACCCTTTTCTCTAGTAATGCTCCAAACACCTCCAAATTCCTGCTGGATTCCAGCTGGGGCTCCTGTCCATTTTCACACCTCTGCCTCATCCCTATCTTCCAGTTTAGAGGTAGCCACTTTTCTGTCTCAGAGACGGAAGAAACAAGGATGGAGCTCTGGGGGGAGATCCATGTGGAGGAGCACCCATCTTAAGGCCATCCCAGGAGATGGACCCTGAGAAGGGGGTGGGGTCTGCTGACGTAGACTCTCCTGGAGAGACCTGGGTCCATTCCTTCTCTGTCCGTTGAAACAATGAACACAGCATCCACGTGCACAGAAGTGAAGGCCCATCTGGGTGAGGTCTCCAGCCTCTGGCATCGGGTGAATGCCACGTGCACATCTTGAGGATCTGCCGAGCAGCCTCCTTGGGAGGTTTGAGACATCAGCTCATCTGGGGAGTGGTGGCCAGAAGGTTTCTGTTGCTGTTCCCAACCTCTGAGCACTGGAGAGACATCCTAATGGGCAGAAAGGGAAGTACTCAGCCAGGAGTACCTAGGGAAGGGCCTCCTCAAAGCTCTCCTTTCTCCTTACCCCTTTTTTCTTTCTAAATTAGTGGACTATTTGTTGTTGTTGTTGTTGTTTTAGAGCAGTTTTAGGTGCATACTAGAATTGAACAGAAAGTAGATAGAGCTCTCCCACATACCTCTCACCCCGACCATAGTTTACCTTATTAACATTTTGAGTATGTAATGTGTCATAATCAACAAGTCAATGTTGACACATTTTGTATGTTATTTATTTATTTATTTATTTATTTATTTATTTATTTATTTATTTATTTATTTTTTGGAGGGTACTGGGGATTGAACCCAGGGGCCCTTGGCCACTGAGCCACATCCCTAGCCTTATTTTGTATTTTATTTAGAGTCAAGGTCTCACTGAGTTGCTTAGCACCTGGCTTTTGCTGAAGCTGGCTTTAAACTGGTAATCCTCCTGCCTCAGCCTCCTGAGCCACTGGGATTACAGGCATGTGCCACGACACCTGGCTTATTTTTTTATAATTAAATATTTTAATGAGGTATGGTAATTGTACATGTTTGTGAAGTACAGTGTGGCATTTTAATACATGTATACAATGTGTAGTGATCAGATTGGGGTGACTGGCATATCTCTCACAGACATACGCTTTGTTGGTTTTGGGAACATTCAAAATCCCTGTTAGCTGTTGATACATCATTACTGACGTAAGTCCATGGTTTTGGATAAGACTCACTCTTTGTGTTATGACTTCTCTGGACTTTGAAAAATGTAAATGGTGTGTGTTTTACAAATCACCCATGATCCACCTGTTCATCTTTCCCCTTCTCCCCTGAAGCACTGGCAACCACTGGTCTTTTTACTGTTTCAATTGTTTGGACTTTTCCAGAATGTTCCAAGGGTTTGGAGCACTACACTGGAATCACCACACAGACTCTCACATAGATTGGCCTCTTTCATGTAGAAACATGTCCTTGAGCTGCCTCTGTGTGTTTTTATGTCTCGCTCGCTCACTTCTTTTTCTGCTGAATAATACTCCTTTGTATGGATATACCACAGTTTATCTCTTCAACTATTAAAGAATATCTTTCTGGCTTCCAAATTTTGGCAGTTCTGTTATACAAAATGCCAATCTACAAACATTATGTTCTCAACACTGGTGTGTGGTTCTTTGTGTAGGCATCGCTTCAGCTCATTTGTGTAAACACCAAGAAGCATGATTGCTTGATTGTGTGGTAGGATTATATTTAGCTTTGTAGGAAACTGCCAAACTGTCTTTCAAAGCAGCTGCCCCATTTTGCATTCCCACCAGCAGTGAATAAGAATTCCCGTGGCTTCACATCATCACCAGCGTTTGATGTTGTCATTGTCTTGAATCTGAGCCTTTGTAATGAGCATGTAGTAGTATCTTATTTTTGTTTTAATTTGCAATTACCTAATGACACAGGACATGGAGCATCTTTTGATATGCTTATTTGGTATATGATGAAATATCTGTTCAGATCTTTTGCCTGTTTTTTAAAATTGGTCTGTTTCTTATTGCTAAGTTTTCAGAGTTCTTTGTATTTTTTTTGAATCCCAGTCTTCATCCAATTTGTCTGTCATTTGCAAAGATTTTCTCTCAGCGTGTGGCTTGTCTTTCTATTCTTTTAACCCCTTTCCTTTTTAACATACCTGGGGACTCAGACATCTCAGTTAAATGGCCCATGTTTTCATATGGCCAAGAAGTATCTATTTGCATTTAGGACTTGAGAGTTCTTGAAACTTGAAGCCAAAGATACCTATGAAATATGTTCTCAACTATGTTTATGGACACACACACACACACACACACACACACAGACACACACCATACCACACATGCACAAACACGTATACACAGACAAGAATGAAAAGAAGTGCCCCGAAAGAGCAGCATGAAACGCGTAGCTGAAAGAGTTACAGACTTTTATTCTTTTCTTTCTTCTAGTAACTTGCATGTTCCAAATTTCCAATGAGCAGATCTTACTTGAATAAACAGTCTTATAAAATAAAAGGTAAACAAGCTGGGACAGAAGATTGACCTTGTAAAAGGGACCCAAGATGGTTCAGTTGGAACTTGTGTAGGTTTCACTTTGGCCCCAAAGAAGATCTCTGGGACCAATACTTCAATGTAATATTGCTGATAGTACATTTTAAAAAAAAACCTGCTTCCAAAATCACGTGAATTTTTAGTATGGTCCAATTCAGGTGTCAAAAATGGCCTGATATTTTGCTAAGCTCAAAATTGGCTCCATATCTTATAAATACAATTCAAACCTCAAATGCAAGTCTCCTATGAGATTTTGAGTTTTCTAATAGCCACATTGAAACTTGTAAAAAGAAACAGGTAAAGTTGATTTTAAGATCACATGTTATTTAATTCAATATATCCAAAATATTATCATTTCAACATATAAAAAGCATAAAGAACATTAATGAGACATTATGCATTCTTCCAATTGTGATATATATATATATTAAATGTACAAGCACCTCTCAATTTGGATTGGCCATATTTTAATTGCTCAATCACCGCATGTGACTAGGGGCTACCAAATCAGACAGAGTAGCTCTATGTGATGGCTGAATGCACAAACAATATTTAGTAAACACATACCTGGATGGCCACATCACCTGCAGTAGTACAGGTGAAATAGAAAACAACCCCTTTTCAAAAAAATTACACCAAAGCAAGAAATATATGTATATGGATGGGCTGGGGATATGGGGTTCAATCTCCAGTGCCACAAAAAAAAGGGGGAAAGACAGAAAGGGCTTTTCTCCTTGTATCATACTGTCTTTGAGGGCCCTCTTGGATTTGCCATCCCTTCAAGTCTTGAACTGATGTAGTGAGTTTCTGGGGAGCCTGCCATGCACTGGCTGTCAGAGGCAGTGGCTTCTGGGCAGGCTGGAGAACCCCATCCTGGGTGTGTTCAGGCTCTGGGGATTCACCAGCACGGCAGCTGGGGTCCCAAGCCGTCTAGAAAACACGTGCCTCTGGCTTGTGCTTCTTGCCCAACACCGGGCTACAGGATGAATTGCTCTCCACCTTGTCCTGCATCAGAATCTCCCTCCTTGGGATGAGCAGTAGGGATCTATGTGCAGCATGGTGCCAATGACTGTCTGTGCCTGAGGGCACAGCAGTGGGGACCGTCAGATATCTCTGAATAGTGGGCATTGGGCAGACTCGACCATCCTGGAGATGGGGCTTTTGGAGGCTGAAGGAAAAGGATATTTCCCGGTGTGGCTATGGGATTCACAGCACAGACCAGGATTTCAGCCCACCTGGATTCAGACTCTGGCTCCCCTCTGCAGGAGCTCTTAACCTTGGCCACATGACTTCAGGGTTAGTTCCTCACTTTCTCATCAACAAATGAACGTGGTAACAGTACCTACCTCATAGGAATATTGTGAGGATCAAGTGAGACTGAGTGTGTTAATTCTGGGAACCCTGGGGGCACATGCTCAATAAATGTTAGTTGCTACTCTTTTTAAGTTCAGGAATGGTTGGTCAATGAACAAATCCCTTCAGAAGGACTCGTGTGTGTGTGTGTGTGTGTGTGTGTGTGTGTGTGTGTGTGTGTATGTGTAAATAAATTCTAGCTGCTTCCCAGACTGTAATTCTTTAATGGCTCAGATGCTCCTATCTCCTGCACCTTCAGCTTGGGGTTGAACCACCAGCAAGGATATCTTCGTCTCTTCACTTTCCCTCTCTCCTTTTCCCTTTGCAGGCTGTTTTGACTATGAATTAATTGTAGGTTGGGAGACTTGCAAGCCATAATCAAAGCCAATAAACTTCAAAAGGATGGGGAGGACCAGGGCCACCGGGGGAGTTCAGGGGGCTGAAGGGGGCTCTCCGTGGCAGTGGGGTGGGGTGGTGGGGGCTCTCTATGTTTCTTCAAAGAGGACACCAAGTGTTTCAGATTGTCACTTAAAAGCTCAGATGCAAAACTTTGGAAATCTGGGTGAGAGGCAACGGTCTCCAAAACAGATATTTTTATCTGTTGCCAGCAAGCATGAGCCCAATGGAACGCAGAGTTAGACTCAGAGTTTCTTGGCAAGGGTTAATAATCAATGTAGATCTCCTAACAAAGGAGATGCTGCCTTATTATACTGGGAAAGTTTTTTTTCTTAACTGTCAGTGAAGCAGTACTAATTATTACTCCAGTGTAAATGAGGTCATTTCCTATTAAGAGAACAAAATGCTCAGCCTCGCCTTGCCAATTCATACCAACTATTTTTCACACATACTCAGCTTTTTAGTTTTTTTTTTTTAAATTTTGATAAAATCCATTCATTTGTATTAGAAAAGTGTAAACCATCGCAATAATAGTTGCCCATGATTACCCAGATGAGCTTTTGTAATGTGTGGGCTGTTTGAATACCATGTGTTAGCTATGGAACAATTAGGCAGCTGAATGGATCTTTAAAACAATCAGATACTTTTATCTCACTGAAAAAATACATTCCTTGGATGTGTACTGTTAAACCGTAAATTCCGGGGAACATTAAGCTCACGTCATGAGGAGAACTTTAGGATATATGTTGATCAAGGACAAAAAGACATCCAAATATCTTGTCTTCATGTTTTCATTTTTTATGCAAGCAAAAAGATTTAAGGAATATTGTAGCAAACAAAGGGTAATTGTTTTAGCCCAGATGTTGCTTTTGCACAACAAGCAGGTTACAATGTTCCCACAGAGCTGATGAGCCCAATCAGGGAAATGATTAAAAATTGATTTTGTCCCTGTAATTACAGTATGTAAACTACTTAGCTTGGATTGCAAAGGAAGTGATTTTCTAATTACGTATATACTCTGGTGTCTAATGATTGGTTTTTTGAAGTAATGAAGAGAGAGCACTAACGACTCCTTGGTGTTCTGTTGTTTAAGAAAGACCATCTTTAGAGTAAGCAGCAACAGACAAAGAGTTTAAATTGAATTTTCAACACTGTTAATGTGCACATGGATTTGTTTATTAAAGAGACAGGGACGTAATTTGATTGGCTCTGAGCAGCTTAGCTTTTTTTCATGCTAAAGCATGTAAAAATACATGCACCGGCTAAGCAAGCTGGTAGGAAGGAGCCCGCCACTCATCTTTTACCATCCCAGCTCTGGGATGATATCGCAGGGTCTCAGGTTTCTAGGAGCGTCTGATGTCTGTGTATCCTGAAAGCATTTAGATCGAACAGGTATCAAATAGCTTCTCCATCAAAGTTACCTTTGTTTTAAAATGAAAGAAGAGGCTTCCTTTGGAAGCATGTCTGGGCAGCCCGGCGTACTCCGTGTCAAACACTTTGAGCTGCCTTGTAGGGGTGCTGGGCTCTGCATCAGGGTGGCAGTTGCCACCACCCACCGACATGCATGTGAACGCACACACAGGCACATGCATGTGTGTGTACCCAGCATGCACGCGCACACCCACACTTAAGGATGCTACAGCTTGTTGGAGTTTGCAGACCTGACCTCAGGGGGACAGTTGGGGACCCTGTGGAGTAGATCCGTGGGCTTAGGAAAGATCTGTCCAAGTTCCTAGAGTTCATCTCCTGCTTTGAGACACTTCATGGCTATTGTACACTAGCTTCTTGGGCATCTGCTCCAGCAGCAGTTAGGAGAGAGGGTGACCATTTCTCAAGGTTCATGATGTGTCCTGTGGGAGGAGGGTGGTGGCTCCGTGGTGAGCCTGGGTGCTATCTTCAGGCCTAGCTTGCACTCTGGGCTCTGTCCTCTCCTCTACTGGTGCTGTTTTAGTGACTCCAGACTTGATGTCTTACAGTGTAGGTTTTATGGTTATTGGGGCATGGGGAATCCAACAGCACAGGACATGACTGCCACTGAAGCACTGGTTTGTCACAGTTCCCAAGAAGAAGGGGCATGGGGCGGGGGGGGGGGCAGCCCTAGGGTGGGTCAGGAGGCAGAGGGAGAGGGGGAAAGTGGGCAAGGACCTCTACCGTGGATTAGTCAGGCAAGGCCAGGCAGGGCAGAGTTCATGGGCTTGGGAGTGACTGGTTGTAATGATTTCAGCAGCATCTGGGGTGAGGGAGCTGTCTCTAGACACTCAGTTTCTGACCTTGGATGTCTAGGGCCGGGGAATAATGACTACAAGTGTCAGAGCCTTGTGAGAGCCCCACAAAGTTGGTGGCTGGGGTCTGGACTTTGGCTAGGTTGTTTTACCTATGGACATGGATGCAGCTCCCAGGGCTGGGGGAAGGGAGCATCATTTGCCATCTCTAGAAATAGGCCACCCTGGGATAGGTGGGTCTGCAGGGGTCAGTAAGGCCTCAAGATGTCAAAGTATGAGAACCCCATGGGTAACATACCTGAGACCCAGGCAAGGGCTGGTTTGAGGGTTAGTGCCCCATGTCCCCAGGGTCCTGGGCCAGGATGAGCCCAGGATGGCTCTGGGTCTTGCTTGCTCTTGGCGTTCTGCAATACAGCTCATCCCCAGACTGCAGCTTCTCTCCTCTGCCACAGCTCCTCTCTCAGGGGTGGAGCCAGCTCCTTGCTCACCTGTATGGCTGCAGCCGTCTCCCCACTGGTGTTCCCCATCTCTATTCTCACAGCAGCAGAGTGATGTCTGTACAATACAAAATCACATCATGCCATTCCCTTGCTCAAAACCACCAAAGCCTCAGGACAAAGACCAAATTTCTTTCCATGCCTACAGGGTGTGTATGGATCCTGACTGGTGCGCCTTCTCCTGTTGTCCCACACCCTAGCCACATGGAAGGTCTTGCTGCTCCTTGAATGCACCATCCTTCTGACCTCAGGGCCTTAGCACTCCCTGTTTGCTGTCCTTGTAAAGTCTTACCCCAGATTTCCCAAAACTCCCTTCCTTCCTCTATTCTGGTGTTTCATCAGATGACACTTCCTTAGAGAAATTTTCTCTATTGCCTTATCTATAATAGCTTCTGTCACTGTCATTTTCTTCATCTTTGCTTTCTCTCCCTCCCCAATATTTATTTTTGGTCTGGGGATTAAACCCAGGGGCACTTAACTACTGTGCCACATTCCCATTTTATTTTATTTTATTTGTTTCAAGACAGTCTTGCTAAGATGCTTAGGGCTTCACTAAGTTCCTGAGGCTGGCTTTGCACTGGCAATCCTCCTGCCTCAGCCTCCTGAGTTGCTGAGATTGCAGGCATTCATCACCATGTCCAGATCATTTTTCTTTTTAAAGCTTATGATTTGCTGACATTGTATTTCACTTTTATTTGGATGTTCTCTTTAAAACATCAGCTCTGCACAGGTATATATTTTGTCCATACAACATCGATGCCAACCTGATAATTGTAAAATGAGTGGATGATTCTCTAAGGCCACTTTCCCAGGTATCTTTCCTCACTAGGAGCCCTCTCCTATTGGAATTTTTTTTTTTGAGGGTATTGGTGATTGAACCCAGAAGCATTTTATCACTGAACTACATTCTCAGTACTTTGCAGTTTTTATTTTGAAACAAGTTCTCACTAAGTTGATGAGGTTGGCCTTGAACTTGTGATCCTCCTACCTCAGCCTTCTAAGTTGCTGGAATTACAGGCATGTGCCACTGCCCCGGCTTCCTGTTGGAATCTCCAAGGGCAATGGTTGGGTCACTTGGGGCCATGTTCATCTCTCAGAGTTTTCAAGAAAGAGAAAGTCCCTCGGTGCTTGGGTGCTGAACTTGAAATCTATCTTGAGCAGGTGCTGTTTTTTGGCAGGGTCCTTGTTCCTAGTGGAACTTCAGAATATTGAGCTCTGGGTTGCTGGGAGGACTCAGAGCCTTGGGGGACAGTGCAGGTCCCCAGGTAGCAAGCACTGAGAAAGGGGCTCTGTGCTTTGTGTCGGGGAAGAGCCTATGCCTCAGAAGAGTAAGACTCACACGTGTCACCTTGGTGTGACCTGGTGGATTGGGTTGCTGGGAACCCACCTGTGTCTCCCTTCTGGAACCTGTCAGCTGCACCCCTCTCTGGCAGGGGGCTGAAGGCATCTGGCTGGCTCTTTCTCAGGACCTTTCTTTCCTGGCTCTTTTCTCAATGGAAAATGGTTTACCTGGTTCCCAGCTGCCCCTGCCTTCCCTGGATCTGCAGTGAGCAGAGAGGGCTCTTACTGCTGGGCCTCCCAGCGGCCTCTGGGAAGTGTGACCTTCTCTCTCTAGGAGCATAGCCTGCCTCTAGTGGGGGAGGGGGACAGGGCTGGGGGAGGGGAAGGTGAACCCACCCTTGCTTCATCGCTCCTCCATGCTTCATCTGCACCTTCCTTTCCTCTTCCGTCCCCTCTCCCTTCTTCCTACCATCCTCCTATCTCCACTTCCCTTTTTCCTCCCCTCCCTCCCCGTGTCCCCCCAACATTCCTGGGCTCTGGGCCTCTGTCAGAGGCAGGGACTGGGAGGTGAATCCAACACAGCCCTTCCCCCACACGCTGGGCCACCTCAGCTTGGTGCCCAGCATGGAACCTAGTGCCTGGTGTGTCCTTAGGGTCACTTGCTGCTGGTCCTGTGTCCTTCAGGTTGCCGTGGCATAGAGCAAGAAGCAGGTGTGAGATGGCCAGAGGAGGCAGCCTGCTGGCCCAGGAGGCTCTTGGTGTTAACGCCGGGGCTTATTTCAGAGGGCTCAGGTGAGGGTGGGGGTGCTCCATCTTTGCTGACCCATTAACTTGGAAATCACCTTCTCCCTCAGCACCGTTGAGGCCCAGTCTAGGAGGCAGGGCTCTTGTCCTGTGAGAGTTTCTCTGCTCGGAGCTTCCAGATTGGCTGGGTCTAGGAGAACTTGGGAGGGCAGTGCTGACCTCTGTCCCCCATCAGGGGCCCACTCGGCCTCCCCTCTCCTGTGCCGGAGGGGCCAGCACAGGGCCACCTGTGACTCTGCATTCTTCAGGATGTTTGCTGACCAGGGCTGGGCTTAGGGGTGGCACAGTTTACCTTCAGAATTCCCAGGGATGGGGGTGTAAGCTGCCCTGTGGTCCCTGTGGGCTAGGGTGGGACAGAGCTGTCAGGCTACCTTTTGTCTCCATTTTTTTTTTTGTTGGTGTCACCCATATTTTCCTGCCCTCCCCATTATGCCTTCAAAGTCTCTCTCTCCCTCACTCTGTTTCTCTCTTGGTATCTATTCCTCCCCTCCCCTTCCCTTCCTCAGAGGGACCTGGGAGTGCTTCCGTCTGTATGAGGGCCCCATTGCCCCCTCCTGCTAGCATCCTGGGTTCCTCGCTTTCCCTCACCAGGATCCACCCAGGAAGGGGGGATGCAGGACCCTTCCTCCCCTCTCCTTCTTCTCTCATGCTCTTCTCAAAGTCTCATTGCCCTGCTGGGTCTCCTCCGGGACCCCACTACCTCTCGGGTCATGCTCCCTTGCCCCAGCCCTCCCCTCACCAGGGCTAAGCCGCAGCCTGCCACCCTCTGCTCCTGGTGACACGCCTTTGACCTGCTCTCTTGGCTCCCTGTGCATTCTGCCAGGCTCTTTGCACCATGAGGAGCTTCCACACCCAGTGGCAGACCTGCTTGACCTCTACCCTTCCACAGGGCCTGGCTCACACTAAATTAGGCTCACAGGAGTCTATGAGTCCTGGAATGAATGGATACCCCAAACTCATTCACACTGGGGGTGTCTGTGGCTGAGGGTGGCTGTGTGTGTGTGTGCCTCACCTGTGTTTTGAAAGAGAAATGGGCTGTCACTTTACAGCAAGTGGATTTAAGACATTGAAACACCCTCATGGCTGCTGTCCTGCTTCACCCCTGGATGCATGCTAGACTTCCTGCTGCCTTTGTAATCCGCCTCCTGTCACTCCTCCTCTGATCTGGTGGGTGCCGTACCAAACTGGGCTTGTGGGCAGTGGCTCCTGGGTGGTGCTGCTCTCCTGAGTACCTTCAGCGTGGTGTCCTCCGGGAGGCAGGTTATGCCCCTGACAGTATTCCCTCTAAACATGAGTTACTCACTTGCACCAAAAGAGCCATTTTTTTTTTTTTTCACTGAGGAAGACAGAATTATTGTGCTGGTAGATTTTCTCTCCCCACCCGAATCCAGAGAGCATCCGTGGTAGGATGTTGTCACCTTTTCCCAACCTACAGTGACTCTAATGACATCAGACTCCAGGAGTCCCTACTATTTAGATGGGCTCAATAGACACAGGTGGAAATAACTCAACTTCCTTTCCCAAGATTCCAGTGTAGCCTCTACTGTGCGAGCGTGTGGCACTACCTGTGCGAGTGTGTGGCACTACCTGTGCGAGTGTGGACACTACCTCGCCTACACAGTCAGGTCAGCAGGCTTTGGAGAAACCCCCTAATCACCCAGAGGTGCGCAGCCTGGAGCATAGCTGCCAGGCTGGTGCTGGGCCTTTCTTGATTCAGGATACACAACCTGAAGGGTTTGCTCCCATCACTGCCCGGTGAAGATTGTGGGAGACAGCAAGGCTCTGAGGTGCAGAGGACAAATCAGTGTGGGACGTCCCTCCATGAAGTGGCTTTCCCTGTGTTCTCCTGTCATCAGAATTTATAAAACTTCTACATGAACAGTCCCTGGAGAATCATGCTAGAATTTTGCAAGTCATGATCCTGGATATAAAATCTCAGTCTGTTGCCCCCCCTTCCTCCCCCTCCCTGAACACAAAGTACGATGAGCAAAGCAGATAAGTCTTTCCAGAGCCCACTGGGGGCTGGGGACCTGTTCAGCTCAAAACTGAGTCATAACCTCAGAAAATGTAGCAGTGAGCATTTGCTTCTCACCCTTAGGATTTAATGTTGAATGATACAGAAAAAGGGTGGATGCAAAAGAAAACCTGACCTGGGGAGGAGAGAGAGAGAGAGAGAGAGAGAGAGAGAGAGAGAGAGAGAGAGAGAGAGAGAGAGAGAAGCGACACCAGACTTGTAATTTTGTTCCTTGTTGCAGATGGAGATGTAAACTTTTCTTTATGCCTCAAGGTGGGCAGGTAGAAATCTGTTTGTAAACAGTGGCGTCCTGTGGCACTTTCAGATAACACTTTTCACATGTAGTCAGCAGACACCTTTTTGGCTGCCAGAAATCAGTCTGAGAGTTGGATGGAACATGGCAAGTGGGGTTTTCAGTTTTAACTTCTTGGGCTGAGGCTGCTACTGTGGGTCCTCCAAAAGCATCTTCTGATGTCCCATTTGCAGAACAGCATCCTTGAATCTATAGCGGTGTTCTGGCTTTTCTGATCTGAATGTATAACTTCAGTTTGGCAAAACACCATCTATCAGGGGAGGACTTTTGCTTGCCCTATAACGCCTCTTCTGTAAGATGGCAAAACAAATTAGATTCTGTATTACTCTGGACAAGGGGGTGCTGGAAATCACCGGTTGAGGGTTTGACCTGACTATCTGAGCTGATGACTCCTAAAGCCACAGTGGAGAGCGCACCAGCTTTCCCGCTACGCCTTATCTCACCCGCACATGCCCTGGTAGATGAGATCATCTACGTGGGACTGATTTCATTTATAACACAGAGTAAAAAGTAGAAAATCTAACTGACTGCCGCTTTCCTGGTCTTGGTTCAGGAGAGAGGGCTTTAATGCCAAACACAACATCCCAGAGCTTCGGTTCGTTGCAGATTCCCGTTTTGAATCCATTGAGTATTTCCCTGGCCACTGAATGGGTTCAGCCAACTGAAATTTGGGTAGAATTTTGGTCTACTGTAGGGGGCTCCATAAATCAGAGAGAAAACAAGGAACCTTGAGTATTTGCATGCTCCTTACTCTCAGAATCCCAAGGGAGAGAAGGAGCCAGGGAGCCAGGCCTTATTTGCTCTTATTTCTTCTGTCCCCTCTAGAGAAGAGATGGTTAGAAGCCTTGCACCCCCCCTTTTTTTTTTCAAGTGGTGATTTTCCACCTAAAAGGAGCTAAGTAAATTTGGCTCACTGCAGCCAAGGTCATGGGGGGGGGGCTACTTAATATTTTCAGGATCTCAAGTAACCCAGCAAATCGTTACCTTGAACGAATGCTTGTTGAAGTCTATGTGTTTGACATTTAAAGTTTCTAACAGGTCTTATTTTTGCAGTTCCTGACCACCACGGCTTTCAGAATATCCTTGACCCAGGAGGGAGTCTCATTGCTTTAAGACTTGCCGGGTAAGGATCATCGCTTTGTAGCTTGTTGAAACTTGTGTCTGTCTGTGCGTCTGTGGGGGAGTCCAGGCTGTCTTCTTTGGGTTTGTGCTGAGTAAAGAGTCTTCCTAGGTTCTCCCTTTTACTCTGAGGGTGGGGGGCCTGCAGAGAAACTTCCAGACTCCAAGGTCTCCGGGAGGGAGAAGGGGTTCCAGGTCTGCTGGGTGGGGTGAACACGCAGCACTAAGACGTGCTCCTGAGGCTCAGAAAGGGGCAAAGTCCTCCAAGGGCGGCTTCTTTCTCTGGAGTGACACCCTGAGTCACTGCTCATTCACCAGCTGGTCACCTGGAGTCAGAGCTGGTGACCTGGTGAGGCTGCTGTAAGCCAGGTGACCCCACGTGAGCACCACCTGGGTGCCATCCTGTCCCCATCGCTCACCCTGTGATTTGGTGGGCTGGCCCAGTCTGGGAGGAAACCTGTCCCAGTGCACCTCTGTGTTTATCATTTCAATCAGACTCAAGATCACACTCAGCGATGGAGCAGATTCCCGCCATAGAGGCCGGTAACAGCTTAAAATCAAATGTGGCAGGAAGAGCGGTGCGTGGACTTGATGCCTTCCGTGACCCCCTGTGAGGCTGCCCCTGATATCTCTGTAAACTCACCCTCAGATCTAATTAGCGGAGCCCACCTTCTCCTGACCATGCATCTCTGAGGTCACTCCATAAACCAGGGAAATTGATAGTGGAATTATGCACTCAGAAATTAATTTTATATTGTACCGAATATATATTTTTTTTATTGTGACTTTATCTTGTTGGAAAAGTGCTTACCTCTGATTTTGTGGATATTACTGACCGAGGATTACTTTTATTTTGGTTTTTACACAACAGTTATATTAGAAATTTGCTGTTTTATTCTTACCTTCTTAGTAAAAATCCTTTTATCACACAATGGGTAATTTATATCCATTACCAGGCCTTTCAATCCTTTTCAGTGGGGCTGTCAGTGCCGTTGGCACAGTAATGATTAATGTGATCTAATAATAGTGTGCCATTATATTACCTTAGTAAAACATGTACCAACATCCTATTCGGATCTACCAAATTCATAGCTTCCTATAATATTTTTGTTGAAAGACAGGATTACTATTTTTCAAAGCTGATTTTTCCCCCTTTAACATATTTAATGAAATTCACAATTCTTTGCCTTAGTAATCCCAGGCATGTGATTGGGCTTGATGGGTGAATTCTACATTTGTAGGCACCATTGTGATTTGTCAAACAGAAGGCCTGACAGTCCCAGTGATCTGCCATGGAGATTATTTTGTTTTTGTTGGGCCAGGGTTATTTTGCCTTGAATTAAAAAAAAAAAAAGCTGAATTTCCAGGCCCTTCAGACTTGTAATAAAGAAGGTGCATTTTAGATCAAAAGGCAGAAGAGGAAGTAATTTGGCTCAAAGTTGCTTTTCTTTCCTCAGTCTGTTTTGTCCTTTTTTCAGTCACCTGCCTCAGTTTGGTGGCACACAGGTGGGGTGGCAGAGACGGGGAAGCAGTGTCTTACCACTTTCTCAGCAATTTCTCCATCCATAGCTTTGGGCTAGCCTGTCCGGGTCTGACACGGGCTTCTCCATCAGCATTGGCTCTATTGACATTTGGCGCTGGATAATTTTTTGGTGTGGGAAGCTGTCACATGTATGGTAGGAGATTTAGCAGTATCCCTGGCCTTTACCCATGAGAGGCCAGGGGCACACCCCCTCCGCCCACTGTGACACCCAGTGTATCTCCAGGAATCCCCAAGTATCCCCTGCGGAGGGGACCCAATCAGCCCTTTTGAGAGAACCGTTGGTCTAAGGTGACACAGGCATAGCAGGCACATTGGGGTGTTTGGGGTCTTCCCGTCACAGCTGCTGAGTTTCATGGTGCTTCTTGAACATCTTCGGCTTTGGGAGAGAGGGCGGGCGGATGACCGCACACACTGTTTCCTTTTCTTGGCTGATACACGGTCCTCTTCTTTCTCCCTCCTCTTCTGCCACAGAGCCTGGCCCGAGTGAGGTCCTGGATCTTCGCTTCTTCCACTTAAATCCCATTATAATCACGCTCATGATTGATAACATTCCACCTTTTCAAAGGGCTTTAAAATCTGTGTCAACCAAGGATGACATTATTGTAGAGCCGGAGAGATGTATTCAAACAATTACACACTCCAGTCAAAGTGGGGAGGTTTGTCCTTCTGGGGGGGCGGGCGGTGCTTTGTGATGTGGCTTTAGCCAGAGCCTTGGCCCCGAACAGCCCCAGAAACCTTCAGCAAGAAATAAATGGGAAGAAACAGGTTTTGCTCTTGATACCACTCAGCTCTGACAGTGGCTTGGATATTTAGGCTTCTTAGGGCTAGAGTGTTGACAGCAGGGCAGGGAAGAGGGGGAGGAAGGTGTTGAGCATGGCAGAGAGAAAGAGAAAGAGAGAGAGAGAGAGAGAGAGAGAGAGAGAGAGAGAGAGAGAGAGAGAGAGAGAGAGAGATCTCCTTGTTTTTGATTCAGAACAAAAATTACTGTTGCAACATTGGCTCGAAATATGCAATCAACTGAAATCAGGAAAAGTATTTGAATACAAAATTTATATTGAAATACTTGAATCTTGATATGTGTGCACCCACATACATGTATATATTTAAATCAAGGATAGAGAAGATGAGAAATAAAGCTTTTGTCATAAAAATATTGCCTGCAGTATTTACCCTCAGATGATTCCGCCACATTGGAATACATTTTTGAACCATTAACATTTTCCATATGAGACACTCTTGTTTGTTTTTACAACTGATCTTTGATGATAACAACAAATGAGCAAATGGATTTAATTTACCTTTGTGTTAGGAAGATTCCAAATATGTCGTGATGTGTGTTGCAGGAAAGCTTTTTGGTGACCTCCTCCTCCTTTGCCTATTTCTGGTCTGTTTCCCCTACTGCAGTGGTGTGCCTGATGAGGACTGGGACCTTTTATGTTCAGTGTTAACCTCCCTAGTTCCTGGAATGGTGCCTAAAACACAGTAGGTTATAATCGGTAGATGGAAGGATGGGTGAGTGGTTGGGTAGATGGATGGGTATATGGATGATTGGTGGATGGATAATTGGTGGATGGATGGATGGGTAGGTGGAGAGATGAAGGAATGGCCAGATGGGTGGGAGATAGGATTCTATCTCCAGCTCTAATATAAACCTTACAATAGTGGGCCCAGTTGGCCAAAGAAAATACATATTTTGCCAACTCTTCACCCCATGGCCTCCCAATTTTTTTTTAAAATTTCAAAATGGCCAGTTATAGAAAGGCATTCTCATTATCTCTTCTTTGCAATCTAGTTTTTTTTTTAATAGAAGAGAAAAACATGTCTAAGATCATGCTAGGCAATCTCTGTGAGCTGAAAACCACTTTGTTGTGAAAATATGTTTAAAAGTCTCGTATGGCATACATATGGATGACCTGGACTGAAGAAATGGAGACAAAGCAGGAGAAGGTGACCGCTCTCAAAGTAGAGCATGGATGAGGAATTCATGAGTCTCAGAAAACTGGGCCTCCCATCTTGTCCGTGTGACCAAATGACCATCTCCTGGGCAAAACTGTAGCATACAGTATATTTCTTGTATTTTAGAGGCTCTAGTATGTCCTCTTCAGACTCATCATGCTTGATATTTTTGAAAAAAAAAAGATTGATGAAAGTATAGACTTGACCATCTTTAAGAGATTAACTGAGACTCTGGGGAGTAGGGTCCCCAATCCCCAGGCATGGTGTATACAATGTGCCCATCTACTAGGAAACAGCTCATGTGATGAGAATAGTCCTAGTCACCCCATCCTCGACTGTCAAATTATGGAGCAATGGACATCATGGCAGTACCAGTGAGAAAATAATGAAGAGGAAAGAGAGATTAATTAGTTGCCATTCCAGGCCTGGAAACCTGTAAAAAACATGCGTGCTCCGGACCCAGATTTCCCAGGTTGGAATGCTGACTTAGGACCCACTTACTACACGAGCATGTCACTGGACTTACACCTCAATTTTCTCATCTGTAAATTGGGAATAACAGCAATGGCAGTGCAATAGATCACACACTGTGATACACTCAACAGTGGCGCTAAGTAGGCATTTAATAAATGTGAGTTGCTGTTATTATTTTCATTTTTTTTTCTATTCAGTAATTTTTTTGGTTCTTTTCTCCCTCTCGACTCAAAATTAATGAAAGTATAGATCATTTTCAGGTAATTAACTTTTTTCTCCTCTGGCTCATACCAGGGCTAGGAACCCCCAGACATTGCCAGGCATGTGGTCTCCCCAGCACCCTCTGGGGACCTTGGTTAGCGAGTTCAGAGGGTGTCAGAAGGGCTGGTGAGTTTCTTAAGCCAGTTTCTCAGTCCTGTTTCCTCTGTGAAGGTGTGCTGTTGACACACCACTGGGGGTTTGGGATTTACGTGGTGTGTGGGGAGTGCATTTCTGGGATGGAAGCCACGTGGTCACTGTGGGTGGGAACCTCCTGCTCTTGACAGGGAGGGGACACCCATGGTTTCGCTCTTCCATTCCCTCACAAGTGAGTGTGCTCCACATCACGGTCCAGTTTTATATTTTTAGATTCCACTGAAATTTAATGTTTTGCTTTTGGTTTATTATGTATGCAAGTATCTTGCTGATAAATTACATGTGTAATTGTACCATCGTAACCACTGCTAGTCAGCGACAACATATAATTAAACTCACCCTTGTAGTCATTGAACTTTTCTGTCCCTGACAAGATCATTGACCACTCCAAGGAGGGTGCACCTCCATACAGGAGCCATGTAAGTGCCTGAGTGGCCTAATTGCCCCTGACCCCTGGCCCCCAGGGCGCCCCCCGTGCACCCCAGCATGGGCCCATCAGCACGCACAGGCAGTCTTCCTTTGGACGGGGGTGTGAGGATGCAAAGGTTGGATTGTAAGGCTCAGAGATGTCTCTCTCTTTATATTTGTGTCTATGCCCAGATGATTATTGGCTCCAGGATGGGTGCTTGGCAAGGCTTGAAAGAGTACGTCTTAGAAATATCTTTATGTGCCTTGGAGCACTCTTTGCACGTGTAATCCTGATACCCTTCCACTCATTTTTCCTCTTTTTGAGGTGTACACTGTGCTGTCTTTATGCCTCCCAGGCCAAGGATTGGTCAGCTATGGCCTGTCAGTCATAGAGAGCACACCACCCGTTTTACTTTTATGAAGTTTAAGAATTTAAAGAAAATCGCTGTGAAATACACAGAATATAAAATTTACCATCTTGGTCATTTTAAAGTGTGCAGTTTAAAATGTTTGGTGGGTGACGATCACATCATTGTGCAACCATCACTACCAACCACCAACAGAACTTTTGATCTTCCCAAATGGCAATGCTGTAGCCAAGGGACAACTCCCTGTTCTCCCCGTCCCCAACCCCTGCACTGACTGCCCTACTGTCTGTCTCTAGGAATGTGTCTACTGTAGGTTATTTCATATAAGTGGAACCATATAGTATTTATTCTTTGGAGTGGTAGTATTTAGCTTAGTATCATGTCCTCAAAGTTTATCTATGCTGCATCACATGATAGGACTTCTTTCTTTTTAAAGGCCAAATAACATTCCCTTGTAGGTAGATACCACATTTTCTTTATCCACCCATGGATGGACATTTGGGTGGCTTCCACTCATAGCTATTGTGACTAGTGCTGCCATGAGCCTGGGTTGACCCATTTCTTTAAGACTCAGCTCTCAGTTCTTTCGGGGATTCGCCCAGAAGTGGAGTCACTGGTTCATATGGTAGTTCTATTTTTAGTTTTTTGGTAATGGCCATGCTGTCTTCCACCATGTTTGTACTACGTTAGTTACATCACCGTCAACAGCACACCTAATGTGTGTGAGGTGGCTGTGATGATGGTTCTGTCCATCTTTATGTGCTCTGCTAGTTTGGAATGGCTTCTCCATGTTTAAATGGTTGAAAAACTTTTTAAAAAGTTTCATGATACGTGAAAATTATGTGAAGTACCAATTTCAGGCTCTGTCGATAAAGTTTTATTGGCTCCCAGGCGTGTCCATTTATTTACACCTGGTCTGTGGTTGCTTTCAAGCTGTACAGTGGCAGAGTTGGGTAGTTGTCACCACCCTGCAGAGTCAAAAATATTCATCACCTGACCCTAAACTGGGAATGTTTGCCAGCCCCTCCTGAGGGTAAGAGCTTTTTACCCTCAGAAATCCACTTTCTATGTCCCAGAAATCCACTCTGCAAAGAAACTGAGCATCAGCAAAGACAAGCTACTTGTACAAGCCACATATCTGAAAAATGGAGGGAGAAAGGACTCATGTGCCTGTCCCTGTGTCTCCCAGTCTTGCATTCCTTGCCATTACTTTAAATGAATCATTCATTTTTTTGGGGGGGGGGTACCAGGGATTGAACTCAGGGGCACTTGACCACTAAGCCACATCTCCACCCCTATTTTGTGTTTTATATAGAGACAGGGTCTCACTTAGTTGTTTAGCACCTCACTGTTGCTGAGGCTGGCTTTGAACTCACAGTCCTCCTGTCTCAGCCTCCTGAGCTGCTGGGATCAATCAAAGATTGCTCTTTGCAGGGAACTGGAATTTTTAGTAAGCCTAAGGTTAGCTCAGGTGGAGAAAAAAAAGTTCACAATTATACTAAAATATGATATTGTCATTGAGAGAAATGGTAAATTGAGAGACAAGATAGAAATTGGAGGAGGCATTAGGTAAGCTGGAACTTCCTTTCTTTCTTAAATGCAGTGTTTTTGGGTAGTATCAGGAATCCACCTTGTGCAGGCTGGGCAAATGGTCTACCACCGAGCTACACCCACTGCTTAATTATATGTAAATTGTCAAACCCAAGCCCTGCATTGTATGGCAAGATGGGAGCTTTCAATTCTGCTGAAGAAGGCAATGGTTTCAGGGTGCAGGCCTGCCCACGTGCACAACACTTCCTTGGGATTAGAGGAAAAGCTAAGTCAATGGATAACTTCTTCTTGCATTAGAAAATGAATTATTATTCAATGGAATATACTCAGCCCTAAAGAAGAATGAAGTTATGGCATTTGTAGGTAAATGGATGGAACTAGAGAATATTATGCTAAGTGAAATAAGCCAATCCCCCCAAAACCCAAAAGCCTCATGTTTTCTCTGATAAGTGGATGCTGATCCATAGTGGGGTGGGGGGATAGGGAAGAATGAAGGAACTTTGGTTTGTGTAGAGGGGAGTCAGGGGAGGACTGGGATTGTGGGGATGTGAAGGATGATAGAAAGAGACAGACAGTATTACCCTCCATACATGTATAATTACACTAGAAGAGTGACTCTGAACCTTGTGCAGCCAGAGGAATGAGAAGTTGTGCTCCATTTGTGTACAAATGTGTCAAAATGCATTCTACTGGAAAACAAATAAATAAATAAATTATTTATTACTACCATCATCGAGGGAGAAGAAAACTGGGGTATACCAGGGGATGTGTTGGTAGATCCTTTTCTCCTCGTTCTTTTCAGCCACACGCTGTTTGGAAAGAATCCCGGCATAGATACTATTGCCCTTAGCTGATTTTACGTATTTGTGTGCCCTTTCTAAGTGCAGAGATCTGCTTTCCTGTTTCTCAGAGACAGTCTTGGGCACTCCCTAGGTCTCACAGGCTCAGAAGTCAGTTGGCACACAGTTGCTAGTAAGGGGCAGGCTGTACTCTCTCTGCCTCCTCCCCTCCTCACCGCCTTCTCCACCCACCAGGATGAGTGGACTTTGGTACCAGGAGCCTTCTGATAGTTCTTGATACAGAACACAAAGCATGGATAGTTATTTGTTCTTTCCTCAATGGAGAGAAAAGTCTTGGCTGATTTTACATATTTGTATGCGCTATGGAAATATTCTATCCATCCCCGGTATGGAGAGGATGCTGCGGGGGGTGGCCCTTGGGAATGGTTGGTCTTGAGCCTACTTCATGCAAAAGTGTTAGTTCCTGGCTCTCCTTTTCGGTTTGGGAATGCGTGACACCTCCCCCCAGTGACTACTGCCTTTCAACAATGGGCTTCACGTGGTCCCAGTGGGAAGCACAACAGTGTTTTTCATCAACTTTTGGCTGTGGTTTTAAGTCCAGCCGAGCTGCACCCTTACCCTTACAGCTTTCTGGCTCAATTCATCAGACACAAAGGAGAGTAGGATAATCTGAGTTGTAGGATGATAATGTGATGGGCATGTTAGCACATTGCAGGAAAGACAGCCATGACTTTGGATTTTGAATTTCATCCTTGAGGATTTGCAGTATTGCTCCAAGCACAGGGCCTGTACCTAGTAGGTACTTGGTCAATATTTGAGGAATGAATGAGTCTGGTGATTATTCTGTGCCTGAGATTAAATGGGAGCAATGTGTGATGTCTTATGCTCATGTGTTTTGGAAACAGGGATGTCTCTGGCCTTTTATCTGTTTTAAGATTAGGTCTTGGCCTGGTGTAGCTTCTGCCCGCCTGGTAGCCCAGTAGGTGGTGGTGACAGAGCTCACAATCTCATCTGACCTTGACTTTGCTGCCTCTGGTTCTTTCAGTGTTTCTTGACAACTAGCTCTGTGTTTATCCAGAGTCTCTATGCTCAGTCCTAGTGAATGGGATGTGGCCCCTAATATTGAGAAGCTTGCTGCCCAGAGGGGAAGGAACTTTCTCAGGGGAGGGGTGTGTGTGTGTGTGTGTGTGTGTGTGTGTGTGTGTGTGTTTATGACTTCAATTTTCTAGAAATATGATATTCCTCCAAGTATTGCCAGGACTCCAGAAATAAGACATTGAGTGCAAATGACCTAGAAGCAGTTTGGGGATAGTTCAGTGGGGTGGCCTCCAACCCCTCTCTCTCTCTCTGAGGCCTCAGGATTGCAGACTGAGAGAATGTTCTAAGGGAAGGCTGAGGCAAGCCTGCTCAGATGGAGGCTGTGTGGGTGTGGAAAGGAGGGCTGGTTCTGGAGTAAAGAAGCTGGTTCCAACCCTTGATCTGCTGCTGTCAGCCTGGGTGACCTTGAGAAGTCTCAGGACAATACAACCGCAGATTCCTACCTGGAGGGTGAGTGCTTTGGGCCACATGGTGCCTTAGGTTCTTTTCAGTTCTTATACAGAATAACCTAGATAAAGGTGTCAGGATGTACATGAAAAGCCCCTGGGATCTTGGTAAAATGTAGATTCCAATTCAGTAGGCCTGGGGGAGCAGAGGTTCCACACACTTAACAGATTCTCAGGGAACTCTGTGCTGCTGGTCCTTGGACCACACTTTGAGTAATAAGGACTGTGATGGGTGGCTCTTAACCTTGCCGGCCAATTTGGAATTACCTGGGGAGATTTTTAAGACTCACCAATGTCTGGGTCTCACCCAAACCAATCAAATCATGAACTGGCTTGTAGAGAGTGGGGTAACTTGGAGAGCCCTCTTCATATATAACGAGGGCATGGACCACTGGTGTAGTGGAGTGAATCTCCAAATTCATCAGGCACCAGAATCTCCTGGGAGAAATGGTGACAAAACAGCTTTGGGCCCCAACTCAGATTTTTCCATCCAGAAGTTCTGGGGGTAGGATGTAGGAACTTGAATTTCTAACAAGTTCTGCACAGCAGCTGATGCTGCTGATCCAGGGGCTAAACTTTGAGGAACTTCGCTTTCATGTAATCAGCTAAGTCATTAAACAGAGATCTGGAGGGAGCTGGAGCTGGTGGGTCCAGGACACCCAGAGCCCTCTGTCCAGGGTCACTCTGTGCACATCTGTTTTATATTTGCCTTGGTAAACTTTTGTTAGAAAAAAAGATTTGTGGGTAGAAGACAAATGTTTAAAAACCTCTGGAAAACACAAGACTTTTAATCCTGGGGATGCTGACTCTTCTGCTGAGAGAGAAACCAGGTAGGCTCCTTGGTCACCCTGTTGCCAGACATGGCCATGACAGCCCCTAATCCTGTCCTGCCCTGCAGCGAGTGTTTCACATGCTGAAGTCCCAGCTCCCTCTTACACAGGAGTGCTCACACCTTGTGTGAGGCTTCCATGGGGCCTGGCCCGGTGCTGGGCAGCTCAGCCTCTGATGACATCCAATGGGTGCAGCTGCTAGTGCCTATTGCCCGTGGGTGTCAAGCCCGGTTCTCATTTGATAAGCATGATCTCATTTAATTCTTGCCACGACCTCATGAAATGAGTGCTGCCATTATCCCATTCCAAAGATGAGTATTTGGTGTTGCCTCCCAGGTGTGGAAGAGAGCAGTAGCACTGGTTAAGCTACAGGACAGTGAGACCCACTGGCAGGTCAGGGCCGTGGAGTACAGTCCAGGTCCCACTGCCTGGGTCCAGGTGAAAGAGCTCAGAGGTCCTGAATACCCAGGGCAGCCCTCTCCTTGGGAGAAGTCACTGTGGCTGTCTCTTCTTGGTCCAAGTCCCAGTTGTCCAATACCTCCTGGCCAGTGAGTTTCCTCTTGGGCGAAGCCCTTCGTTTGGCCCTTGATTATATAGAAGCGTCTGGGAGGAGATTCTGGGAGTCATCCAGGGCCTGTCTGGGAGGGGTGGGTGGATCTCTTCAAAGTCCATGTTCTGTTTCCGCAGCTTGCTTCCAGCATCCCCGGGGGATTAGGAATGCGTCCACCTCAACAGCTTCTTGCTAAGACTGTGCCAGAGCTAGTTCTTCTCCCTGTTCACCCAGTGGGCTCACTTCAGAGGTGGGGGGCCTCCCTGCTAGGAGGAAGGGAGGCACAGATAAACATGTGGTCTTCCAATGACAGCTGGCCCTATTGGTCAGGGAAGGATGGCAACATCCTTTAGCCCTCATTGGAGCCACCTGTCATCTTTGTATTTGTTCCGGGTTCCTCTGATGTGTGTTGGGCCTAAGTGTTTATAACTGGTGTCAGCAGAGAGAAGGTGAGAGCCAAGCTTACTGAGGAAAGCTGAGTTGTGTGAGATGTCCCCAAATCAGGTACAAGATCCTCACCAAGAAGACCCTTCCATATATCCAAAACTATGTTGCCTCCCTGTGTACTTGATACTGAGACCCTCCATCTTCAGAAATGTCCTGAAGTGCAGTTCAACGTCAAACCCAAGGATCTTCCCTTCAATGTGTCCGTGTTCTGTCTTCAACTTAAAAGTAGATGGATTTAGCAAAAGGCTGCTGATTCGGAGACTCTACTGTGATTGCTGTTGGGCACCTGGTTACCGAAGTCTTTCTAGATGTAATTACATAATCTCTTAGTATGCCCAGCCATGATATGTGGGGTAAAGTTTGAATCCAGTTTAATGGACTATCTACTTAGGTGCTTTTGTTAAGAGACTGTTTTTGATCCTAACCTAAGCCACTTAAAAAAAAAATGCTTGAAGGCTTTATTCCTGAACTAAAACAAAACAAAACAAAACAAACCCAAAATGACATCAACAAATAAGCAAAAAAAAAAAAAAAAAAAAAAAAAAAAAAAAAAAAACCCAAAAAAACCAAAAACCTGTTCAAGTGAGGTGGCTCAGGTGTTTTTAAATCTTGGAGCTGTGTCTCTCTCAAATCATGTTTCCCAGCACACACATAACTGTGATCTACCAGGGGTGGCTTGGCACTCCATTTTTTTTTTTTTTTTTGCAGGGTCACTTAGGATGCAAGTGACCTGCGAATATTGTCCTAGGATTTGTAGAGAGAATGTCAGCTCAGGTTAAGGAGTGGCTGTGTACTGGGGGGAAAGACAGCCCTTTCTCAGGGATAAATGGATAGCCTGTGGGGTGAGCCCACCTTTATGGCAATACATGTGATCTGGCATGGGGGCTCAGGTGGCAGGCATCAGGAGCCACTGGCCTTGCACAGTGACCTTGTGAATTACGTTTACCCCGTAAACCTTGTGCCCCTCTTTCAGAAATTCTACCAGGTCCTTCCCCAAACCCTTTCCCCTTTAGAATATTGGGCAAATTCCAGACACCTATTAGAAATCGAAGACACATGGCCACAAATTCTGGGTCGAACCCAGCTCCTTGATTACACCTGGACCAGAGAGGCATGGGCATGCCCAGTGTCCTCATGTGGTCCCCACCCTGCATCACCAGCTGTGTAAGGGGACCGTGTCTTCCTTTATCTTGCCATACAGCATAGAGGACCGCGGAAACCCAGGGTCATGTGCAGCCCAGAGCGTAGACGTGGAAGTTCCATTTCGAGTCTGGGGTTTCTCGAAGAGAGGTCCTATGGGTGTCAGGGTGGCTGTGTCTGCCATTGTGCCCCTTCAGGCTCTTGAGTACAGATCTCCTGGTGATCATTTAAATGAACATTTCCTGGTAGTGTTAGCTTTGGGATGGACATCCTTACAGGAACCCAGAGCTGTTGAAAGTTCTCTGGAAGAACAGTGATGCTGACTCCTCCATCCTGTCTCATTCCAAAGAAACTTTTCTGGAGTCAGGGAGCGTAGGACCAGATTACAGGCTGATTTCAGAATTGCTGAAGGAAAGTGTTTCAAGGGTAGGCCTCAGACCTAGAAGCATATGGGTCTGGGTTGTGGCCTGGGAATCTCCATTTCCCACAAGCTCCTTTGGCATTGCAGAAGGACCCAGGATTATATAACACTGAACCTATATTTTGGCAGGGGGACCCCAGAAGGCTTGATTCTGATCTTTTTTCTTTTTCAGTTACAGGACTCTGGGTCAAATGTTTTGAGTTCCTAGATCTCAATTTTCTTACCAATAGGAAGAGAAATTAGATCTATATGATTCCTAAGAGTCTGTCCAGTTCTGAGGTTTGTAGCACATTAAAAATGATCTGCATTTCGGGCCTGGTAAATTACATTTGCCCCTGAAGGGGGCCTGGATAAGAGGGAGAATCTACAGCCAGAGAGTGTGGGCAAGACCAAGGTTATAAAGGTGGTCTCCGTGAGAGCATCATTTGTATTTATTGAAATTGCTCATCTTAATAACCCTGGATGCTTCCTGGATTAAAAAAAAAGAGATCATAATCTTCTGTAAATTATGAATACCTTGAAATTCACGAATTCTCTCATTTTGTGATTGGCAACATTAAATGGCAACAGCTCATTTAAATAAGCAACATCTGGACATTATTATTTTTAGGGATTTTTTTCATCTGTTGATTTAGAAATCTGGGGCCCTTATGAATCTTGCATGAATATTCTTTTATATTCACATCTACCATCAAGACACAAAGAAATAGCCAAAAAACATCGTCCAGTGATTCTTTGATGCAATGCATGTGTTTTTTTAAACAACAAATCCATTGTGAATGAGAGAAGATATAAAATAGGTGGAGGGAGAAGCTTGATCTTCTAAGAGCCAGAATAACTGACAATTCAAAGCTACAGTAGAGAGGAAGCTCTGATTTTATATATAATAATATAACATTTTAAAATAAGAATATAATTTTGGACTGATGATATCAGAATATGGTATTCACTATTTCTCAGAATAATCCAATTTAGAACAATGTATTCTGAACAGGTTTGGTAAAAATAGAAGATCTATCATCCCATGGTATAAGATAATGCATTAATTTTTATGTGTGAGTTATGAAGATGTACAACTCGGTTAAGAGTTAGGATAAACATAATATTCCTTAATTAATCCATTATGCCAGGGTACACATGTGCCATTTTTATTACCTTAAAAATGAGAAATGTCAAAAAAGGAAATTGCAGCTTTTTATATCAAAAAAGCCTTTTTTTGAAAAATCATAAAATGTCTAATCTAATTCACCATATAATACTAATGAGCTTAACAAGCCATCTCAATGCACAGTTTAGGATAAAAGGTCATCAGTTTCTGGCAGTCAAATTCCTGTACTTTTCAGATGAGGCAAAAACCTCTCAGCACCAAATATCGGAAATGGCATTTGTGATTAGAAGCGTTATTAATAGCTATTTGTTATTAACGTAGCAGAGCCGTTTTGGAAATTCATATTCTACTCTCCTTGCATTTTCTAAATCTTATGGTTACAGATGCCAAGATCATCTGTGGATTTCGGGCAGATCTTTCCGTGGGAATCTGCTTAACTTTTTGCCCATCTCAGTTCTGGGTGATGTTGAATAGGGAACACACACACACACACACACACACACGCGCGCGCGCGCGCGCACACACACACACACACTCACACACATGCATGCACATGCACACACATGGTGCTTTCTGTTTGACACCCCTTTAATTTCCTCCAATAGCTCTGAGTCCCTTACACTTATTTCCTGGCGACTGTCTGTTTTCCGAGCAGCGTTCCTGTCTTCCCTATGTGTCAGTGTCATCTGCCCACTTTCTTTTGTCTCATCATAGAACAGGCCATTTGCAGGCACACTGCCGGCACCTTCGGCAATGGTACACACGGCGGCTTCAGCCAGCCTTGTTATGGAAAAGAATTGCCCGGTGGGTTGAGGGAATGGCCAACGGCGGACTAGAATCACGAAGCTGAAAGTAATATTGCCGACTGGAGGTCATTTTTCCCAACTGAGGGGCAATAGTTTGCCACTATAAACTGCACATTGCAGTCAGTATATGTTTTATTAAACCATTTAAGGAACTTGGGAGCCATTTCATTTAAACTTCCTGCTTGATGTAGCTCAGGGCAGAGCCCAGAGCAGCTTACAAAAGAGGCCTAGAGTAATTTGCAGAAGAAATACCCTGCACGCCCAGCAGGATGCACCGCAACTGGGAGAGCCTGGCCGGGCCTGGACCCAGTGCATAGAGAACTCAATGCTTGAGCACAGGGCGCCTGTGCCTGAGTGCGCATGCGTGTGTGGGTTCTAGTCCCAGCTCTGCCACTAACTAGCTCCGTAACCTTGGTCTAATCTCTCAGCCCCTCCAGGACAGTTCCTGTTGCTGGGAAAGGAGGAGATGTTGGATTTGATGCAAGAGGCAGCTCAGAGATTCTATGAAATGCTGGGTCATCAGAGGGTCACCCCTGAAACTGTGGTTCTGGACTCTTATCGGGTCCTGGCCATCACAGTGGAAGAAAGTCAGCCTTTGTTTTTACCCTGCCCCAGAAGTCCTCGTTTTGACGGGCCTGGGGGACCACGACCATGAAGGTCCCATGTTAAATGTGCTGGTTTTGGCAAACAGCAGGGCAAATAGAAGCAGCAACTTAGTTCTCACATTACACAAAATAACAACAACAAAAAGCCCTTTGAATGATGCTTTCTTTGTCCAAGGAGGTAAGAGATGAGGCAAGTGCTATGTTGGCTCAGAGCACTGGGTGCCAAGGACCACCCTGGCTGTGGTTTGCCTATCTGCTCACTTCTGTCTCTGAATCTCAGTCATACTGTCTGCAGAATGGGGTAGTGGTGGTGACCTTGCTGTTACCTGTCCTCCTACCAGGGATGTGACTTGTAAGCTGGAACGTCCTGTAGATGCCATGGATTAATCATTATGGATAACTTTATGATTATAATTTAGCTTCTGAGTTTCCCCTGAATTGATGCCTGTGAATTCTGTGTTCAGTTTGCTCCTGTGAATAAAGGAACGATGAGGTGAGATGTACTTTATCTTTAAGAGTAATGAATAGAATGAAATCAGGCATTTTTGCGTTCTCAGCCCTAACTGGTGGTCTTTAGTAGGTGGCCTTAATTCTACAAAGTTATATAACCAAATCTTTTGTCTAATTGGTAACTATATTTAGGAGGTAGAGAAATATGTGAGCTATTCGTTTCGATTAAATTTTTTATTATGCACTCTGCATTTGGATTGACAACTATTAATATTAAAGAGCTTGGCCAAATTGAAATTTGTATTGCTGGAGAGACTTAAATATAATGTATGATGCTGGGGGAAAAAAAAAGCCCAGGGAATATGGGAATTACCAGGTTGGGTGCAGACAGGTCTCTGCCTAGTGCTGATGTGTGCTGAGTCTATGCAGCCCTCTACATGCTTAGGAGGGATGTGTCAGGGGCTCTGCAAACCCAGTGTCAAGGTACCAGGAAATGAGATACTTTCATGGAGATGATGCTAAATAAAGATTTAGAGCACGTTTTAGCACATTATACAAATAATTTTTTATAATAACTGTTTGTATACAATATTTTTTCCCAGCACTAATAAGAAGGTTTGAGGGTAAGGCAGAGAACGTCATTCTAAAATAAGATTCATGTATCACCAGTATATCCTAATGATGAAGAAGAGGGAGTCCATTTTTCACCCCCAAGCAGATTGTACTGCTGTTCTGCAAGTCCTCAGGAGCTTGAAGGCCCCATGTGTCCCTTAGGAAAGAGGACTCAGCTCATGACCATGTGGAGCATGTTCTAGGAGCAGATCAGAGTTTGGCCAGGGGACTTGGACCAGTGGGGGTTTTTTGTCGTTGGGGGTCTGTCCCTTCTGTCTGTGGTATTGCCACATCCAGGGTCCTGTAGGAATTGCACAAAGACCTGGGGGTTTTTCAAACAGGACAGGTGAGATGTCTGGGTCCTCACAGACTCGTGAGATTGATCTGTCCTCAAGGCTGGTCTTTGCTTCCCTCCCCTGTTCCCAAAGACAGGGCCATGCCCCCTCCCCCTGCCCTTGCCCAGTGCCTGTACATAGAGTGTACTCAGTGTGTCCCGAGTGGATCTCTTAGATCTAGTTCACTGGATCTGACTGGCAGAGGAGGGAAAAGGGATAATTTCACATTTGGTGCTATAGTTACTTAGTTGATTCCTTTTCCCTCTGACTGAACTCTCAGCTCTCTGGAGGCTGGGGCCTTTTTCTTTGTGCTATCTGTGATTTTTATGTAATTTGCCCCCCCCCCTATTGGGAACTGAAATATGAAGGTAGGAAAATCTTCTTGAGTAGGAATGCTCAAAGAATTGGTGGTCTGGGTCAGTGGATTTGATGGACACTAAGGTTTTCACCAGCAAACACTTTTGGTTCCTGATGCTTTGGTTAAGTGTCATTTTAAAGTATTTAGGAGCCTCCAGTTGATGATGGCTTTTCTGAGATCTCCCAGGTCTCCTGGAATGGGGACGGGGTATGCTCTCTGGTATCCCCACTGCTGTCAAGCCTGCTTCAGCGCCCAGATGTGACCCTGTGCTCCTGGAAGATAGGGCCTGTCCTCGTGTGGTTCCTCCCTCACTGGTTGGCTCAGCGGCTGGCACACCTGTGCCCGTGACAGGTTTGTGTGATGCAGAGACAGGGCCGGGCCTGGAGATGCAGGGCAGAGGCAGGTGGCTGACTGCAGGCACACATACCCCAGGAGAGCCTGCAGCAGGTGTTTATTTCCCTAAGTGTCTGTGGCCAGCTAGGCTCATGGCTTCTCTGGGGAGCAGACAGTCTAGGGGTTGGCTATAAAAAGATAGTCCATCACCTGTTTATTTATGACCCTTTTATTAGCAGGGTTAGAAGACGTTGTTGGTGCCTCTCAGTTCACACAGCCACTGGCTCCTATAGCCTGATGGATTCTTGATGCCTGCACAGATGACTGTGCCCGGGGGCTATCTCTCCTCCTAGGGGTACTGACTGCAATAGGGACAGGCCAGAAGTGCTAGGGGGTTAGTGCCTCCAGAGCAGCCCTCACTCAATGGCAGGACGAGAACTGATGGTAGACCATCAGGTGCCACTGGGCTGAGTCCCATCCAGGTCTCAGAGCACCCCTGCAGGATTGAGGCCCAGGTCTAGAGTCTAGAGTCTGCTTAGCCCCCTCTGCATCCGCTCCTTTCTCTCCCCACTTCACTTTTCCACAAGCCTACTGGCTTCTCCTGGGGTCACTTCCTACACAAACTCCTGCATTTGCCCCTTTTCTCAGGGCCTCCTCTGGGGAAACATGGCTGGAAACCGGGGGTTGGCCTGATGGATGCTTTTCATGCTTTGTTCTCTTATGCGTTCTTCATTGGAGCCTTCTAGAAGCCCTCGACAGGAGGAAACCAAAGTTGTTGCCCCATTCCACAGGTGGGAAGGCTGAGGCCCGGGGAACTTGTAGGGCCAGGATCTGATTTGTTCCCCGTCTCCTGCCCTTCTCACTTTGCTGATTCAACAAGGGGGAACGTGGTTGGTGGGCTCCAGGGCATCTCCTGTTGCTTGTGCCCAGAAAGGGGGCGGTGGAGTGAATTCCCTGACTTAGAGATGGCTATGGAGGCAGTTGGGGTTGACAGTGGGGCTGGGTCCCCAAAGTGGTGCTTTGCTACTGTTGAGAATAACAGCAGTAGGGTGCAAGGGCTGTGTGGCACCTTAGAGAGGACGCCAGGCCAAGGCTTGCAGGGCTTTGGCATGTGGATCAGCCAGACTTCATCTCTGAGCATGCTCCTTGCACTGTCTTTCACCCTTAGGGAGAAAATGATGGAGAGTGGAGAGGGGCACATTCTCATGATGGTTGCAGGAGGGACGTTCCAGGGCCAAAGGCATGCCTGTATCTATCTGCCCGGGAGTTTGCCAGGATGCCTCCCGCAGAGGAGGGCTATCTGCATGCAGAGGGACTCCTGGATGTCCTTCTACCGCTGGGTTGAGGAGACTGCTTGGGGGAAATAGACATCTCTCCTCCCAACCTATTTGTTCCTCTGAGACTCTGAGCACTTTCAAGTGAGAGCCTAAGAAAGCAGCAGCCCAGGAAAGAGTGGGAGGTCTGAGGCCTGAAGGCAGAGGCTGAGGGTCTTGCTTCTCATTGGTTCCAAGACCCAAGGTCCTATTTCCTCTGGGCTTTGGTTCCCCAAGTGTTCTGGATAGCGTGTGCTCCCCAGTGAGGTCAGGGCAGGTGAGGAAGCCTATAGGGAGCAAGAAGCAAGGGGAGCACCTGCCAGGGAAGGCCTTCCACAGGGGCCAGAGAGAGAGTGTGAAAGGATCCCTGGGGAAGGAGGGAGGTTGGTGTCCTTACCTGACCCGTTCAGGGCCCATTCTTGACTGCCCTGTGTTTCCCCATTTAAACAAATCAAGGAAATAAAAAAATGCTCATTTCACTGGGTATGGGGAAGGGGTAGCGAGTCCCCGGTTGGATGAGCAGAGTGATTAGTGAGTGGAGGTGTGATGTGGCCTGGAATGGCTGGGGGAGATTCCAGGTAGGCTCTGCAGTCCGTGTTTTAGGCGCCTCAGTTGTACCCTGGGCCTCACACCCGATCCCCTCATTGAGAAGCTGCAGGTGTATTTTCTCGGCTTTGCTCTAGCACTCACAGTGGAGGTCAAAGGCAGCAGTACTTGGGCCTCGTGGTGGTAGGGGGGGCCCCAGCCCTGTATTCTGCTACCAAGTTTGGGTCCATTTGGTGGCCCAAGGCCTGGGCCTATGGGTTGGGGTTTGGGGTTCAGGAACTCACCTTCTGGCAGCTGGAGGAGTCTTCACAGCAGGCCTGGGTCTGAGACCAAGACTTCCATCTGGGGCCATCTGTCCTGACCTCTTGATGATGTGAGGCAGCAGGGGCCAGGCAAGTGAAGAAGGGCCTGTGCCATCAGGCACCCATCCCTCCCTTGGTCCACCCTCAGCTCTGCAACTGGGGGAGGCCCAGAGTGGGACCTCTGGATCTATTTAGTGATTTGATTTGACAGAGGGTCACGTCGGATTTTTTTCTCTCCAAATTTTAATATCAGATTCATTTATTATGCTGACTGCAACTGACAAATGCTCACATTATTCACCCATTTATTCATTTGCTCATGAAATCTGTGTTGAGTAATTGTTTTGCCTTATTGGCAGTTTTAATTCTATATTCCTTTTTTTTCCCCCAAAAGGTCAGTGGCTTGCTAGCTGACCAGGCCAGCATGAGCATTCCCCGGAGAGACGTTTTGCAAAGAGATGCTCATTTACCCTGGTCAGACTTCAGCTTTGAGTTTCTCTCTTCTCTGCTGGTCTTGGATCAATACCTTGGAATTCCCAGGACACAGTGGGGATCTTGTCTTTCTGTCATCCTCTTACCTGGCTCCATGTCTGAGTCATCTTATCCTTCAGTGGAGATTATTCTCTGCACCTTCCTTGTTAATTTCAAATGGAGATCTAATGACATGCATATAAAAATGGATATGTGTGTGTCTTGGGTTTATTAGACTTTTACCTCTAACATTTTTGTTAGAAGGAACCACATTGTCAACGGATCTCAGCATGGGGCCTGCCGAGTTTAAAACATGTATGGGTTTGCTCCTGGCTTTTGCCTAAAAGTACATGAGATCCAAAGTTCAGCTGTAGCCTATGATTTTGATTTGGGACACTGAAAAATTAGTTATGAGTTTGCTTTAGGAAGAGGATGGAAATGCTCTGGGAATCTAGTTCAGTAAAGTTAGTTCTGAGCTGAAACGTTCGAAGCGTGGAGATCTATAGTCTAGCGTGTTATTTTATGGTAACTTTTTTTATGCAGCTGTGTTTGCTGCAAAAACTCACATTTCTGTATGGAAGAGTGAATGAAATATGAATGTGCTTTTTACAATTTAGTACTTTTAATAAAGGATTTGTGAGCAAAAAGCTTAAGTACAAGAACCACAAAACATATAGATAAAAATATAACCATAATCACACATCAAACCCAAGAAAATTCATTACATAGAGAACATCAGTAATTGAGAGAAGTTGAGAGAACTGACAGAAAAATAATATATATCCTCAGAATTCCAAAGGCATGAATCCTTTTAGCTAGGATCAGGGCTTCTGAGTTCTCTAGGGTGGGTGTTTTATTACAGCGGATGCTTTACTTAGAAGGATGTAATTTATTATCATTGAATTCGCATGGCAACATGAATTTGGATTTGAGTTTCTGGGAGAAGTTTACAATTAGTCCCCTCATATATATTTATAGCTTTGAAAAACACTTGATGTTAAAATAACTTAAATACCTTCCCTTTTTTTGGCTGATCTGTGAAATATTTTTTTTTTTTAAACAAAATCTAGCCACCGCTAAGTGAAGCCTAGCTATTGTGTTCGGGGGCACCTGATTACATAGGTGGCATTCCCATGGCCAAAGGGCATGTGCAAATAGATACAGCCACTCTGTGCCCTCAGGTACCTTGGTTTTACTTAAGGGATACTTTTGATTTTTCTAGCTTTTCATTGTTTCCTCCTTAGAAACTTGGTTGGGATTTCAGAGAAAACTCAGCCATACCTCTAACAGTCACTTAGGACGGTTCTCCGTGCTTTGCTATGGTCACAGCTGCCGTGTCCACTGAGGGTCACACCCACTCATTCAACTGGGAGCCCCCTTCTTCTACAATCCTTGGTTGCTTTCTAACTGGTAGGAATTGTCAGTGGGCCGTGTTCGCTATGTTTTTTCTTTTTTCTATTAAAATACAGTAAGAACTTGATTATGTGTTTCAGTATTTCTCAGCCTGACCCACAAGTAAAGCCGGTGACAATGATTTAGTTATTGGCTTGTGTTTATTGCCGATGCAATGAGGTTGCGGTGTCTGACATTTTCTTCTCACTATGTTGAAGCTTTTAGCGAGTTGCTCCTCTTACCCAGCAAGCCGTGTAACTTGGCCTCTCTTTGCAGATGGGTTACACATTCCTTTAACACTGGCATGCTCCCCTAACCTCCTTGGGTGGCTTTCGATGACTTAAACACAGTAATTGGCATGGAGGTCTGAAGCTTTATTTTATGATATTAAATCATTCTTTTCTGGAAACAGAACTCTGCAAAGTATACCGTTCATTATGTGGAGGCCTATATTAACACGGGCTCTGGCTGATGGATGGTGACATCCTGGGGAACTTCTGCAGCACATGTCAAGGGAGGTGCCAACTCTCACCTATGGAGGTGGGTGTCAAAACCAGAACAAAATCCAGGAGTTCACCTGCCATGTCTCAGGGATCGAGGGGTAGGGTTTTCCTCCGCATTGGCATGGTGCCTAAAAGGTAGCACGCCCCTAAAAATACTTAAAATGTGGACCGAGATGAACTTGATTTCGGTGGCATTATTTTAGGGGGACTTGGCGATCTCTCCGTGTAATCTTGTGAATATTTTTTTTTCACGTGAACCATGATTTTCTTGAAACAAAGAGGATTATCAGTCATAAGTTCTGAAGACTGAAATGGGGTGGGAGGAAGGTTTAGAAAGAGAAGATTTTTTGAAAGGACTTACAGAGCTGGCACTCAACTCCAGCTGGGGAGGAATTCTTTAGTTGGGCACCATCTTGGTTGCCTTGCTCCACAGCAGGGAGCGGAGGATTGGAACTCTCCAGGTGCCCAGAGTCCTCATCTGTTCAATCACAACTGGTTCCTGCAGCCCATGGTCAGGTACTGGAGGGAGTCAGGACCTGGAAGGAAAGCCTTCGAGAGTTGTCTGAGGCTCCTAGGTTCATGGGTTTGATCTTCTCTGGACATCTTGGGAACTACGAGTCACTCAAAGTCACTCGGTGGTCATAGCTGAGCTAAGACCAGGGCAGATGGCTCTCCCTTGGTTCCCAGCAGCCTGTCCCCTGGGTGGCTTGGTTCCATTCCATGTTCCCAAGCAGAGCACCATGATATTCTGGGAGAGTGCTGTGGGATCGGTCTTTGTTGATGAGGCCAGCTTGGAGAGCAGGGTACCTGAGTCCCTTCAACTGAATTACACCAGGATCTACTGCAGTACCTTTCAACTCTTCCCTCTCACTTGCTTTCTCCAGCCTTGCAAAATCTCTGAACAGTGCTGAGAACTGGAGTCCTCACATAAGTGTAAGAATTTCCCCCTCCAATGCAGGGCTAAAGTTTTTTTTTTTTTTTTTTTTTTTTTTTTTTTTTTTTTTTTTTAAGATATCCATCAGGCACAAAAGGAAAAATATACAGGAAATCAAAAACAAACAAAATCACGTGACAGTGCTGAGGTTGAAGAAGTAGCCCACGTAATGTGCTAACTTAAGGAGAGTTTGGTCTCTGATGATTGCTTTCCCAGTTGCTTCCCATGAACACATTTTTTTTTTTTTTTTTTTGCAGCAGAAATGGGGGAAAGAAAAGGAGGAAAACCTAAACTTCTGGGAAGGTTGAAAGAGATGCTGGTTATCTAATTGGTATCAAGTGGTCGAGTGTGGAGTGGCTTCGGTGTCTAAAAATCATTTTGTTAGTATGTAGGTCACATTACTGTACTGTCTGGTTATTGGACGTTGCCTTAGATAACTGTTTGTGGAGTATTAAATGGTTTTGCTGCCTCAGCACCCTTTTTAACTGGTATTTTTCACACAGTTGTGCTGCTGAAAAGGCGCAGTGCCGCAGCAGAAATCAATTTATCTTTCCCTCTGCTACTTGTGTATTGTGAGTTCTTGTAGTGTTTTACCATTTGATTAATTGATATTCTTTGTGTTGGATATCATTTGTAACGCTGCTGTCCAACTCCGGGTGCCTTAAAAACTTTCATAAGAACACTACATTATTTATGTGAGACCTCCTCATGACAAAGTACAATAGTGAGATGCCGAGAGAAAAATTAGATCAAAATGCTCTTGGCTTATAAGTTTATTAAGGGCGGAACAGTGTTCCCATTCACGTCTCTAGTCCTTTCTGACTCCACGTCGCACGGTGGCTTTGACAGGCTTTGCTCAAAAAAGTTGGGCATTGAAAGTTTATCCTTCCTTGGCCTTTTTTTATGGGTCATCCTCCTGGGGTGTGTTTGGGGGGTTCCTAGTTCCCCCTTGGATGGGAAAAGCAAATTCAGGAGAGGCAGGAAGGAGTGGGAAGATCAGGCAAGGCGCTGAATACAGAGACTGCACCCTCTGGACTCCAGAGAGACTGGGGAGTAGAAGACATCTCCATCTCCATCTCCATAGGTCTTTCCCAGGGCCCTGCCAGAAAGCCGGAAGCTTTTAAAATAAACGTGTTTGTATGCATTTCACACGGCGCAGGGTCTTTCCGTGGGTATTATTAATATCTATTTTTAGAGCGAAGAATGTGGCAGATGAAGGTACTCAAGCCCCGCGTTATAAAAACAGAACAATACTGTTGCTTCCCCGTTTCATTAGAAAGTTTCTTTGACCCTGCGGTTTATTTCCAAACATTCAAGTTATTTGTTCTGGTTGTATTCTTAAACAGGGGTTGTTTTTCTCCCTTTCAGAAAATGAGCACAGATGGTGATGGAGTTTTCAAGTACTGACATCCCTGCTCGAGAAAGCATTCCCACCTTCTTTGTGCTGAACAAGTCAGGCAAGCTAACACGATGATGCGATCATCGGTTTCATGCAGACATGCAGAATTGATTGACAGGGGAAAATTTAACATAAACCACACATTCTTTCAGTGCCTTCAATTTCTTAATGATGTTTATTTGTTGGATATTAGCAGCGGCAGGAATTTCATTTAAGGCGAAAAGGGGGGGGTGGAGAGAGAGGAGAAGACAGAGTAAGGGGAGAGAACTTGTTCCAGGCAAGCAGGTTTAAGAGGAAATTTACTGCTCTGGTAGAGTCTCCATCAAAACAATTTGTAACCGCTCCTCGGAGCCAGCTCCGGAGCTGAGGCTGTCAGCGGCTAACTAGCCATTCTCAGACCATTGCTTCTGTTTGCGTGACTAAATACAGACAATTAAAGCCGAGCACTTTCATTCTCTATGAACTCATTGTTATCCAGGGTTCAAGTACTTGGATAATGGGCCACAGGGAGACGGGCGGATCATGATGGGCAGTGGCAGAGGGCTACTTGCTGAAGCCCATTCCTCATTATCTGCTGCATGCTCTCCACCGTGACGGAGGGCTTCAGGTTGTTCTCCTTCCCTGTGGGTTTTGGTCAAGATGGGCCAAGGAGATCCCATCTCCCAGACCCCTGACCTGATGCTTGGGTCCTAAGAGGAGTCCTTGCTTCTTGGGTCCTGGCAATGACAGGCATAGGGACCTCCTTGGGAGTACCAATGGTGAATCGCTAAGGACGGTGACTGGCCCTGCTCACTGCCCCAGTCACCGTCTGCGTCACCAGGGGCCTCTCAGGGATTTCTGAGGCTATGTTCATCTCTCCGGATGCTCTGGGCAGGAGTGGAGGACACCAGAATCCCATCAGTTCCTGAGCTCCCCAGGGGCCGTGGTCTTTCATGCTGAGAGTCAGTTACAAGACCCTGCACCCTAAAGAGTTAGGGCTTCCTCCATGCAACCCTGAATGTAGTGCAGATAACAAAACCCACAAAGCCATGGTGCAAGCTATGCTAGGGTCTTACGATATTTAGTAGTTTTTCCCAAAGCATCCTATTTTTTTTTCAAATATTTTTTTCTCAATTTTTGATGCTGCGCTCTTCCTATGCTCCTAAACAGCTGCTCCCCGCTCAGTGGATAATCACCCTTAATTTACTCGCCCTTCAGATCTCTCCTCCCACCTTTGGTGATATCCATTCCATGCCTTCCTGTTATTTGTTTAAGACTTTTCTTGAAAGCAACTTACATCTACTTTCTCCCCTTCCCCGCCCCTCTTCCCCAACCCTAGTTAGCCCTGTCCTGCTGTAACTCTGAGATCCTGGGATTGAAGTGCTAATTAGGTTTCTCCTGAGTCACTTGGAAGTAAATGCATGGCTGGGGCAGGTGCTGGGCTTCTGAACACCTGGGTGCCCTTTGCATTTGTCATTGTGCAAGAGGAGAACAGGGGTACCTGAGAGAGGATGCCTCTAAGAGAGGTGCATGTGGCCCTGACCACAGGAGGGGTCTGTGGTCACACAGGGTAGGCAGCAGCAGCAGGTAGGAGAGAGAAAGCTTGACTCTGAGGATAAAAAAGAGTCCCTGATTCCTCTGTTCCTTTTCTCCAACCTTCCCTTCTCTGCCACAGAACTTTCCATGCCCTGCAGTCAGACTTCCAAACGCCCCCACAGAATTACCTGGTTTTATCTCGAATACCCTTATACTCTTGGGCAGTCCCCCTCCCTTGCTGGGACTCAGTTTCTTCTTCTACGAAATGGGGACAGTACCATTCTCCTCTGCGCTTTTCCAGGCTGGGGCTTTTCAGTCCCCAGATATAATGAGGGATGCCTTCTGGATCCTGTTGGAAGCAAGCCCAGAGCAGAGCCTGCCAAGGGCCATCCCTAGCTCTCAGGGAAGGCTCAGCAGGGTCACAAAGCTGTGGCAGGTACAGAGCCCCAGAAGCTAACAGGGACCTTGTCCTAGGGCAGTGACACCGTTTCTGCAGCTCAGATGGAGGTTGAGCAGACCTGAACCCAGAGAGAAGAAGTTTGCTTCCAGGTGGTTTCTGGTCAACCCTCCTCTGAGCTGCCCCCACTTGGGGCCCCTGATGGTTCCAGATAACTTTAAATAAGTAAAAACATCTCCCAGAGTCCAGTAGGAGCAACTGACCTCTGCTCAGGAACCCTTTACTGTCTCTCTCCCTCCGTGTTCTGCCTGGGCCAGCGTAGGCTGGGGCTCAGAGCCTGGCCACAGGTGACCCCGTTTCCCAGGAGTCTTGGGAAATCCTGCTCATTACACACCCTTCAGAGATGACCCCTTCCCTGAGCCAGGGTCCAAGCTCTGCTCCCTCAACAAGACTCTTCTGCTCACCCCATGGCTTCTCCAGGTGTCCAGCTGTCCCAGCTGTCCCTGTCCAACTAGGAGCCTGTAAGGACTTGGCCTATGACAGGAATGAAGGTATCATGGTCTCCAAGGTGCCTGGGGAGCCTGGGCTCAGGCCTCTTGAGACTGATGTGTGTTAGGTAAATGTAGCCCTCCTTTAAGGAAAAGTAGTGTATGGAATTTGAGTTTCCTCATGGGGCCTAATAAAGACCCCAGAGGCCCAAACACTGAGAGGAGAGGCCCTTTTCCTCCATCCCCAGTGGGTGGATCTGGGAGTGTGCATGGTGCCCAGTGGTAACTTAGTAGGAGAGCACCCAGCAAAGGCCCGGAGTCACCATGATGATGCACCTTCGGGACTCTCAACCCTGATTTTTTGCTCCCCGAGTTCTCATTTTGCAGGTGACTCTACCTTGCTGGTGTCCTCAGCACATGCTCTGTCTATGGAGGGTTCACACTGACTTCTGGGCTGCAAGCTGATGCTGGTCCTGCCCACCTGCTGCGTAGAGGATATCAGAATGAAAGGCTTGGGGACCCTGTCCTCCTGTAGAAGGGTGGCAGTGTCAAGCTGAAGGGGCACTGTGGTGTCCTGGTGGCATGGAGTAGCAGGAATGATTGTGGACCACATGACCTGGGGCCATGGGCAGAGGCTGTGGTGTCACGGGGGTCCCCAGGTTGTGGTTCCAGGGACTCTCTCCTGGTTGGGATGGTTCTGTTGTGGATCAACTGTAACTTTCAGGTCTCTCCTGCCAGGTCCCAGGAACCCTGAGGGTCCGTTGTTCAGGACTTTTCCTCTGCTGTCCTCTCCTCTTGCCGCATGGTCTGGGGAAAGAGCCGTGATAGAGAAACTAGCAGGCCGGGGCCAGCCCAGTGCAGCTGGGGGCAGAGAGCAGCATCAGGCTCACGTTGTGGGGATCCCAGGCTGAGGCAGAAGCTCTAACGTGGCTCTCTGGGCCCAGGAGGCTCCAGATTTCCTGCACTCCTGGGGATTGGGGTGGGGCCTTGCCTAAGTGGTCAGCATGTCCTCTCTTGGTCTTTGGTTGGACTGGACCTGGGGGAGTGAGCAGGGAGCAGGCATAAGGTGGGCAGCCTGGTGTGTCGTAACCGTACCCAACCCCCTCATTTCTCCTAGGGTGGCTACTGATGGCTCTTGCTTATTTGTTTGCCTAGACAGATGGTCCCTGTGCTCCCTTTCCACCCCATGGAGAGGGTGGCCCACGGCCTCACGCTCCCCGATGACCCCTTACCTGGCTCTACCGGCTGACCTTGGTCTAAATGGCGTGTCTCACCACCCAGGACTCCCCGTCTTGCTGTTTTATATTTCTTGTTCTGTGTGCATTTCCCCCTCGACACTTCAGCCTTTTCCCTCTTACTGACTATTTGTCCCTCTGCCAGATTATCAGCTCCACAAGAAGGACAGGACTTTTGTGCCTCTATTCCCTGCCGCATCTTTAGCACCTAGAACCTTATTCAGCTTATAATAGATGCTCAACAAACAGATGTTGAAGGGGAAAATGAAAAGGAGTGTGTGATCCAACACAGGTCACCCTTGGACAGTAAGACAGGCCACAAGAGGTCCCAGGACCTGGGGAGAGGAGCTGTTGAGAGTGGGGGAAGGGATTCATGTGAGCTGAAGCAGTCAGGAAAGGCTTCCTGGAAGAGGTGGGCTGGAAATGTAGATCAAAGTTTTATAAGCAGAGGGAAGAAAAAGGCAGCGAGAGTGACGATGGGCAGGACCTGCTCCTGGCTCATTTGGAGCTGGTTTGGGAAAGTCACTAGAAGGTCTGGAGTTTCTGTGAAGGGTTTTGGTCCTCACCTCATCTTGGAGGTACAGAGCTACTTAGAGGGGGGGTTTCGTTTTAGTATAGTTGATCTTGCTTTCCTGCTTAATTACAAAAATTCGACAGTACAGACAGTACAGATGGATATCACATGAAAACCCCAAACCCCCTTTTAACTTGTTCCTTTCTGCAGGACAAAAAAAAAAACAACAAAAAACAAAAACAAAACAACCTTATTTTGAGATTTGGTGTGCACCCTGCCAGACTGTTTATTTTAGGTTGACATTGTGTATAAGGTAAATGCTCCCATAGATAAAGTCACACATATGTATTTTCTTCTACAGTATAGTAGGGTTATACTGTATATATTTTGTTCTGAGACTTGCTTTTATATACACACACACACACACACACACACACACACATATATGTATATATATATGTGTGTGTGTGTGTGTGTGTGTATTTATATATGAGGATTTACCCAGGGGCACTTAACCACTGAGCCATATCCCCAGCCATTTTTCTATATTTTATTTAGAGACACAGTCTCACTGAGTTGCTTAGGGCCTCATTAAATTGATGAGGCTGGCTTTGAACTTGCAATCCTCCTGCCTCAGCCTCATGCCCAGTTTTCCATATTTTTATTGGTGCATTATAGTTGAACATAATGGTGGGATTCGTTGTTACATATTCATACAGACAATGTAACAATATAATCTGGCCAATAGTATTCCCCAGTACTTCCTCTTTTCCTCTTTTTCTCCCTGCCCCCCCCCCCAGGTCCCTTTCCTCTATTCTGCTGATCTCCCTTCAATTTTCATAACTGAGACTTGTTTTGTAAAACACTAAAAGTATTGTTTGCAGACCAAATCATCAGATGCATAGGAAGAGCACACAATTTAAAATTCCTGTATAATCATCTGTAGTGTGGTGTATTCCAATTCATGTAATCATATACCTATAGATGAACATTAAAGCACTTTTCATTTTTTCCTTCTTCGTTATACTTATATTGCTGCATACATACAGTTGTGAACTAGTGAACTATCTGTAGGGTAGACTTCTAGAAGTAGTGTTGCTGGGTCACTAGGTCTCTGTATTTAATACTTTCAGAAAGATCACCAAATTGCTCTTTAAAGTAATGTTTGTGTACAGTCTTTACATGTTTACCAATATGGCATGCATAGTACTCATTTTCTAAATTCTCACTAGTGTTGAATATAATCACTATTTTAAAAGTTTGTCAATATTAAGGATGAAAACTGGTATCTTTGATTCATAATTCCCTCATTGATAGTGCAACCAGCTACCTTTTCATATAAGTATCACCTGCTCCAATGTCTTCTATAAATTCTGGGCTAGTGTTTTCTCCTCATTTTTTTATTTTTTGTTTCATTGATTTTTAAGAGCTCTTTACATATGTTGATCATTAACTCTTTGTCATACATGTATATTTAAAATATTTTCTTGGGTCGCTCTAGAGCAAAGAAAGGACATAATTAGAGGCAAGGCTTAGAAAAACTGTCCTGATGGCAATCTCAGGATTTTTGAGGTGTGGGAGACCAGGACCACAGAGATAAGGTACCAGATAGTATTCTGGGTATGGAAAGGTGAGGCCTGATTATCCTTTTATATTATAAAGCATGTACCTCGTTCCTCATTCCACTAGAGGCAACCCAGGTGTGTGTTGAAGACTTTTGGAAAGGTCTAGAACTGATTGGTGGGCCTTGACCTGAATGTTGGTACATAAAGAATAAATTATTTGCTTTTCCTGGCCTATGTGGGCTTCAGAATCCAATTCTGACTCTGGTTGTGGCTCTGCTTGACCCAGAGGGGATGCTGACATCTGCCCTGATATCACCTGGCACCTGAGATGCAGCCCTGCTGAGGCTTGCTGGGACCTGGGGGAGCCCAAGGCCCAGAGACAAGGATGCAGCTTATGGGAAAGACAAGCAGGCCACCTTGGGCCATGCCTTGCTGGGCAGGAGATAGGTGCTGAGCAAGGCTTCACTTTGCCTCTGTATATAGAGAGGGTTACCCCCAGATTTTAAGGTGCTCAAAGCTCTGAGAGCCTGTAGTCCAGGAACATAAAATCTAGAACAAAAATCAATATTACTATTGCTAAAACTAACCACAGACACTCCACAGTGAAGACAATTACCACAGATTGAGCTCAGCCCTGTCTGGGGATCCAGCTCTCTCCTGCCCCTGAAGATGGGTATCATTGTTTACTCAGGAAACTAGGAGTATTGGGCTTCCAGTCTGGCCTGTGGTGGCCCAGCCAGTTCCTGTCAGAGCTGGGACCCAGCCACCCCCAGGCATTGGAAGAGCCAGCCCCTCACTGGTACCCCTGAGTACCCACAGCTGGCTGGTAACATTTCTGACCACTGTCCTGGATTTACACCTCTGTGCATATGTGGATATGGCCGGACTGGGAGTCCACTGGCCCATGGAGTCTGGTCCTCAGCACCTTGCTTTGTCTGCAAAGGTTCTGGCAGGTTCTTGTGTTTATACCAGCCTTCCAATGAGCTGCTAGCCACCCAGCTTGTGAGAATCTTTTATTCCCGCCTGCTGGAAGGGGAGGCGAGTTTCAGTGACCTCTGACTATTGTCCCTGGAGGATTTACTTTGTAAGGGAGCGTGGAGTGAACATTCAGAATTAAGAGCAGAAAGGTAACGTTGGAAGGCATTTCATCTATTCTTCGGAGACGCCCACAAGTCTTGTTTTCCCTCCTCACCACTTAGGCAGCAATTTCTCTCCTTGTTTCTAACAGCTACCTATAGAAAACACTTGAATGCAGATCATATCTTGATGGTATTTACTAATATAAATATTTGCTTCCTAGAAGTAATGTTACACAAAATGCTTTAACTGCAGGCTGAGCCACTGAATGCTCGAGGTAAGAAACGCCACTTCTGGGGGGTGGAGCTGGTGTCTAGCCAGCTCCACCGTGGGAAATGGGAATGGCAGAAGGGCCACGTGTTGATACATCTGGGCTGCTCTTTATGAGGACATTGTGGGCACTTTTCAAATGATAAACACGTCTTTGCTAGCTACCCCCCCACAGGACCCCTGGAGCTTAACAGAGGCGTCTCCCAGCACTGTGTGAGGTTCGACTGCATGCTTACCATGTGCCCAGAACTGTGCTTTGGAATTTCAAGGAGTGATATCAAATCAGATATTGGTTGCATTTATTCCGCCTGGTATAATATCCAAGAAGAAGGAAGGGACTGAGCGAACCAAACAGGTCTGCAAAGAACCAATGAAATGTTGCAGACCAAGGCTGGGGCGGGCAGATAACTTTGCCACCGAATTAGAGTACTTTTAAGTGTGGGCTTATTTCAAGCAAATTTAAATAACACAAAATTCCACTAGAGCTAAAGACCCCAGAGGTCTCAGGGTTTGAGGAAATAAGATTTGAAAAGGCATTCACCTCTGACTCTGCGTAGAGCCTGCAGCATGGAGCTTTGAGGCTAAGGGGAATAATGCCATGTGCATGTGCGTGCGTGCACACCTGTGTGTTTGCATGTGTGTGCATGGGTGCACGTGTGTGCACTTGCATGTGTGCATAGCTTCTCTCTTAGGGTGACGATCGGTGGAAAATTCCCTGCAAATGAACCCACTGTGCTGGGTCCTTGCATCCTGTATCCATTTGAGAGTCGACTTTCTTTCTTCACCCAGGGTGACTCCGTTTTCAGATACACTGGATTTGGAGAGTGCCTTTGAGGCCGATCCTTTTATATTTGATATTATTACCATTTTTGTTAACTGAATGGCATTGCTTTTAACAAATAAACAAGTGCTAACTGCCAACTTCTCTGGCTGGACAGCCGCGAATCGGCTTCAGCCAGTGAATAGATGACATATCAAAGAATATGTTGACTAATCCCTTCCCTGTCTGAGAGCGTTTTCCAGATCGTAGACAAATACACTGGAGGCGTTTAAAATAGAAGTCCGGGCATGGCCACAAGTGTATTCTGGGGAGTTACGGAATCCACGTGTTCTAGGCAGGTGAGTATTTATAGGCAATGCCGTGAAGTTGGGGGACGCCCGGAGACACTCTCCATCATCTGGAAGATTGTGGCAGAAACATGCTGGAATGACATTCTGCTTTTATTTATTATTTGCTACCAATGTGACTATTTTTTAATTCTTTTAAACAAATAATTTCATCGTAAAGCCTCAGACTGATTTTTTTTTTTTTTTTTTTTTTGCGAAATAGTTCTAGTGAGCTAATTTATTTTTCAACTTTAAAACATCAGCATTTTATAGATCGGAATTTCACAATGTGAGGATGATTGCTACGTACAATTTGCAAAATTGTGATTAGCCAGCCCTTGCTTTGAGTTAGTTCTCCCTAATTCACAAAGGCTTCCAAGAATAGGCTGCACAAAATTCAGTTTGCTAATTGCAGGGCAGATTTTTAGAGGGCAGTTTAAAGAATGAAGTCCTAAGGGTTTTATCTATATTTATATCTCTTGTTAAACCAAACTCTTATGTAAATGTTACAATCTGTAAATAACTAGCAGCGCTGCCTTCTTAAAGGCGAGATTGCGTCTCCATTTTTTGAGATTTAGCAAAATTATTAAATGGCAGAGTTGACTTAAGATGCAAGTATATTTGGAATGAGCTAATAAACATTAATCAATATCATCAGCTGTATTTGTGTGACTATTTGAGGGCTTCAATGTATGGAGACCTTCAGTTTGTAGTTGAATTTCTCACAAATTAAAATAAAATAAAGGCATTGCCCTTAGTGATGTTTTAGGAGAAAAAAAAATGGAGATAGCTTTGTATGCTCTTACTTTTTATAGTCGTTAATGTTTCAGGAAACCTTGCATGACTGTATACAGTCTGGATTATTTTTCATTCCTCTGCCATTGGACAGGAAAGAAATTACTAGCTTCCATTAGTGTTACTGGCAATCCCCATTTTCTGACATCTGTTCCTTCCTAAACATTTTACTAACCTTGATGAAAAGTAGTTTGGTGTTAGTCGCTGACTTGAAGGAAAAAAAAATGAATGATAAAAAAAAAATCACATTGATTAAACACCCAAAGTCATTTCCCAATAACAAGCCATGCTTAGATGGCCGCTGCCCTTTATTTATTTATTTTTCTTAAATCTAGATAACTTACAGAAATTCTAATCATCTTTAATCTTTGAATTAAACTGAATTAGTGGCTTCTCATTTTAAAATAGAAGTATAGTGGACTCATTCTAGTCAATTTTAATCAGAGTCTTTGGGCTCTATTCATAAGGAATGGTTTTGGTCTTTCTCGGAGAAATCATGTAATGCACTTCTCCTGAGCAAATTATACTTTCTCAATTCATTAAGTCTTCTTTATCCCCCAGTTCCCAGGCAAAAGCACACAGCATCCTGGGGGTCAGGACCCAATAAAGAATGAGGAACCAGAATGAGCAGCTGGTGGTAGGGGGCTGGAATTGAGAGACAGGGTCAGGATCTGATATCTTTGGGGACCTTAGAGTCCCCTGGGCAAAAGCCCTCTCAGGGTGGCCTCAAAGAGAACTGTGTGAGACGTACATATTTTGGGAAATTTGGTCCCAGAGAAGAATAAAACTTCACCACCCCTCCCCCATCTGGATTACCCAAATGATTTCCAGATTAATTTCCTCCATGAAATGACATTCAGATCTCTCCTCTCTTCGGCCCCCAGCAGAATCAGGGCCTTTGATTCAGTTTGTAAGCCGTGGTTGAAGACCTCTGTGCCCTGGACATGTCATTAAAGACAGAGGTCTATTTCAATCAATTATAGATGTATTGAATGATGAGTGTGTGCCATGTGCTAGAAGCACAGAAAGAAGAAAATGGAGAAATGACCCTGGCCCGGGGCCTTCGTTCTAGCGGCCTGTACAAATGCAGCACACTCTTTCCTCCCCTTAGGTGTGGGTGTCCCAGGGCATCTTAGGGGGCTCTCCTCCAAGGTCACGTGCAGTGTGCGGTAACTGCCCTCACCTTGGTCTGGATCGCTATCCACCTCTGCAGGCTGCAGACTGCCTCTGCCACCTCCCCTCCTCCCCCAGAGCCTGCTCTCCTGCAAATCCATGGGGCCCAAGCCCACCTCCAAAGGACCACTGCCCTCTCCATGGCTTGTGGTTCAAAATGATAAAAGAAGTCTTAATGCAGTATCACAAATTCAGAAAACAGAGGACTAGGAAACAAAGCCACCCCTGTACTCCATCATCCCCACTGGCCTAGTGCAAACCAAGGACTAGCCTTTTGGTAAATTTTTTATCTCCTTTTTTTTTTCATATATTTTTCACTGTGTATAATTATAATAATTGTACCCCTAATTTTCAATCCTTTCCTCAGGCATCATGTGATTTGTATTTTGCTAAAAGTTCCCATATACTTTATAGCCATCATTCTTAATAGCTGAATGGATGTGCCATGATTTACATCACAATTCCTTTATTATTGTCATTCAAGTTATTTCCAATACTTCTCTAATATAAGAAATACTGTGATGAGCATCTTTGTATGAAAAGAAAATCTTTTTTTTTTTTTTTCCTTATTTCAGGGTATTCCCTTAGGCCAGATGCCCAGAGGGGAAACTCATGGGCTACAAGTTCCACTCTGCTTTCCTGCTCTTTCTCACCAGTCTCTCTCTGTTTGGGTGGGACTTGGTCTCACTGCCTCAGGGACTTTTAGGCTCCTTCTGGGTAGTGGATGTATATATCACTTGCTTGCTTCTTGGAAGTCCCTTTAAAACTGGTTCTTGGCCAAGCCCCAAAGAACCGTAGTCCAGAAAACAAAATACGTACAACAGAATTATAAGGAATAAAACTATAGATGTGTGTCATGCAGTTAATTCATGAAAATATGTGCTTATATTTCTGGGGGGAAAAAAAGTGTATTCAGTCTTCATAAGCAGATGCCTTTCCCCCTGCCACCACCTGAAATTCCCCTGTTATTCCATCTCAGTAATACTTTCTGGGTGACACAGTCAATATTTGGGAGCTCATGCTGAGATTTTTTTTTTTTTTAACTTTCTGCTGCCCAACACCTGGGCAGATGGAACCATCCCAGGAGCCCCTTCCTCTCCTTCCCAGATTGGGTTTCCAAATGCCCCCAGACTATGGATCAAGGCAGAGGGCTGAGGTGCTCACTGACAGCTCAAAGCTTGAGGTCGCACTTGTCAGTGACCACTCTGGATTGGCTCCTCCCACCTCATACAACGTCCTGGGGTTCCTACTGGAAGGACACGACATCTAGTGGGAGAGATCTGCTGTGGACATCGTGGTTCTTTGGGGCGGGTAATAGGTCTGCGATGTCGTCCCATCACATTGACTAGAAAGACCAGCGTGAGAAGTTAGGGGAAGAACCAAGGGCACTGGAGGCTTCAACCCTTCCCGAGCCCAGAGCCCTCTCTGGTATTCCTGACACACTAGACCACTCACCAGACCTAGGAAGGTTCTCAAAGGGCCTCCAGGCCTCCTCATTTGGGCTGGGCTCTGCTGGTAGTGTCCACCCCTCTCATGCTTGCTGGATGAAAGGACCAGCATGAACCAGGAGTCTCTCGAGGTCCAGCTCCAACACTGCAAGAGTGTCTCCTCTTCCATGGCCCAGCCCAGCCCAGCCCAGCCCCTCACCCCTTCCTTCCCTCTTTTCCTTTGGCCTCCCCCCTCCTCAGGCACTTAACTCCAGGCCAGCAACACCTCCCGCCTCCTGTTGGCATCCTGGATCTTTCTTGAGTTGCTAATTCACCCACAATCAATAATTCTATTCTTTTAAAGAAATTACAGAATATTTCTAAGTATGCAGGGAGGGGGGGTGAAGCAGTGTGTTTCATTTTCGATTCGATGTGTTCTGGATTTAGAATTGCTGAATAATTCATTCCCGCTTAAAAAATAAACATACTATCTCTATGAGAAGTTGACTGGGGGCGGGGAGGAGCCGGGGGGCTTCATGAAGAATTGACTCCAGGGTTACAGACTTCTTGGGTTGGCAGCATGAGAAAGAAACCGGGCGTGGGGGCGAGAAGCTTTCCTCCTTTCCAGGGTTGGGTGGCAAGATGGTCTTGGCCAGGCTTGGAGGTGACACTGCTGGGTCTTAAAGCTTTCCTGTGTCCTTTGAGAATTTCTCTGGTGTTCAGTCCTTCAAGGTACCCATCTCACTGTTGTTCTGCTTCTCCATCTTTCCCTTCCTCCGTCTCTCCCGTTCCCATCTCTCTTTTTATACCTCTGTCTGCTTGACGATCTTCATGTCCTACTGTCCTTCCTTTCATCTGTCCGTCTCCTACTTTTTACCCACCCACTCAATCGTCTACCTATGTATTTACCTACCCTTAGTCATCTTCCCATCCATCCATCCATCCATCCATCCATCCATCCATCCATCCAGCTATCCACTGTGTGAAGCATTACCATTTCTGAACTTCACAGTTTCCCTTTGTATTCTGATGGGAGATTCAGGCAAGGACATTACTGTCAGTGTTACAAGGTGGTCATTTCCTGTTTGCTGCACCACCCCCCCCCCCCCCCCCGTGAAGTCAGAGCTTCTTTCTTCATCAAATTCCCCTCTTCTTCCGGTCCTTCCTGAAGACTGATGAGCTAGGTCATCCTAAGGGGTTAATGGTGAACAGCAAGTCTGTGTACTTTCTAGACCCTTGGTTGTACACAGGACATGGAAGACCACAGAGAGAAACAGGCCCCCCAAGTCATACACTGAGTGGTGACTCTCAGCTCTCACGTGAAGGCTGCTGTTCTAGACTCATCCACATCAGCTCCTTGGCTTAAGGAGAATTTTCTGTGACATCTGGGCTCATGTCTTTCTGATCCATAGGAAACAACGGCAGATATGGTGAGTGAGGGCTTTTTTGGTGGGTATGGGGTCTAAGTGCCCAGTGTCCCTTCTCAGTCCTCTGTACTTGGTCATTTCGGTCTCTGGCATCAGGCTGCTTCTGAAGAACAGAAGATGGCATAGTTAGAGGCAATCTAGGTGTGGCTCCAACTTCTGCTGCTACAATTTGATTTGGTTTGAGTGTCTCCCAAAGCTTCATGTGCTGAAATTGAATCTCCATGGGGAGGTATGGAGAAGGCAGAAGCTTAATCCAGCTGTGGTGTTTAGAGGCAGAACCTTTGGAAGGTGATGATTGAGATTTAGATATAAGTCCTCAAGGGTGGAGTCTTATCATTGAATCTTGGTGACTCTATCAGAAGAAAGGGAGAGACCAGACAAACACCTTCACACAAGCACTCTCTCTTGACACATGGTGCTCTGTGCTGTCTCAGGGCTATGTCAACAAGAAAGCCATTAGCTTTAGTTTGAATATCCAAAACTGTGAGCCAAAATAAGCCTCTTTTCTTTATGAAGTAGCCTGCCTTAGTTGTATTTTATTGTAATAATGAAAAACAGATACATATACCATTCTTGTGGCCAATCCTCATCCTCAGCTTGGACACCTCAGCTGGGTATAGAATCTAGGAGGAAAGGCAGTAGGGGTGGTGGCCACAAAACGTGAGTTCGGCTGTAAGTCACTCAGTCAACACTGAGCTGCTACTGACAAACTGTGGTGCTTCTTTGCGGCTGTTTGTTTTTGTCTGTAAAATGGAAAACATGATGCTAAGCATTGTATTGTCACATCTGGGGGCTGTTGTGGGGTACCAGCTAGAGCTTGTGCAGGGTGACAGCTGTGGAGAGAACTTTCTGGAGTACAGAAGTTGGTGCCCTCAAACTGCAGATGGTTCCCCTGAGAATCCAATCCAATGTCTCCTATTTGGGGGCATCCATTGTCCCCCCCCCCCTCTTGCAGGACACTCCAGTGGCCTGTTGGGGTGTGAGTGGGCATGGAATCCTAGAAGTGCCAGGTCTGGCATTGCCTGGGGTGTCCGATTCTGTGGACTGTGGCCTGGGTGAAGTGTGGCCCTGGCAAAAGACCAACCCAGATGTTACTTGTGAACAGCCTCCAGATGTCCCCAGTGTGGGGGCAAGCTGAGCCTTCGTCACGGGTGCTGGGTTGCCCTGCTGTGCCAACTATTGGACATGTGTCTGTTGGCTGTCACTCTCTTCTCAGGTGTCCCCTTCACAGTGAGGGGGCTGTCCTTTCTCCGCTGTGATTCCACAGTGCATTCAGGGAGCTCGGTCCCACACCCGCCGACTGCACACCATATACCTTGTCTCCTCTCTGCTAAATCACAAACAGAAATTGAACTCAGGGTCACACATGAAGTCATGAGTGTAAGTTTATTTTTTACATGTGGAGTGTTCTTTATTTACAGTCGAAATCCCCTGAAGATTAAACTTTAAAAAGATTTAATAGTGCTGGGGTCAGATGGTAACCTCTTGCCATGCTCCAGGCAAGACAGCAAAGCTCAGAAATAGCAAACTCTTTGAAGAGGCTCGGCAAGGAGGGCCAGCCCCGCTATGAGGAGCCTGTTCCTGCTGGCCAGCCAGGGCTCCGTGCTGTTCTGCCAAGGTCCTGGAAGGAGGGCTGGGGCCTCTGAAAGTCCACCTATGAATCTGGTGGCCGGAGCCACACAAGGAGAGCAGGATGAAGGAAAGAAGATGCTGATTTGGGGCTGAGAGTCAAAACCAGAGCTCTCTCTATAGAAATGTCTCCTTTTTGCTCAGGGTGGGGAAAACAAGTCTCCTTCAGACAGATGGGCATGTCCCTCTGCCTTCTTCTCCAGGATCCTCTTAAAAGCTGGCCCCTGATGATTTCTGAGAAGAAGGCCTATGGATGGCGGTTGCTGCCCTTGCACGAGACATGGGTGTGTACCTCCATCTTTGGCACATGTAAGAGAAGGAATCTGCTGAATGAATGAACCTCAAAAGACATTTTTTTCTTTTTCTTTTTTAAACTGGGAGACTTTTCTTTTAAAGTCTTTTATTTTTCTTATGCAGTTTTGGTCTCGTGTGCACTGACAGCCTTTTGTTAAAGGACAATAATACGTTGGAGTTAAGGCAAGAGGAGTGCACATCCTCTCTGGCTGGATTTTGGGTGTAAAACTCAAGCTCGGGGCCTTGGATTTACACCCAACTGCGAATGACTGAGGCCAGTTGCCACATCTGAACCCTGCCCTGGCCGGTGTGGTTCGTCCCATCTCTACTTCCTCTGGGAATCCGGGCTCTTCTCAGTGAGCAGTTATTTTATGAGCAAAGTGGGGTGTTTTCCAGGCCTGCATTTGATTTTCACTTACAATTATCTCCACATAAGACTTCAATTTTAGATTTTGAATTGGAGACACATGAACCCGGCTCTGCATGTTAAAAGATCAGTGACAAAAATCACATGACATTTGCATGCCGTAATTGCTCCCCCTGCCCCCCTCAGCAGGCTTTGTCTGGAAGTTCTAGAAAAGACCTGCGCGAAGTGGCCATTCACCCTTTGTTTAGGGGCAGCTTTTGAGATTTCAGTTTGGGTTTGGGTTTCTTTGCGTTTGCACCTGAATTCCCCCCCTAGGTGAGGCAAGTTTAGTTATCTTCAGACCACACCCTTGGAACCCCGAGACCCTTGGTCTCCATCTCTGCCACCCCCTGTGGCATGAGCTGTGGAATTTTTATCCTTTGGCCAACGCTTTGTCCTCTGATGGTGGAATTAGCAGTCATATGACTTTTAAGGACGGAGGGCAGGTTTTTCCTATCATGAAGGCTTCAACAATGAACTTGGACTATTGGTCAGTAGTATGAGTGAGCAGAATTGGTCTGGGCTCCTTGATCCTTTATTTTTAGCATGGATGGATGGACCAGACTTTTTTTTTCCAGTGTTGGGGTGAAACTCAGGGACTTTTACATGCCAGGAGGACAATCTACCACTGACCTACACCCCCCAGCCCTGGTCAGACATTTCTGTGCCATTTACTCTTCTCTCCATTGAGGGAGAATACTGTTTTGTGGGGCTAGAGAGGATGATACGAACTAATAATGCCTGCAACGTGCCTAGCACAGTGCCTGGTGCAAAGTAAAACCCCTCTGTGCCTAATGAGCAAGATGATCATCCCTCAAATATTAGCTGAGCAGCAAGCAATTAGGTGGCATTCTGTGTGCTCAGCTCTAGGGAACTCCCCAGCAGGCGTGGACAGTCAGTGCCCAGCTGCAGTGACCACAAGGCCTGAAGAAGTCAGCAGGGAAATGCTTTCTGAATCTCTGGACGCTCATTGAGAAACAATCTGAGACTTTGAGAGAGCCTAGCAGGGCCACGGCTGCCAGAGGGCAATTTTAACTTCTGTGTGGTGCTCTTGTCCCTATCACAGCAAAACCTCTGCAGCCTCCAACCAGGCACCAAATAAACCCATGTGTTGGTAGGAAGGATCTTTGTGTAACCTATTCTCTGGGCTCTATGCTGCCCTTGATCTGCACTCAGAACTCGATGGGAGTTCTCTACAATGGCCAGAGGGGAGGACTTGGCTCTTAATGATCGCTTATTCAATAAATAGTGATGCATTATTCTGGCTGTCCACGTAGCCTTAACTAATCACCCAAGTTCCGTTGGAATCGTTTTGTAATGCAAATAGTTATTTGTACCACATGTGTGCTTCAGAAATAAAGGTCTGATCTGGTGATTCCATCCCATTGGAGGGAGATTTGCTTGACCCAGTATGTGCTGGAGGAGACGAGCATGCCTTTCTCTGGAAAAATCATTGCATGTTCATAGACGTGAAAAGAGATTTTTTCTTGGGGGTTTTTCTCACCGCTCCCGCTCTTGAAGTCACCATCTCCAGGTATTTGTTGTGCTTTGGATCTAGTGGTGACCTTTGAAAATTAGGGTCCATCAAGAGGTCCTTGGAAACGGTGACCGCTTTAATTTTGCTGTTCTCTATTTCTCTCTCTCTCTCTCTCTCTCTCTCTCTCTCTCTCTCTCTCTTACCTCTTCACTCTTTTCCCTGCCCCTTGCAACAGTAGAATTAGTGAGCATTATCGGAGAGAGAAATGAGAATTGGAGAGAGAGAAGCACTTAGGCAAGGGGAGCTCTTTTGGACCTTAGGAAAATGGATCTTATTCCAGGGCTGGCTTTTGTGAGGTCTGCATATCAAGAAGGCCAGCGGCTTTACGTGAGAGGTACCGTAGCAGTCAGAAGGGCTGGCTCAGGGTCCCTCTCGGGCTTCTCAGTCGACCAACACCTGTCCTAAGCCACATCTGAGAACATGGGCCACACAACTGCAAGCAAGTAGAACAGAGCCTTATTGAGAAAAGCCCGAAAGGACCGGGGCAATCAGCTTACAGGGAATATTTTTGCTTGGTAGGAATGTGGCCCTGCTTGCTGAAAGCATATCCTTTGCACAGGGAACACACATAATCCGAGGCCAACTTTGCCCTTTGAGTAAAAATAGGCTTAGCTGGAATTTTGGAGGTGGGGGGCTGGGGAACGGGAGGTGGGAAGGAATCTATTTCAAGCCTGTTCGACTGAATATCTGTGTAGAGACTGAGTCAACGGAGTTCTGTTTTGTATAGTGAGTGGGACCAGCTAACAGAAGAAACACCCATAAAAGTGGTGATTAGGTTAATTTAAGGGAGCACTTAACTCATGGCTCATATAAGCACTTGTTGGAGTTATGTTTTGGAGAATTTGGAAGCCCAGGGATGGTACAGACACATGTTTATCAGTGCTACTCTCCTGCCTGCATCCCTTTGGTGCTGCTATAAGTTTCTTAGGGCCATGTCAATATTTCCATTAAAACACACATTTTTTAATGGAGATTTATTACGGTGACAGGATATTTTGCTCTGGGGGCATAACGTAACTTATTGGGTCTATACTTGGGGGAGATGCTTTCTCTACCAAATTTCTGAAGAAAAATCAAAATTGATTTGGGCGTTATTGAACTGCACTACTTGATTTTCAAAAAGTATTGATTGAGCAGAATAGACTAAAATTTTATAATATAATACGTTTTGGGTGATGTTTTATAATCTCATGACTTAAATCAGATGGCTGTATTTGAAAGTGCTTACCATTATTCCTGGTATACAGTAAGCATTCCATAAATACTGCTTTGGTTCTTTTACTTCGATTACTTCTACCACCACGACCACCAGTACCCATCTACTAAGTTAGGTAAATATTGAGTACCATATTGTATACTTTATTTATCAGAATGATAGGAGGTTCTGGGTGCCCACAGGTTGAATATTAATTGTTCTAAATCTAATCTTACGTAGGTTTGTGGCCAATAGTATTATATTACGATGAATTTGGTGGTTTACGCAGCTTGGATGAAAAATTGCAGAAATGGGGCAGAAACCCTCTCTTGAGAGAGTCAGTTTCTTGCATGCTATTGTTTGTGGGCATAGCCTGCTTAGGGGCCCGTTTAGTTTTTCATCTATCTTGGCTTTTCAGTTTTCTGGGCTTGGAAGTAAGGAATTGGAGGGACTCAGAAGACCATGACTTTGGAGCTGGGAAATGGGAGGAGGCCTGGCTCAAAACCTTGCTTTGCCACCAAAGAGATTTGGAAAAGTCACATTGCAGTTCTGGGCCCGTGTTCCTGTTTCCAGGAGTTAAAACTCCAAAGCTCTTGCATTCTGACATTTGGACTCTGAGATCCTGTCTAGGAAACACCACTGGTGAGCTGGCTTCATCGACTCTCACCTTCTCTGAAGATGTGGCCACTGCAGGCTTGGGCTCGCTCAGGGTTAGAAAAGGATGGAAGCAAGTGACCAGGTGACTTCCAGTTATTGCAGTAAAGCCCATTTCCCAGCCCTGAGGGTTCTCTGATTGTGGGTCCATGAAACCCTTGCTTGAGACATGGCAAAGGTAGGCCCCTTGATTCTCAAAACACAGCCACACTCCTCTGTTCGCATCATTGCACGTCAGGAGTTAGGGCTGGAGGGTCCCATCCCTCCTGCATTTCCATTCCCAGAAATGAACTGGGAAGATGAGGATCAAGATCACTGACACCAGTAAACCACAGTTTTGTTTGTCTTCATGAGGGATCATCACTTCTTATTGGGTAATTCCCGAATACCACGAATCTTAGATCTTTCTTATCTGTGCCCTTGTTAGTGGCCCCCATTATGGATGATGCTTATTTCCAATCACAGTTCTTTGCAACGTTTGTGGAGGGTATCTGTGTGAGGAAGTCATTCCTGACCCTGAATTTGGGAATCCTTGTTTCACTTGGAGTTTCTGACATCATTGACCCAGCGTGTCAAGGTCATGCATCCAACAGGCTGAACTCCACTTCCTGGACCTTCTCACCTCTGGTAACTTGTCTTTGACTTGACCTTGGCCACCCAGGCCATAGCTTCACCCAGGCTTGGGAGTGACTGACACCTGCATGGCCTCTTGACATCTTCTCTTTACCCATCACTTGTTCCAGCCTCCACTGCCTTTTCTTGCAGTTCACTTTCTGTGATGGCTCTGCTGTTGGATCATTGGTGTCCCCACCTGTGGACCCTTCTGCTTCTTTCCTTTCCCTAGCACCTTGTCTTCCTGTGGCTCTTCACCTCACCTGGACGTTCAATCACTTCCTGTGTCCCTCCTCAACACCCTTGGCTTCTTTTCACTATGAATCTGTGGCCACACGAGTCTGCCATGTTTCTCTAGGGCTTTCCCTCCAAAATGGTCATGATGTCCTTTATGATGTCTCTGGGGTCTTCCTCCTCCTCCCTCCACCACTCCACAAGTCCTCTGGCTCTGGTCTTCTCTGCCCTGTCCCCCGGGGTACCAGAGGCCAAGACCTTCTCTCCTGCTTAGAGGTGGGCCTCCCTGGGAGCCTGCATGTGGACACCCTCCGCTGGCGTCCACACTGCCCACGCTGCCCACACTTGACCTCTTGCTTCTTCCCAGGACAGTCCTTTCCCTCCACCCTTTATATCCCAGCTGGTTCTCCTCTTTCAGACTTTGGCTGCAATGTCCCCTCCTGAGAAAAACCCTTGCTTGACTTCCCTCTGTAAAATCAGCCTTCCCCAAGTGCTTGGTGTCTCTCACCCTACTTACTTTACAATGCCTGATCATAAGCTGTCATTATCTTAATTATTTTTTCTACTCACTATTTCCCCCTTTCCATAAATCCCACGAGGGAAAGGGCCAAGTACGCATTCCTCTTTTCTGTAGCCTAGAATCTAGTTCAATACCTGATATGTAAGAAGCACTCAAAAAGTATTCGTTAAGAACGAGCTTGCTTCTGTGATCCAGGAGCCTTGCTTACGAGCCTCCTCTCTGGTTGCAGCCCCAGTTTTACCCCTTGAGGACTGTGGATTCCAGACAGAGCAGTCTGGGGATTCCCCTGGATCCCTACCTGGTCCTATACTCCCAGGTAGGGTTGAGATGTAGGTGAGGTCAGGCCAGGTGGAAGCTGCTGATGGTCCAAGTGGTAAACAAGGGGACACTGAAGTGCTGAGCAGCAAATGTCACTTGAGCTTCTGCCAAGGGGAAGGCTGGGGTGGAGATCGTGTGTCCATATGGGACACCAAGCAGGGTTTGTCCTCTGAGATCAACATGGCTCTGGGGCCTCTGGTCAGGAGAGTCTTCTTCATCTTCCTGCCTGGTGCTGTCTCTGTTTCCCAGGACAGCGTCCCACTATCAACCTTCTGCTTCTTGTCTCACCAGCCGTGTCCACCTGGCCTGACCTCCCCCACTCCTGAGTCCTACCTGTGAAAGGTGAGCCATGACTCTGCCCAAGGAACATCCACCCACCAGCCAGTTCCCCACTGAGACGAACCCCAGACAAACCACCCCACAAATTAGTGGACTGTGTCTGTGTTGACACATCTATTCTCACCCTAATGATATGTTTATTTAACTGATGACTGCTGTCCTCATTAGGGACTCATTGTTGAGCCTGGAATAGTGATTATTTTTGCTGATATTCCTTTTCTGCAAAGATGATTTTTTAAAAAAATCACTCTTTTGGTGTGCTATGAATCCTTAATGAGGATAGTTAAATTTAAAAGAAACCCCCTAACCGCCCTTCAGGTTGAAAATAGAAGTGACTGCACAAGCAGGCTGCTAATTTGCTGATTATTGATGGACACGATGGTGACACACCTACAGCTTTCAGTAAGACGAGAGGTCCCTTCAGAAGGACGTGGTGGCAGCCCATCCAGGAAGCAGCTCAGCCAATGGGAAGGGAGAGCTTGGGGTCCCACATCATCCTTTTCCCTTTCTGGTTGGAATCATTATAATGACTTCCAAACTGGACCCCCAAACGGTGTAACTCTGGGAGAGTGGGTGGAGAAAGATGTCTATCAAAGCTCATTAGCCAAATGCCCAGAAAGTCAATTAATGAACTTACCCACCCCTAAAATCTAACTTTCTTATTTAGAATTCTAATCGAATTTCCACGTGTGAGGTGAGTCCTAACTTTCTGCTTCTCAGACCAGGACAATAAGTCCCCCAGAAGAGCAGCGTCTTGGCTAACTCCAGGGATGGGATGTCATATCAGGACCTGACATTAAGGCTTGCATTTCCCTGCCCTTGGCGGGGAAGACACATTTCCCCTCTGCACCTCTGTCTTCTCATCTGTGGACTGGGCCTATGAACTCTGGCCTGTCCCCTTTTACAGGGGATATATCTGAAGAGGTAAGGACCTTGACAGTACTGTAGGAAGCATGACACGGTGGCTCGGAACACAGCGATGCTGTTATTCATGATCAGATTCCAAAAACCTCAGCCTAAGGACCAAACAACCCCTAGAGATCTCCATTCATTAGGCAGAGGATCGGGGGAGGCAGGGAGAGTGACAGGTGAGGACATAGCATGGAAGATTTTGCACCAGGTGGGAGGGAGCTAGACTGAGGACCTGGTTATTGGTTCTGACCCTGCCATCTATTAGCTGTGTGACCCTGGGCAAGTCCTGGGACCTCCTGGAGGTTTAGTTTTATCACCCAATAAAAGGGTTATAGTGACATCAAATAATCGTGCAGTAGGGGACTCAGTCACATCTTAAATCCCAACAATACAGGCTGCTCCTGCCACTGTTGTGACTCCAGTAGGTGTAGGTGCTGCCCGGCCCACCCGTGTGTGACTTCTCTCCCCTTCTGGTCTTCAGGGTCCTGGCCACACCCCTCCTTACTCCAGAGTCATCCTTGCATGACGCACGTGTCCAGCGGGTGCTGAGTTAGAGAGCAGGCATCTGGTCACCTGAGCTGCCCCAGCAGCTGGCCCCCTTCCCAGAGCCTGGCGCACCTCCTCCCTGGCCTCTTGGCTCCTGCTCTCTAGGTCTGTCCATTTCCCCTCAGCCAGCATGTGTTGAGAAGCTGTGAGTGCCACTTGGGTCTGCCCTTGGGTCTGGACAGAATCATCCTAATGGAGCTGTCCCCAGGTCCTGGTCCTCAGAACATTTCTGATGCTCCCTAACCATCAGGATTTGAGGCTTGGGCTTGCTCTCTTGGTCCTGTGCACATTCCCTCTACCAGCAGGTCAACATGGGGCTGTCCAGAAGCTGCCTACAGCCACGGGGTGGGACAGAGTCCATCAAAGCATGGCACTGGCCAAGCTGACCATCTCACTGAACAAAGCTCTCCTGAATGCAGGTCAGGGGAGGCAGAGCCACGGATGGATGAGATGCATCATTTTAGTACAGACTTGTATGTGTGAGGTGAGGCCTGGCGGCAGTGAACTTGACGTCTAGCTGGAAAGATGGATGGCCTTATTTACTGGTGTATTTGTCACTGATGCCTTTTAGAGGTTGTACCACAGGAGGGCAGGGACAGTGTCTGATCCTTCACTGTTGTTTCTCTGGTAGCCAGTACACAGTATGTGCTCAGTTAGCCTTTGCTGAGTGAATGAATAAATGAATGAATGCATGGAACACCTGGAATGACGCTTGGTGGGACAGTAGCCAGGCCTTGCCAGCGAGTGTGAGTGAACAATTGCTATGGAAATTCAGCTTTGGGCAGTGGAAGTCTTCTTAGGAGAAATTGCTCCAGGAGATCTGTGAATCCTGACTGGCACTTGGAGGAACAGAGGAGGGAGAAATCTTGCCGGGAAGGCAGGGCGGGATGGGAAAGGCAGACAGGTAGGCCTGAATAAGGTGTGCCTGGACCTGAGACTGAGCATGCCCCAGGGAGCCTTGGAGACCATCTTTGAAAGGTCGGTAGAGGCCAGGCTGGAGAGTCCAGCTGTGACCCCTGGTGTTATTTTAGGGTGGTGGCTTCTTCATATTTAATTATGAATGAAATTGCATTTGAAGAAGGCAGCTGATGATGGCCTGTGGTTATGCTTTGTGGGCTGCTTTCAAAATAGCTCACCCCAAACTTCATTAGTGATTAGTTCGAGGAAAGTGCAGCCTGACCCACCAGCATTTTTTTCATATCGTCGGTGTCCGAGCTGTTTGAACTCAGGGAAGGGCGGCTGGTGGCTTTGTAGGACATGAGGCATCTCTGCCAGGCCTATTCCTGGGGACCTCAGGTCTCCTCACCAGTGGCCAGGTTCTTGCTCCTTTGTAATTCTTTGCCCTTTGGGTTTGTCCTCTTTCCTAACATTCCAACTTGGGCCACCCAGAGGAGAGCTTGAGAGCAGCCCTGCCAGTGGCTCTGTGTGGCCAGCAACGCCAGGACTGGCACTGCTCACTCTCCTGGCCTGCAGATTCAGGCTGCTGAGCCGAATGGCTGGTGTCCCCAATCTCCTGACTTCTCCTAAATATGGTCAGTGTTTGCAGTAGCTCCTGCCACTGTCTGCATCTGTGTGAACTGTAGATTTCGGCTTGGCCACTCCTTTAGCCAGGCCTGTCCTGGCCACCCTCCCTTTGCAGGACTTAGGATAAACCCTCATTATCATCGAGATTAGCCTTAGCGAGAAGTACACATGGGCTGGCAGCAACGGCACCCAGAGCTTTACAGAGCACAACATGAAGTGTGGGTCCCAGTTCTTCCTCTGGGAGCCCACCCCTGACACTGGCCAGCGCGAGGGCCAGCAGCCCAGGGAGCATCCCAGAGAAGGTCTCCTCGTTTCCTGCATAAGCGACAGAGCCATAACTGTTAGAGGAGGCTGCTTGGGGTTGCTCTAGGCCCTGATGTTCCTGTTTGACCTTCAGGAAAGTATGTGTAACCTTTCGGAGCCTGTTTCCTAATATCTGTGTAGTGGGGATAAAGTGGATGATAGAAATTAAAACAATAATATATAAAACATAAAGAACTTAGCACTGGGCTGGGCTCCCAGCAAAAGCTCACTCGGTGATAACCATGTTCCTCTATTGATGATGATGATGATGATGATGGTGATGATGGTGATGATGGTGATGATAGACCATGTGGCATGGTGGCTAAGAGAAGGGAGCCAGGCAGTCTGGGATTGAATCCTAATGCTCTCGCTGCCTGGTTATTTAACCTTGGGCGAATGACTTGACCTTGCTTTGCTCCAGTTTCCTTGTATCTGTTTGAGGGCAGGGCTAACAATGTTTCCTAGGGTTGCTATGAGATTGAACTTGGACCACACCGAGAAGAGACTGGCCAGTAGCCAGGCATGGTTGGCCAGCTCACGAGTGTTACTTCTTATTGCTTATTGTCATGGTTGTTGGATTATTATTTAGTAGTTGTGGGATCTGGGTCATGTGAGTTTCTCCTTGAGCCTCGGTTTACCCACTGCCAAAGTGAGGGCACGGTGACCACTCGGGGGGTTTGTTCGGCTGGCCCATGTCCTGGGCGGGAGCACAGCACCTGGGGAGCGAGGTGGCCGCTCCACCCCCTGGGCTGGCTCCCTCCCTCTGCTCCTGCGCCCCTCCCTCCCCTAGGCTGTGCAGTTCTGTAGCTAAGTAACCCTGGCTGATGTGTGGCTTTTGATGGTGATGCTTGCTTGCTTGCGGGAGAGCCGCATGTGCCGCCTCCTCCTTTGGGTGACAGCTGTTTCCAGGCAGATGCCTCCCCCATGTTCTGGAGCAGTGAAAAAAGGGGAGAGCGTCCCAGATTTAAATTTGGAATGTGCACGAAATCGTGCCAGCCTGCCTGGGGGCCCTCAGAGCCCATGGACTGGGTACACTTTGGGGCGAAGAGATACTAGGACATTGGAGATATGGTGGAGTCCGGGGTTGGAGTGGAGCCCTTGAGGTCCCGAAGGCAGGGGGTATCCCAGAATAGCTTATAGGGCTGGGGGGCAGCCACTGAACCCCGACCTGAGGGGCGTCTTGCTGGTCTGCTAGGGGAGGGGAGGTATGAGTAGTGGATGGGAAATGTGTGCACACAGGAGGGGTGAGTAGAGTGGGGACATATCAGTGCCCTCTGGTCTCAGGGTGTGCCATTCACAGCCCTGCTTAATCTGGGAGGGCCCATGATAGGTCCCCTTGGGAGTGGATGTTGTCCTCATGGCTGTGGGAGGGTGACATTGCAAGGATGATGTATTATAGGGTGACAGGAGGGGCCATCATAGCCCTGTGGTGTGGGGGAGAGATTGCAGAGGGAGATGGTGAGGCCAGTAGCCATGTTCCAGGCAGGCCACTAGAGCTGTGGGTGGGTAGCTGCTGCCCGTGGACTTAGAGGCTACTTCTTGAAGCAGGTGGACTCCATGGGTGTCCCTAGCCCTAAATGTTCTCCCTCTTTCCCAGCCATCTGTGTGTGTCCCATAAGGTTAGGAGCTAGGTGGACCCTATGTGGGGAGGTCCCATGGGCATTCTTCAAACTAGGGAAGCCCACTCACAAGGCCCAAACCCAGGCTGGCTGTTACTCCTCCGAAGTGGCCTCAGTGGGGACAAGAGGATGGATGTGACTGGTTGTCTAAGGAGGGTCCTGGGTGCATGTGCCAGGCAGGCTTCACAGTGGGGCCACGCCTAGCCCAGCCCTGTCCTCTCACCTCCCTGTGGATGCAGCATCCTCTGAGCGCAGGGACTGGATTAGTTCCTCCCCTTCCCACTTTCCTTTTTGAATCTGTCAGAGCCAAACCATCCCAGTGAGGGGCACTTTTCTTCTTGTATCTTTGAGGAGTCTTTTCACCTGCTCAGGTGCCTGGGCATCTCCGTGGATCAAGGTTCCCAGCAGAGGCGCCTTGGCCGTCTCTAAATAATCATTGTCTCTTACCTGCCTGTGTACACAGAATATAATCCAGAATGCTTTTTTTTTTTTTTCTTAGCATGCAATTGACTGTCTATTTTTTACTTGTACAGAGAGAGCCGAAAAGAAAATTCTGTGCGGAAGTCAGAGCGTAGGGAGGTTGCAGGTATACAATCATCAAAGGACCTGAAATAATCGCCCAAATGGCATCCTTTAGAAAACGCGCAACTCTCAGGCAGAGGGCTCCTCTTGCAACAGGCATCTGTGTGTGCTTCTTGATCCCTCTCTTCTGCCGCTGTACACTTAATTCGGTTCCAGCCATGTCAGGAAGACTTGAGAGGGAGAGAGAGAGAGAGAGAAAGAAAAAAAAAATCCCACCATTAAAGACATGCTCTTTGTTTTTTCAATCTGTGACCCCAGCAATCTCTTTAGCAAGCCACGGTTCAGTGAACTGGCGCACAGCAGCCGTTCGGCAGTGGAAAAATCATAAAACAGATGGAAGCTTTACATTTTTTGTTTAGTTTTTAAGAGCAGTTTTTATAACATCGCTTAAAATCATTCTGATGCATCACACTGTTTACACTCGAAGCTTTGTAGCTAAGATGTTTACAGTATGGAGAATGTTTTAAGATATTTTATAGTTATGATATTTAGATAATTGGCAAGAAAAAAAATAGTTTGTTGAGATTGCAGTGATGTTGGTAACCGTGAAGTAACTTATGAGTCTCAATAAATATGTCCAGTTCGGTGGAAAGTACAAACTCAGTTAAAACAAAACAACACAAGAGGGAATATCTTTTTGGTGAAATCATTTCCTTTTCTTAATCAAAAGATGACAGGCAGGGTTAGAACTCCCATCTGCACAGCAACCACGCCACGGCTCTGCCCTCCTAGCTCCTCCTTGTGATTGATAGCTGCGAGTCATCGGCCCATTGCTATTCCACATGAGTTCATACAAACACCGAGTTAATAAAGTTCGGTTTTAGGAGACCACCTTAAGATAAACCCAAGGCAGCCCCCCACCATCTCTATGTCCAATGCAAAACTTGCGGAGTTTTTTATTTTTTTTAATGTTGAAGAATTTATGCAGAGCTAGGATTTAGAACTCCCCCTCTTTTTTTTTTAAACTGCCCTAAAATGGCATTAATCAAAAACAATAACTCCTTTTAACTTTTCTAAAGTGCTCCAAAGGAAAGTATGAAATAATCTGTGTGTGGGCCACAAATGTGGGGAATGCAAACATTTCACAATAAACATGTTTAAATGAAAGTCCTTGGCAAGATAGCCTGCGAGATAGTACATGCTGGGTTAATTAATGCATACTCATAAAAATAAACCTCACTTTTAAGATTTGACCAATAAAAATCATTAGCATATTTGGATCAGATGACTTTATGTATACATTGAACTTCTCCATGGCACATTGTCCTTGGGAAGCCTGAAAACAGATTTCAGTTTCAAGTCAAAACTCCCCTCCTATCTGTTCTTTGTGTTTCCAATACAGTGATACAATGATTTATTCTGGTTTTATCTGTTATACCTGCAATTGATCTACTGGTGATGGGATTAAATTTATCATTTTAGATGTATAAATCATAGTTAGATAGCCAGAAAAGTGTTTAGTTGCATAAAAATTCCTATTGTTTGCTTACAACACACAGTATTTGATTTTCACTATAATCAAATTACTATAGTGCATAATTTTCACTCCAAGATGTTTATTTTTTGCTATCTTAAATTGAATTATTTTGGCCTATTCACAAATGGTATCTTTAAAAAAAAATTTTTTTTCCTGAAATGTTGACTTTGGGTTGTGGACTATGCAGCATTCTGAGGTTCTGCTAAATTAGAAATCACATAATTTTTCTAAGTCTAATTACAGTATAGAAGATTCTGGTTTTATGCCATGCTCTTTGTACAGGAAAAGACAAACGGCTACAAAGGCCTCTTCAGTATGATGCTAACAGTAAAACCAAACTCATTTTAAAAGAACTGAAATTGGAATTCATAAACTCAGTAGAAGTTGTAACTACCCAGACAGTGAAATTCTGAGCCTAGGATGATGCCACATTTCAAATCCTTATGAAAATAAAAACAACCCAACAAAAATTATTGAGGAAAAAACTCCAGCATGAGTTTAATTTTATCCAACTTTATTGGCAGCTTATTTTGAACTAATGTGCAATAAAGTTGCCAAGCAGAACAATTGAAAGAAATGAGAAAAAACATTTTTTTGTTGTTGTTTTCTTACACTGTTTGTTTTAATAAAGACTATGGAGCAGTAAATACCTGAATAAATAATTTGGGGCTTTGCACAATCACGTCTGGCTAGAAGGCTGCAGGACTCATGGGTTGTGCTGTTGTTATTAGTCATTCCCACAGAAGGCTGGGCACTGGCCCACCCGTGCACGGTTTTCTGGGGACTGTTGTCATGGGACCTGTTTCCTCACCCCCCCCCCCACCTCAACGGGGACAGACTGGGGCCCCTGGCTAAGCCCTTCTATGGTAGTATCATCCCAGTGTGCCTGAGAGGAAGACAAGCACCCACTCCTAAGAAAGAGCCTTTCACATGAGCATTTCTGGAACAAGGGTTTGCAAGTTCGAGGGTTCCAGTGGATTATAAACAGTGTCGGCTTCATACCCTTATTTTGTGCCAGAGACTCAACATTGCCTATTTTAGAGACTGTGTGTTTACGCCTACAAAACAAACCTCGGCATGTGTGTATATTTGTCGAGAAGCCACACCTAGTGACTCCTGGGGTGGGTGAGCATCTCTCCACACCACCAGCCTCAGCTCTGTTTACCAGTGTTAGCGAGCTCCCCATGCCAGCCACTGGGCTTGACTTGGGTGAGGCTGTGACGTGGGGGTGCCTGCAGGGAGGTCTTAACCCTGGGAAGACCCTGTGCCCATAAAGAGATGGGGTGGAGGAGGTGACATCCTCTGTAAGACTGCTAATCCGTAGTCCCAGAAGACTGAAAACGGAACATGCACATGTGATTTTTCTCAGGGAGAAGGCCCAGAGTTCACCTTAGATTTTTTGCGGGAGTCCCTATTTTGTTTGTAGCTGAGGAATAGATCAACTTTTGTACAGAACTTTTGAGTAAAAACTAGGAGACAGGAACCTTCTGTGGTTTGCATACAGTGTGGGTGTATTTCCCAAGAGTTCATGAGTTGGGAGCTTGGTCCTCATTGATGGCCATGCTGGGTGGTAGTGGGACCTTGAAGAGGTGGGGTCTTGGGGGAAATCCTTAGGTCATTGCAGGAGTTGCCATTGAAAGACATTAAGGTAGTTCTCTTGGATAGAGAGTTGTAAATGTGAGCCTGGTCCTGAAATCCCTCTTTGGCTTCCTGTTTGACATCTATTCTCTTCTCGCATGTACTCCGCCATCTGCCATGAGGTCCTCATCAGCCAAGCTGATACCAGCTTCAGGCCCTTGAAACTCCATGAACTAAATAACCTGTTTTCTTTATAAAGTTAGCTAATCTCAGGTTTTTCATTATAGCAATGAGAACAGACTAATGTATATCATCTACCCTTGTAGAGAATGGGAGCTGCTTCGGGGCAGGTATAACCTGAGAAAATCTCAACTGCAGAATGCTGGGCTGGAGATAAGAAGTGGCAAGAGGGCATAATACTAAGCACCGTTGTTTTCACATATTGACAGTAAGAAGGTTGATGCGATAGTTGAGATGATCACAAGCAGAAAGTGTTGGAATAAGTAAGCCAAGGTCTGGGGGTGAGACTCAAAGGAAGGGGTCAGAGGATAGGTCCCATTTTAGAGGTCCTCAGCAGGGCCACAACATCAAGTGCTTCCAATTAGGGGACTAGGATGGTCTGAGACACTGGCTGTGCAGAGGACGTCATGTGCCTGTCTCCTTCCTTCTCTCCTTATTGCCAACACTGGGCCTTGTATCTCAGGAACTATCAGCTCTGTGTCTTCCTCCTCATCACTGCTGGGCCTGGCCTGCCATACCTCAGAAGCCCTTGCAGAGTGAGTCCTCTCCTGGGCCATGGCAGAGTGAAAAGGCCATTTGTTTACCAAGACTGGACCTGTAGTGGCCTCAGGGATTCAAACACTCTATAATAGGAAGGCTCTTTGGGGCTTCTGGGTTCAATTCCCCAATAGTACAATGGGTAAGTCAAGGTTTAGAGTTAATGGCAGTGGGCAAGGACCCAGGTCCCAATCCTTAATCCTGTGATCTTGTCACTGCATGAAACTGCTTGTGTAGTTAAGTGCTTCCCAGCCAACATTCTGTGGAAGACTGGAATAGATGGCTAGTTCTAGAACATCTCCTCCTCCTGCTTGCTCATCTTTTAATATAGGAACAACAGCAACAATAATAGCAACCAGTAACTACGCACCAAGCATATTACCTTGTAATGAGTTAATTATTAATTATCGCAGTTTTATTTGTTCTTGCAACCTTATGGAGTAGGTTACTATGACACCCCCGTTTTACAGATGAGGAAACCAGGGCTCAGAGAGTCTGTTAGGTGCTCAACATCCACAGTCTAGTTCAACTGCTCAGGCCAAAGTTGGCTCACTCAGCTCCTTCCTTCCCACCATTTCCCCAACACTGCAAGGAGACTCCAGGTACGACTTGGCTGAGTATGTTCCCCTCATGTAGTTGTGTATCTATTTTACATCGAATAGATATTGACTTTTATTTATGGCAGTATTATGTGAAGTATCTACTTGAAATAAATTGGTTTAAGGAAAAATCTGTGAGTTAATTTCAAGGAAAAATCTTAACTAGTTTATGGTCCAGGTTGGAGTCGATATAGCCACAAGGAGAAGGTGGCAGGTGAATGGCTGAGATTTGGGTGGCACTGTCTCAGATCTAGTTAAAGTGGGGGGGAGAGTAGAACCCATAGCAACTCCACATTGAGGAATTTCAGATGGGTTCCTGTCTTCATGTGGGGGTGGAGGTTGACCTCTGGCAGCATCTTATGACCACTTGGTTTAAAGGGGGAGTCTTGGGTGTTTATTTTTCCTGGTGTGTGTCTAAAGCACCAAAGGGAGCCACAGATCCAGAGGGTCTTCCTCAGTATCATGCCTGCAGTCTAGTGGGATTGCCTCAAGGGGGCCTGGCCTGAAGCTTGGAATCAGTGACAGGTCTGGGAACAAGAAGAAAGGTGACAGAGAAAGGTTGGAAGACAGTCACCACAGGAAGGCTAGAGAGCATCTCATCCAAGCTCCTGGGTATTTGCGTTGTATTGCCCAGGGTTGACCAGATGTTCATAACTGTACTAAGGGCCAGCACACAGCTCTGGCAACTACCAGGCTTCCAATATATATCCTTCTGTGCCACCATGACTGCTACCACAGAGTGACAGAATCACTGACCATCAGAAAGTCTCTAGTCCAAATGATTCTCAAACTGTCTTCCATAGGACTCCAAGGGTTCCAAGGCAAAGCCTTGGGAGCCAAGAGAAGGGGAGGACTCAGGATTCTCCTCGGTAGCTTTGGGCAGAGCTGCTGTGCTCTTATCAGTTCCTACACAGGAAGATTCCCTCAGGGAAAGGATTCTACTAATAGAAAATGCTGAAAAACCACAAATTCAGACCAAGTTTTTGATTCTGTAAATGGAAAACCAAGTTCCACAGAAGAGCACAGAATCACAAAAGTTGAGTCTATTCCATCATTTTTAAATAAAAATGTTGGTGGAGCTTTGGTAGAAGAATAAAATATGCACTTAAATGGAAACACAAGGGTTCCTAGGGTCAGGCCCCTGCTTTGGCACCCAGAGCATTCGGTAGAGATGGATGTTCACCTGGAACCCAGCTCTCTATGTGCAGGGAACCTAGAACGCACAGGAAAGATCTTCTCAGCAGTAGTCACCCATGGTGGCTGATGTTTAAGGGGCTACTGGGTGCCAGACCCTCAGTTAAGCACTCTCAGACATATTATCTCCATTCCAAAGAGAAAGACATGGAGGTGATTTGGTGACTTTACAACATTCATGATGGAGCTTTCGGGACTCTAGTCTAGAATTTGTGCTCTCCATTGCTGTGTGTGGCTTCTGCCTGCTAGAAATAGTCCCTCAGTGTCTAGCAGGATTTCACTAAAGCGCAGTGGGCTGGGTGTCTCATTGTCAGGAACATTCTGACCAAGTCTTCTCCTCTAGAAGGATCAGAGAAGAGACAAGAATATTTCTGTCTCCCTTCTAACTCTTCCAGCAGAATCCTACTGGCTGGAGCTAAAGATGGGTAACCAGTTCTCATCAGTAACCATGAGCAGGGACCTTATTTACTGTATGTTATCCAGTAACCCTCTAGAAGGGTTGGAGGCCCTCAGATACATACTTGTCGATTAAGAGTTCATGGATACTCTTACTCATTCATAAGACATTCATTTGCCTGTGTATTTGTGCGCTTATGCATTAGTTCATGCACTTATTACACTTTTTATTCCTTCTCTCGTCACCCTGTCTCCATCTATCTATTCAAAGTGTCTTGGCGCACTCATCCACTCATTCATACATTTGATCATGTGTGTTGGTTCATTTGTTGAAGAAATAAAAAACTTTGATATGAAATAAAGCCCTTGGAGGAATGCGTAATCATGGAGAAACACGTAATCATTAAACCTAGGGTAGACACTAGGCATTTCTCATCATTAGGACAGAGGCACATGGAGTTGGACAAATAGTGTCAGGGACCCTGAAAGAGACTTTCTGGTCTATGAGAGGTGACCATGGAATCTTAGTGTCACTTATATGCCACGGTGTTTGAGCCCTCCTTCCTGTTTTTCTCCATGACCTGAGAATTCATGCTCAAGGTTGCCCCAGCAAGTCATTGCTCCATCCACCTCGGCCCCCCAACCTGCCCCTCTACAGCCAGCCTTGTTTTTGCCTATTACTCTACTTGATTTAAACTTGAGAGCTAAAGCTGGAGTAACCAACAGCAACCATGAGTGGGAATCTTATTTACTGTATCTTTTCCTGGATCTCACATCAACCCACTAGGAGTGTAGAGGCACTACCCTCAAATATATATATCTGAATCCCCCTTGTGGAAGCAGTAGATGGTTGAGTCCAGGTAGTGATAGGAGGACCATGTACGTGGTCTCATGAGGAGCCTGCATGGAGTGGGGCAGGAGAATAGGAAAGCACTGAAGGCCAAGCAGAATTTGGGATCCTTCTCTTCTTCTACCAAAGCATTTCCATCCATCATATTTTTTTTTTGAACTTCACATTGTCCCTGGGGGTAGACAGAAGGGATGCCACTGGGCCTCTTTCACCCATTGAGATCCTGTATTTGCAAGCCCAGAAATCATAAAACACAGTCCCAAGATGAAGTGGAATTTCTAGCGATAATAATAACATGGACTTAAAGTCAAGCTAAGAATGAGACGGTTCTACACCGGGACACAAAGACATTTCAGAAGGGCCTTCTATCTCCACCAAAGCAGTGAGGAGGAGAAGGCTCTTCTGCATCACGCTCTGAGTATCATGAAGAAAGCCTTCATATCAAGATGGCTTGCGCGTGGACTTCCTTTGAACTGCTGAGATGATATGTGACCTTGCACTCAACTTTCCTTGCTGTAGGTGACTCCCAGTG
>NC_138200.1:21944291-22076791 GCF_964194105.1 Spermophilus citellus | reverse complement strand
AGATCAATTACAGCAGTCCCCTATTATCTGCAGGGGACATGTTCCAAGACCCAAAGTGGAAACCCGAAACTGGCTAGTACCAAACCCTGTATAACACTGTGTTTTTCCCTAGTCATAAAGTTTAATTTGTGAGATGCAGGAAGAGATGAACCATCGAAACTCATAAGACAGAACCAGTACGACTATATCCTGCCATCCAAGTGATGTGAATGTGGTCTCTCTCTAGAAAGAGTCAAGACAGATGTTAATGTCTGGGGGCTGTGGTTGACCTGGGGTAACTGGAACGGCACAATTGTGGCACTGTGGGTTCAGGGGTCCGCTGTAGGTGGTGTTCTGTGGGATTGGCCATGCGCAGGCAGGGAGATTTTCCCAGATGGAAAATGCAGAGCTTGGAGTAATTTTGGGATCCTGTGAACTGGAAGTAGGATTGGAAACTTGTATCCAAGAGCAAATTCTGTCCTCTGGTGACCAAAAAGGGGACAGGTGTTAGAAATAGGCAGAGGATATTCAGGTACTTCCCTCCCAGGCCGTCCCTGACTTTCTGGTCTCAGAACATAGGCTCCTTGGCCCCGGAGCACTTCCCCCATGGCCTGGGACTCTGAGGAAGGGCAGGTGGGGAGTGGGTGGGAGGGGGAGGAGAGGGGGAGGGAAGTGGGTGGGAGGGGGAGGGGAGCAGGCTAACTCAGCCCCCTGACCCACTTCTGGCCTGCTTACCTGCTGGGGACCCTGGCTCTGGCCCCTTTCAGTTCTTAGTAAAGGACACTCAGCTTTTTGAAGTCTTATCTAAAACGTTATACACATGCAGCTTCAGGAGAGCAGGACTGCCATCCTTAAGCCGCCATGCCATAGAAATGGAAACCACCTGTTGATAACCAACCTCCCACACTCCTTTGAAAGCGAATTCCTGTCCTCCCACAACAGGTATTTCCAGAAAGTTCCCTGCACGGATTAGAGGCACAGCCTCTTCTTTCAGAAAGAATCCATGCTTGGGTCGTGAGGCCTGGCTGTATCCGGAGGAAATGGTGCTCAGAGCTCATAAGAACCCCTCTGTCTGACAGGTGCATGTGGCCCTCGCTATGTGCTGGGCACCCACAGTGCTCTAGGGACCAGAGGCACATGGGCCTTGAAGGTCTGGTCCTCTGTGGGCTCTGCTGTCCCAAGGCAGCCCTGCTGTCCTCATGGAGATGCATGAGGCAGTAACTGCTCAGTTAAATGACACCGTAGTAGCACTACGGTGAGGCCCTGCATATGTGCCTAGGACTTTGAGTCTCATTTGATCTTCACCAGGAGATGTCAAAGCTCATGGAGGTAAGGATCCCCACAGACGCCTCTGTAGCCACAGAAGGAGGTAGAAATGGAAGGTTCCATCACTCACACTCTCCTTGGGCGTAAACCAATCAGGGACAATCTTAACTCTAGAGGGAGGGCAGAGAGGGGCTCCTTCTGGTCTAAGCATCTCTCAGGATTTTCCCAGTGATTCTGCACAAAGCCCCGAGCAGGAAGATACCATTAATGGGTTCCATTTTCCTGACGTAGAGTCTGGGGCTGGAGAAGTGAGGTGGCCCACCTCGGGTCACAGCGATGGTAGATGGAAAGGCCACGTTCTGAGCATTGTTCTTTCTGATTCGGAACTCAGTTTGGTAGCAAAGGAGCAGCACTGGGCACAGCATTGGATAAGTCCCTGCCCACAGGGAGCTCGTGATAGGCGTGTTGTGGGCGGGAATTAGTTATAGGGCAACAAATGAGGAAGGTGATACCAGAGAGTGATAAATACCAGGAGAAAAATGAAAGCAGGAGAATGGGCTGGTATCTGTACTTGAGGTGTGCACCCACCCCCTGGAAGGGATGTTGGAAGGGAAAGGTCTGAAGGGCATGAAGGAGCCAGTTGGGTAAAGGTCTGGGGAAGAGCACTCCTGGAAGAGGGAGTAGCATGTGCAAAGGCCCAGTGGTGACGAGGAACTAGGCATTTCTAGGAGTAGAGCATAGGCCAGTATGGTCAGATTACAGTAAGCTCTGGGGAAAAGTGGGCAGGTTGAAGTGCTAGGGTCAGGCATGACCTTGTAGGCCAGGGTGAGGAGTTCCAGCTTTCTTTTGCAGAGCTGAGGATCAAACTCGGAGCCTGGTGCATGCCAAACACTCACTCTGACACTGAACTACATCCTAGCTCCTCCTTTTCTGTTTATGTTGCTTTTAACCAAAGGGGGTGTCTTGAGAAAGACGCTGTAGATGCTGACTTAGGTGCCAGAATTCTAATGACTTAAAATGGCCCCTGGTGGTTTGTTTACTGTGCTCCTTATTTTTCGCCAAAGGAATCTCCTGTGACTGGTCCAGAGCTGGGAGTCGGGGATGGACTGCAGGCCCCGAGGGTATGGGAAGGTGGCCAGCAACACTGGGGGCTCTTTTTGGTCTCAGGACCAGCGTGAGCTTCCTGTGCAGCCCAGGGAGGCCCAGGCCAGCTGTGGGTGCTTAAGTAGAGTTACAGGTGAAAGCCTTCTGGGCTCACTTTGATTAGGGAGCCTCAGTCGGGATTCATGGGGTGGGGGACAGTCAGTGGCCCTCAGGACAGTAGGGGCTTCAGCCACGCCCTACAGAGAAAAAATAACTCATGATGGGCCACCTGATAACATGCAGGATGAATTTAAGAGCAAAGTGCCTTGGTGGTCATCATTCAGGGCTCTTTCTTTTGGGCAGTACAGACGATGCTGCCCGGAAGAACTTCCTTCTCAGGAATTTCAGATCATGTGAAGGCCAGTGGAGCCCTAGTGCTAGCAGAGAGCTTTGCAGTCACAGTCACCTTCCTTTTATCAATGAGACAGTTGAGACTCAGAGAAGGCAAGGTACTTACCCAGTGTCACACAGCAAGAACCAGAACTATATTTGTATCTATCCCTGTTCTCACCAGAACGGAACTGGCCACTCTACTCTTCAGACAGGTCTAAATAGGTTGGGGACACTCTTAGCTGAAAGGAGTTACTAGCTTGTGTGTGTGTGTGTGTGTGTGTGTGTGTGTGTGTGTGGTGGGGATAGGGGTAGGGGTGGTGTCTACTTTGTCTCAGGAGCTCCCACAGCACCTGGTAGAGTTCCTGGCACCCCGGGGAGAGGGGAACGATCAGTGGCTGATTGTTGGTAAACTAACCTCCTTGCATTTGAAACTTGTCATCATCAGAATTTGTTGTACCTTGGCTTAAACAAACCCAACGTAGGACACATCCACATTTCATTCCAATATTTTTGAGGTACAGGGATTGCAAAACCCAAGTCCTGCCTGGGTCTGATTTGTGCTAACACCAGGATGCAGCTGGGCCAGATGTGATTCCTAATACCTCTGCAGGGGAATTGGAGTTGTCTCTCAGGTATTCTAATAGTCCCATTTTAGGGATACAGAATAATAAAGGTTTGGGACAAAGGTGATCAGTGCTGAAGACACTCAGCCAAGGGAGGGTTTGGATTGTGCCCCAGAATAGATTCTTGGGGAGAAGCACCCAGCAGGCCACTGCCTGGACTGTGGCTGTGTGTCCCTGCAGGCCTCAGCTCTCTCAGGGGTTGTCAGGAACCCAAATTCAATTCCCAGTGGTCATGTGGGAAGCTCAGTGTGGACAGAGCCGATTGAGGAGCGCTGGCCCATTTGAGAGGGGCCGCTGCCAATGAGCTCCCATGGAGTGCAGCTTCGTGGGGCCTGGGCGGAGCTTGTCCAGGTGTTCAGTTTTTAAAGAAAAGTCAAGGGAAAACAAATTCTGGTTCTTCCCCCCGCCACCTCCCCCAGTTCAGGAAAACATTGCAGTTTTCAAAAGTCCTTCTGTGAACACGAGGGTGTCTGTAGACGGGGTGAAGCTTCGGCCTGCACTCAGCACTGGGTGCACACACGGGGACCCTCAGTAAGGACTGGCCAGTGCCCAGCCTGGCTGTCCGCAGGAAGGCCCAGGTCTGCCAGCGCCAGACAGTGCGTAGGGAGGGAAGGGTGTGCAGGTGGTTGGCCTCACACTTGTTTCTGTTGTGGGAGCATGCAGGGACACTGTCTGCACAGGGCAGGCCCGGCCAGAGGAGCAGGGGCCGTGGGAAAGCACCCCCCTTCTGGGAAGGCCTGTGCAAATCTCTAGATCCCACCTTCCTTTGCCTCCCCAATACCTGAGTTATGGGGTGCCTGCCTGCCCGTGTCCCCCTTGGAGTGAGGTGCTGACTGCTGCTGGATCCCCGTCCTCTGGGAGGAGTACATGATGGACCCACCCAACCCTGTAGCAAGGGGCTACTTGAGCAAAGCCTCTGTCACTTCTGAGTTTTTTCTGCTGGACTCCTGGTGGTCAGGGCAGTCTGTGTTGACCCCAGGTTAAGGCGGAAGGACAAGATGCTTTCTCACCTGTGGGACCTGGTACAAGAGAAAAGGTGTCATGGCTGCTCAGTCCTCCATGGCCTTTCCCGGCCCTGAGCCTCTCTGTTCCTTCCTGCAAAGGGGCCCAGTGTCCTTGGCTGCCTTGGGACTAGAGGCCAGAGGGTCAGAGAGGCAAGAAGGAGACCCAGAATCCCCAGGGATGGGGCAGGCCCGCATCCATCGGCTGAGCATTTTCTTGGCCTACCAGGCAGGCCTCCTTCCACCAAGAGTGCTTCCCACATGCTTGGGAAGGGGTGGGCTCGTCTCTGGGCCTCACTTCCTGTTGGCCCCCGGCCGGGCTCCCCTCATTTCCGTGCACTCCCTGCATCCCGTCCACATGCAATATGGAGTTTCTGTGTGTGTAATATTATTTGTTTTTATTTCTGTAATCCCTTTATTGTTTGCACAACTGCTGTCAGACTGTTGCCTGAAAGTATCACAGGATAATTGCAGAACGCCTGCATAAGTAATTTCTTATGAAATCGGGCCTTGTCTGCATATAAAATTGTTTTTCGATGCTGCATCCATGGACTTCATTATACCAAGGCTGTTTACCGGGCGTGCACCTTCCCCACAGGCCACAGAGACGGGAGGGCCTGACACTTGGAAATAATGAAACACTATCATTATTCTTTTGGGGTCCTATGACATTTCTAGAAGGTGACAGTCCATCCGATGTGGTCAGAGAGCCTGGCCTCAGAAGGAGGAGGGGAGGCGGGTTCCCAAATGAGGACTGTGGGGTCTAGCTTTGCGGGCCTCGGCTGGGGAAGGCCCCACTTGCTAATCCCAGCCTGCACCGGGCATTTCTTCCGACCACATTTCTGCGATATTAATGGTGTGTGGTAGTGAAAGAAATGTGTTTTATTCTTGAGCCTAACCCTGCTGTTATCAAAGTAACTTCCAGCTTATTAGCGACAAAGGACTTTTCTCCTCTCTGCTGCCCTGTTCGCCAGGGCTTCCTGAATTAAACTGCTGTTTCCTGTCCTTTATATGCATGACCACATCTGGGTAGCCTGCTCACAGCCCCGCTCTTAATAACAATCACCTTCTCTTTCAGTCTCTGTTGATTGTTTCTAATTCACTCTGACAGATAGTGCCTGACAACTAGCCGGCTTTTCCCTCCCTCCGTGACCTGAAGTTACTCACAGCACTTATATAGTCTGTCATTTTTAATATTTGATTTCATTTTAAGTTATGTGTTTTACTGAGAAGATGAAACCAAAAAAAAAAAGGGGACTTGTAATGGAACATAAATTTAACCCTTCTTGCCACCCGGCACCAGCTCGAAGCCCTCTCCCCTTGTGGGTGGGCGACGGTTTCTCCTCCCGTGTCATCCTCAGGCTGCTCCTGAGGTGGCTGCGGGCTCTCTTTTATTTTTCCCCCCCTCCCTTCTTTTCTTTTTCTTTTTTCTTTTCTTTCTTGACCTTCTTTCTTGCATTTCAGGGAAACAAAAGCTTCATGTCATATTCTTTTCCCTTTCATGGCGCTTGATGAGTTTATGGAGCTAAAGGTAGTGCTTGCTTTCGGCTCTGTCGCCAGCTCAGAACTGGAAGACCTGAGGGGGTTCGCTGTGGAGTGAGGGCATTGGAAGAGAGGCCTGGTGAGGCCTAGAGGACCAGCCACAATGAAGGTGTCCATCGCGCATCGTGTCCATTTCTTTTTGGAAATGCTTCTTTTGGTGCCGGGGGACTGGGCAGGGAAGCCCAGTTCTCCCTGGGCTTGGGGTGAGCCACTTGGAGTGGGTCTTCCAAAGAGCAAGGACTAGGCAGGCCATGGGGTTGAGGCTGGAGATAAATCTCCTTCTGCCACCTTCTCTTGGAACCTGCTTCTCCACCACGGGCGTCCCAGGGCAGGATGGGTGTCCCATATCACTTCAGGGTCCACTCCGCAGTGACTTTGCCTTTGTTTGCCGCAAGACAAAGGATTCTGTGTCCCTCTTGGCCCTTCAGAGGTTGAGAGCTGGTGAGGCCATGCATTAGGTCAGCTTTGCAAATGGACACCACCAAATGAAAAGAAGCCCTTTAACCCGTGACGCCTCACGTCTGCTGCTGGCCCTTCAGTGGGTGTCTGTCTGGTCCACGTGGTGGGGCAGGGACAGTTGAAGAAGTGCAGGAAGAGGGACCTGGGTTGAATCTCAATTAAAAAGGTTTCAATTTCCGCCTTGCCCATGGTGGCCGCCTTGGCCTCTCTGGGATTGAACTTCCCCCTGAGTCTACCAGGCTTGGACTCCAAAGAAGCAAAAGGACTCAAGTTAAGCCTCCATCGCTGGCCCACAGTGCAGAAATTCCAGCTTGCTTCCTTGCCCTCTGCTCTTGGGTCCAGGCCTGTGGAGTGAGGTCAGTGTGGGGCAGCCATGTCTGCCCTGACTCAGCTGCTCCCCTGATGGTTCCCTCACTGGGGTTTTCCTTGGCCTCTCCCACCCCTTCTAGAACCTTGGTTCCACCTCTCGCCCCGGGCACTGTGGGTAGACTGAGGAACTGGCTGCCAAGTAAAGACTTGTGATTACGTGCCTTTCCTCCTTCTGAAAGTGATCTACACTGATGACTTTACACGCTGCTTGTGTGTTTTGAAACTGTTATCTTGGTTTTGACACATTCTCATTAAAGAGGAGGATTATGCACAAAAAAAAGTAAGGTAGGCTACCAACCCTTGCCTTTGGACTTTGTGGAATAAAAGATCTGTGTTAATCATGGTGAGTGAATTACCTGTTAGATATCAGATGAAATGATTCTCTTCTTCCCTGACCCAAGGGTCTTCTGTGCAAAGTAATGCACCAGCAGGGATAAAAGAGTGGGAAAAAGTGTCTTGCTCATCTACTAGGACCCTCCGTATTTGTAACCTGCTGGGGACACCAGGCCAGAGCTCTCTCACATGTTCCTGTGACATGGACCAGTCATTGACAACGGTGTGATTCTTACTGGCCAGAATGATCCTCACATATGTCCAGCTCAGTGAGATGTGAAGACCAAGGTCACTGATCCCTTCTGCTTTTAGGAAGTCAATGTAGGATTTTAAAGAAGGTTCTGTATTTGAGATTTAACCTCCAGTAAGGACAAAGTATTAGTATCTCCCTTCCCCCAAGTGACTTCAGGCTATACTTGATTTTTATCTAAGAGTCAGAAGTTGAGGGTTGAAATCAACTACAGACTTTGGATATTGCCCAACAAAGTTTCCACCACTACCTGGTGGGTTGGGGCAAGCCCCTGAAATTCTAGGCTGGCAGGTGGAGGGGTACAGTATTTCTCTACCACCTGCCTAGAAGCTCTATGATCCATATTTTCTTTGGAGTAAGCAGCAGCAGCAGCAGCATCTATATTCAGGTGGGATCTAGACCCTGGAAGACCCTCAGGGGCTCTGTTTTTGATGCTTTGAGTTTTCCCAGGAGGCTTTGGAGAACCAGGCCCCAAGGCCTGTCCCTCCTGACCCACTGAACACCAGGCCTAATAAGATATTGTTGCCTGTCGGGAAGTAAGTCACACACTTCTTCAGTTCTGTTTGTACGGAGCCCAAATGTATAGGGCCCTGCCACTCTATCCGGCCCCATCCTAGGCAATGAGGGGCTACAGATACGGAGCGGAGAAGGTGCACAGAAAGCCACACGGCAGAGTTGGACGCACTTCAGGAATTCAGATAAGAGTCAGGAATTCAAAGCCAAGAAGGGGAAGATCAGTTCATAAGAGCAACAACAATAAGATGTTGACAAGTACTCAATGGAGCTCATGATGGTGGCTTTCCCTGTGCTCAGTACTTCCAGTCATTTAAGGAAGGGACGGAACAGACTAGTGGTTTTGCTTAGGGAGAGCACCATAGAGGAGCTGGCATTGGAATTGAGCCTTGGAGGACCAGGAAGGTTCTCATAAATAGACATGGGTAAAAGCAAGAGAGGTGTTGCTTGCAGAAGGTAGGGATTTGTCAGATGCATTCACATCTGGGAGAGAAGCAGTTGAGGGTCCATATCAGATACAGCCAATGGGGGAGGGAGCTGTGGACATCTTGGGGATGGGGTTGGCACAATGAGTAATGATAAGTGGCTCTGCTGGTTGGTACTTAGGACATGGGTAAGCATGAGAGCCAGACAGGAGTATGAATATGGGAGGGGCTGTTTGCTAAACTGGCACAGGGAATTGGGAATGGAGAGGAGGATACTAACCCTACTGGTGTGCTGCAGAACGTGATCTCGCCTTCTCTCTGTTGGATGCACAGTGACCTCAGGAGAAAGAGGTAAAGCAGGACAGTGCTGCCTCCATCCTGCCTGTGGTGCCTGGCTGCAAGTTGTCCCCCAACACTCTCGGGACAGACATGTGAACCCTACCGAGCAGTTGGCTTTTAAAATAATAAGAATAAAGTGATTGCTCTTTAGAAAACAAAAATCACTTTATATCCATCAGGGTCATACACATTCTTCTTTCCACACATACACAAAAGATGTACTCTGGGTTACACAAGGGCCACATATATGCCAATGTCAAGAGCAGGCGAGAACAATGAAACAATTGGCAGATTCATCAGTTCTTCTGCTTATACTTCAGTTCCAAGAGTAAAATGTTAGTTTGTTCAACTCTCTGCTTTATGCCTTGATCACAGTGTGAACGTGTTGACTAAGCTTAGCTTCCTGGTCGGAGGGTCAGGACCCCTGGCTTTTGAACATGCTTATGTGAAATCCAAACATCCCTGGTCACTGGTGATCTGAAATCAAGGCACAACTTATGAAACGAACACGTAATTATCTTGTTTATTCAGGGTATAAATAGAGTTCATGCATTTTAAAATTTTTCTTCCTGATAAGGACTTTCGCCAGCATTTGGTCTTTAGATAATCAGTCCCTCTCCCTCTCATTTTTTTTTCTCTTTCTTGGTATTTTCTTCTTTCCTTTTCCTCCCCCACTTTCCTTACCCCACCCCACCCCACCCCTGTCCCCATCCCTGTTGTCTGTTTTTTTTTTTTTTCTTTCTTCCCTCTCTCTCCTTCTCTCTGGTCTTGTGTGCTTCATCGGGGGAGGGACTTGCTGGAATTGATGTGGCTGTCCCTAAAAGAAGTAGGACCAGCCTGCTGTTCAGTGCTTCCTTGACCATTTCCTGCTTCCCGGCACAGCTTTGGCAGAAAATGAGCTACCTGCCCAGGAAGGGAGCTACCTGTCCTTGTCATGCCCACGGTTCCAATGAGCCCATGTTGCCTTTGATGGCCCAGCTGAGGACCAGATCCAACATGGCGGAGCCCACCGTGGCTGAGACCTTCCAAGGCCCTTTGTGCGGGGACACAGCTCCTGCCTGGGAACTGGCTCCTCAGCTGTAAGCCAGCTCTTCCAACTCTGTCACTCCTCCTGTCTTCTTTTCACCTGCTTGTGTACTTAGGTTTCTTTTTTAGGTAGACACACTTTTTAAAATTAAATACTATATTTAACTCTGTCCTAAATAATAGTATCTAGGAAATCTCTGATTTGATGTTCCAGTTATATATTTTTCATATCAAACATGAAAATAATTATAACTATATAAGTATTAATTAGTTCTTTCTGTACATTACCTAAAATCGCGTGTGTCTGAGTGGTCTGCGTGCAGCCCTTAGGAATCACCACGTGGCCCTGTTTGGGTTGCCTGTGTCCCGCCAGGTTCTTAGGATCTAGGGCGAGTTACCTGGGGGAAGCCGCTACCTCCCCCTGACCCCTGAGGAAGCCCTCCCCAACCCCTCCAGCCCACAGCAAGTTCTCCCCTGTTCTCACAGGGGCCCTTCCCTTAGAGTCGCTACTGGTCATTAATTCACATGCCATTCTGGTCACAATGCCGTGAACGGTTGCTGGGACGTGCTTTCTGATTCTGCCTCTTTCCTTTCTAGACTGTAAGTTTCCTGAGAGCAGGCATCTTGCTCCATGTTAGCCAAGGTGCCTGGTGAGTTAGATCTGTCTATGCATCTTATCTATCATCTATCATCTATATGTTATCCATGTAGCTGCCTATGTTTCTATCACCTGTTATCTATTATCTTCGAATCAATTTATGTAGCTAGCTATCTATAGATCTATCACCTATCATCTACCTATGTAGATAGATCTATCACCCTATCATTTAACCATATGATATACCTATATACCAGCTACCTATCATATAACTATATCTATCTATTCCTCCATCCATCATCTACTTCCTATCAATCATCTGTAATCTGTATATCTACTGAACTATGCATCAGCTATCCATGATCTACCTACTGCCCATCAAAGTACTCATCTACTGTATCATCCATCTTTCATGTCTCTTTTTACTTGTTAAATGTAGCTGATATTCTAGCTGGAGGAGAAGGGCAATAAATATATAGATGAGAAATCAGAAAAAGATCCGTAGGGATAAATATCACATGAGCATTAAAATAGGGGGATCTGAAGCAGACAGCCCCTGGGCTGAGACTGAGTGGTCAGGGAAGGCATGTTGGGGAGGTGACACTGGGTGGGCAAGCCCTGTGAGGGTGGGGCTGTAACTGGACAGTAGACACAGCTCATGTAAAGGCTTCAAGGTCGGTTCAGGTTGGCTGAGTTTGAGTTGCAGAAAGAGAATTCAAATTAAACTTTGACAAACTTCACCTTTTCTATTGCTCCCTTAGAGGCCATGGCCTTTTTCCATGTTAGTCCCACCCTTGGCAAAGCCATTGGCATGGGAGTGGGGAGTGCGGGAAACTGGAGAGGTGGCTTTGTCTTTCCCTTCCAGGTGGCTTCCGTGTGCATTTGATTTAGGAGGTCAGGGTGGAACCCGAACTGCTTTGTTTAACCAGCCCCGAGGAAGGGCCATGATGCTAGTCCCGCCTCTGATCTCTGAATGCTCCTCTGTCAAATGCCTTCTGCTGGGGAAAACTGAAAGTAGCTCGTGTGGCTCCCCAGCAGGGTTGGCGGGCTGGAGGGGAGCGCACCATGATGAGGCCAGCACTGACATGCTAATATTTCATTTTAATCTTGAGTGCCAGGTTACTCTCCAAATGAAGTGTCTCAGGCAAGGCTCTAACTTACATGAAATAAAAGAGTTTAATGCTAATTAAATATCATCTGACGACTGAAGCCATATTTATTGATGGTCTAAAAGAACACCATCGAGGTGGATGGACTGGGAATGTGTCTTCCCCTAGAAATGTACCTCAGTTGCAGGGCTTCTTTGCAATTCAGAAGTGCCTGCTCCACAAGTGGCAAAGCCATGGGCATGGTGGGGGTCGAGGCTGGAAATCTGGAGAGGCTTTGGCTTTCTCTACAAGGTGGACAGATGGGTGACGTTCATGTGCATTTGATTTAGGAGGTCAGGGTGGAACCCAAGCTGCTTTGTTTAACCAGCCCCGAGGAAGGGCCTGTAACGCTGGTCCAGCTCACAGTGAGTAAGTCTGGAGTAGACCAGGGTGAGCAAATTCCAACCCCAGCTGCAGCTTCGATGATCACAGGGAGTGGCCATCCCACGTGGAGCTTCCTGTTAACTGGAAGCCATTTTCTCCTTTTCTTCCTTTCTTTGTCCCTTCCTACTGTTCCCTCCATCTCTTCTTCCCCAGGTTAAGAACAGAGGTCCTCACAGTTGTGAGGAGAAGGGACTTATTTCAGTTGTCTTGAGCTTCATGCTAGTCCCCTGACTGAGCAGCTCAAAGGCAGAGCCTCTGTTCCTCCCTCTATCTTGTCCCTCCAGGACTTACAGATTTCTCCCTGTGATGGTATAGAGGGGGCAGCACTTCCCGACTCTCTGCAAGGAAGGACTTAATCTGGGCAGACCTGGCTTTGGTAGCTGTGTGTTGTTTGAGCCTGTTCTTCCCGTCTGCCCTCCAGCTTCCCTTCCTAGTGACTTCTCTGGACCTTGTCTGCCTTTTCTTTGCATCGGCCTCCAAATGGGAAGGTTAAGGGCTGCAAAACTCTAGTGCCTGCAGGGATAAGAGAATTCCCATGAGTGAATCGAGGTTGTGGCCACCAGGAGAAATGGTGGTTGCTGTTTTGGCAGCTTCAACATTTTCAAGCAAAACCAGGAATCTCGATTTTCACATGGAATTCCACCAGTTGACACCTATACCACAAATCACCATGTGAGCCAAACTGAACCCATGTGGGTCTCAAGGTACAGAGGCTGGGTCACACCACCACCTCTGGAGATGATGGCATGTATTCTGCAGGGGAGAAAGCAGCAGGATCCAACGGAGGGGGAATGGTTGAAGCAGAGTCCTCCACGGCTCCCCATTGTTTGCTGAAGGAGAGTCCCCTAGAAAAGCCTTGGGGGACTCAGAAGTGATGTTTGCAAGAGTGGGACCTGATGTGGCTCTGAAGCCCAGGAAAACTCATTCTTCCGTCCCAGCCTGTCTGCATCCCACCTATAATTAGCATCTGAAATTTCTAAATGAACTGCCTAATCAAGTAAATTTAGCAAACTTATTGTGAAGTGTTACCAAATCCTCTTCCTCCAACTGTCCACACAGACATCCGCGCCACCTTGTTCGTCTTTGCTATTTGCAACCGAAGTCGCTTCCCTGTGCTGTCTGGCAGCCACGCAGACATCCCATTTATGTGATCTATAATGAGTTTATTAGTGTTTCACTGCCTTGTTGCTATTAAGTTTTATCAGTTTCAGCTTCAAGAGCACAAGGTTAAATTTTCAATAGAGTTTTCGCAAAGTTTAAGTGGGATTAAGATTGTTAAAAATAGGTCCGAATGGCGGAACCATGTATTTAGTTCAGAGATATTATTTCCGCCCACTAAAGGATCTTGATCTCTTATTTATAAATTTAACACCTTTCTGATATTCAGAATGGTAGCACAGGGATCGCATTTTATTTTTACCAGAAAAACCGCAGATGTGTTAGCGTTGAAGATCAAACTGAAGGCGTGTCAGTTAAGAGCGGCCCATCTGGGGCTGTGCCATTGCTATCATGGTCCCAGGGTATGAAGGTGACTAGCCGTTGCTTTGACCTGGTAAAATAGTCATTTTAAAGAAAAAGGAAAGATGCTACTATAAATGGCAAAAAGGGATGAGTGATGGTATTGTTTTGTCTCTGTACCATAAGATAAGCAGGTTCTCCTATGAAAACAATGTGTGTACATAATTGAATATTATTTACCTGGATCCTTCCTCTAATTCTTGAGCATTTTTTTTTTTTTTTTTAGGAGGAAACCAATTCAGGAGTTTCTCCATTGGCCGTAATCAGAATAAAGTGGTTCTACTTTTAGGTTAAGAGAAAAAGAGTAGTAACAGGCTGAGCTGCTATTATGGAAGGTTTATTATTATTGGTCTGTAAGCTAGCTGGGGGCTTAAGCACAGAGCAGTTGGATAATTTAGCTAGCTCCTGGATCCAATTAAAAAAAATCTATGTTGTGTCCACAGTGGGGGGATGGCCATAGCTGAGGAAGCACTGTGTCGTGGGCGGTGACACACCTGTGGCATCCTCTTGGTTGTAGGTGGTTTGGGATGCAGAATGTTCTAAATCCTCTCATTATTGCCTTATAGAAGACAGACCCTTCAAGCAGTTTCCCCATTTATCTGAGATTACCCGTTAAACTCGTTAAAAAGCAACTGTGGCTCATTCACTCAATTGGCTGTTGGGAAGATTTCCGTATTCCTCAGCAATGGTTGACATAGTGGCTTTGAGGAGTTGGAGGGCTACACTTTTTGGGAGAGACCTTTCCTAACTTCACTCATGAAGTGCAGTTGAATGGTGCCTGTGCTGGGGTATTAGGTATTTCTCTAACTGTTGTATCCAGTGTCAAAAAAAGCAGATTTAGGGAAATTTGAAATAAAACTCCAGGGTCTTTTTGTTCTTTGGGGGAGCAACACACCGTAAACATTTTGAGCTTTGGCCAACAGCTTTCCCTGTCTGCGATTGCAAATTACTGTAGTATGTAAAGATTGTTGGTGGAACACTATTTGAGGAAACCTGTATTTTATAGAATGTCACTTTTATGCACAATCCAGGCAAAAGATAGGGAGAGAACTAATTTAGACAGCAGACAGTATTCTCTTGAATGAGGATTAAGAAAAAAAAAATTTTTTTTACAAAAAAAAAAAAAAACCCAGCTCTGAATCTGGCTTTCTATTTAATCATTATTACATCAATCATCAATATCAATACTTAATAGCAAGCTGATAATGTAGCCAGTAGGTGAAACAGCTATTAAAAAGTGTAAAAAAAAGATTAATCAGGTACGGGGGGTATTAATGCTCTCCAATTATTTAATGATAAGTACATATTTTTGAAAGTGTTTGTTTTTAATAATCGACTGGAATATTAGTTTGCAAAAATGTAATTGCTTCTTAATTTCACATCTTAGCTTCTTTGTGCCGGGTACAAAGGTAGTATATTTCTGTAGTTATTGTTTGCAGCACTCCGTGTAAAAAATCACGTTCATTTCAAGAAGCTGTTATGGTATTGATTCTGGTAAAGACTTCCATTAACTGACCAATCTAAATCTCATAAGTGATGTCAGGATAGTTATGCATTTGCTTGGTTCAAGTATTCAGCCATTATGTTAGAATGCAGGCAGTGTCTGAATATGGCTGTTAAATTATTTCTAAATACCGAACCAGAACAGCTTAACAGTTCTGCAGTTTGAGACTGACACAAAAATGACAATCTGCCACCTCTTTGTTTTTTAAATATTAACGTTGTATTGGGATAGTATTTTTGGAGTAAAAACCTGTGGCACGAGAGGATAAGTGACATAAACAAAGGCAGCTGGGCTTCATGAAATAATGGAACAATAAGGCCCTTGCAGCCGCTCTCATCACTCTAGTATGTTAATTAGCATTCTGTTGTGGCCGCAACACTGAAAACATGTAATCTGTATTGGTGTACAGTACAGCTGTGAACACACATTCTTTTTTGTGAGTCCCTGGAGTTAGCCTTGCCATTGGCATATGCGTTTGGGCCAAAAGTCAAGCCATCACCACTAAAATAGCACACTATAGCAGCAAAATGTCATTTGTCTTTTCTTATTTTTTTTCTTCCCTCAATGCCACATGCTATCCAGTGATGTAATCCAGTACCACTGCATCTGCCTCCCTGCTCTATTTTTGCAGGAGGGTCTGGGAGGGGGGGTGCTGGGACACCAGCAAGCAGGAAGATTTAAAAGACCGTGCCCTCCAAGGGTCAAAATAAAAACTCGATGCTTTCTCTTTGCATTATTTGTTTAAAATAAATAAGTATATATATACATAAATATACACACACATATATATTTATATATGTACATATAATTTTTTAAATACATAGATTCTTCTCTAAGTATTATGGAGTGTTTATTTTTTTGAGTGGGTCACCACATTTCTAACATCAAGGCATGCAGCAAATGAGACCCAAGGAACAGAATCTCAGTCAACTTTATCTTATTTGTATTCAGAACACAGTTTACTGTTGCTTATGCATGAAGTACCCACTTGGGGTAGTATCCATTCTTCCCATTTCATAGCTGAAAAAACTGAGGCTGAAGCATGGTCCAAAGATGGGCCCTACTTGCAGGGTCTTTCTCATCTCTGCCCATAGGCAGACATGGATGGTCAGAGGGAGTGAAAACAAGTGGCCATTCTGAGGGAAATGGGCAGGTACAAGGGCACAGAGGCAGTCAGGGGCTGAGCGCTGTCACTCCAGCATTTGGAGATAGGAATCAGAAAGGCCTTGCTTATGTGGTCTTGCTGCTCACAGGTGGCCTGCTGGGAGACGCCCCTGGTACCGCCAGGACATGGCCCTGGGATCTTCCTGATGCCAACCTTGGATCAGGGGAGAGCTGGCACAGGTTTGGAAAAGGAAGTTTCAGCATTACTGACCCAGGAACTGGACTAAATAGCCAACAGTCTATTTGGATTTTACCTGATGGAGTTTGGCTTGAAAAGTGAAAATAATTCCATTTAAATTTTTCTTGTTCTCAAAGGTGTGTGTGTGTGTGTGTGTGTGTGTGTGTGTGTGTGTACATGCATGTGCGCATGCACATGTGCAAAAGTATGTGAGTGTGCAGCCTTCTCAGCTCAGAACACACATGTGTGCTCTTGCTCACAAAGTATATATTTCCCTTTGCAAAATAATTTTCAATCAAGGATTACATTTTCTGGTCCCTTAAATTTATTTTCTATTCAGATAGGGACTATCTGGTTGTTAAAAACTTGTCTTACATTTCAGCTTCTCTCCATCCCCCACTGGCAGTCTGATCTGACTATACCAAAACAGATTAGAACAAAACAGAAAAAAACCCAAATGACAAAACAAAAAACCTACCTCTAAAGTAACTTTTGGACTCTGGGAGCTTCTTCTCTCTTTCTGAAAGATGAGAATGGATACTTTGCTCTAGATTTAGCTTTATAACTGCTTCAAACTTGATTGGAAAATTACCCCCACCTCACAAAGAAAAGACAGCATGCGGGTCACCATGCTGATCCAATTTGGTTTTGTTTTTGGACTATGGAGGAATCAAATTGTTTGGCAATTTGGTGACATGGATATGTATCCACCTGGGAGCAGATGAGGTTAAAGATTAATAGTACTTGCTCTTATTTATTTATTTATTTTTTTAATAAACTCCAACAGAAGAGAACTCTTCCTTACTTGTCCACCTGTGCTTGTCTACCCTGGTCCTGAGTCCCCTGCCAAGCCTCTAGGCCTCCTGAGAGTCCTGTCTTTCCCTTTGCCCCTTGAGGTAAGGCAGGGCTGATTCTGAGATTTTTACATCCCTGTTTCTCTTTTCCTGGAAATTCACACACCCTCCCTTGGCTAATGGCTCTTTAAATATTGAAATGCCTGGAAAAAAAAAACAAAACAAAATAAAATAAAGCGCAGCCTGTCAAAGAAATAAGAACAACAACAAACAACAAAAATGTTGGTATCTTTTAGAATTTGTCTTCCTAGTGGTAAAAGTATATAATTAATAGGAGAATTTTCCTCCAGATGTGGCTATACTATAATAGAGCCTTATAAATGCTACAGAAAGAAAAATTGCTTGGAACGAAGGCGTCCTCAATGAGAGCACACCTGGGTCTGACAAAGATTGCATTTAGGGACTGCTGTGCTATCACAAGGCAGAGAAAGACCAAGTCGCAGGGAGCAGCTGGAGAGAAAGCCCCGGCAAATCTGCATGCAAATAGCAGCACATTGTTAACTTAATCAGATGCCTAGGAAAAGATGTGCCAGAACGCCAAGGATGATCTACACACACCGAGGGAGAGCGGGCCCAAGCTGGATGGGCGCTGGGGCCAGGGTGGGCCTGAGCAAGGTACAGGCAGCCCTCCCCAGCCCACCGGCCCCAGCCTACCGCTGCCTGCCTGTTTGCCAGGCCTGCAGTCAATTTACCATATAATGCCCGATTTGCTCTTTGAAAAGATAGAAACGATGGAGTATATTTCAACTGGATGGAAGCTTTATTTTTTTTTATGGTGATATAGGTATGGGCATTATTTTGCCTGACTCCATAACTCCAATTAAATAATATTTCTGCTTAAATATCCGAGTGCATGAAGATAAGAAATACTGCCCTGGAGTGTATAAAGAAAGAGATTTTTTTTTTTTCATTAAAAAAAAGGGGGGGGAGTAGCTCTCTATAGATTGAAGTACTGGGTATAAATTGTACCTTAAGAAGAAGTGGAAGACACCTGTTATTTATATTTTATATTAATATTAATGGAAATATATATTTTTTAAATCTCCTTCATCTTTTAGTCTAGCACCATAAAAAATAAAAAGTAATACTATTTAATCACCCACAGCTTAATAGTGCCTTAGTTGTTTACTGCCATTGCACTAATTGCTCTGTACTAATGTGTTTTTCTGTGATATCCAGTAGTGCTAAGAGAACAGAGATCCATAACCAATTAAATATAGTGTTTTTTTATGTTAAAAATATATCTGGTGAGGCTAGAAAAGGAACAGAAGCCGCCCTTAAGAAAGGCGCGTTGGCACCGTCTCAGTGCCCAGCCCAAGGTGCCTGCGATGCCTCTTTCGCAAAGACAAAGGGGGTAAATTTTTTTGGCAAGAAAACAAACCCAAGGAAAACCACAACAAACTGAGTGTTTCCTATTTTTCTCTCCCTCCTGCAACTCCTCGGGCTGTATCCATCCTCTCTCTTCCAGGAGGGAGAGTGTGATGCGGAGGGAGGGAAGGAGGGAGGGAGGGGGAGCTGCAAGGCCACCCGGAGCGGGTGCCCAGGAGGGCCGCGAGCCCCCGCAGGTCGGGCCGGGGGAGAGGAGGCTGGCCCCCGGCCCGGGCTGGGGCGCTCGCCGCCGCGAGCCGGAAGAGCGCCCCATTCACGCGCAGGCAGCCCCTGGCAGAGGGTTAATTGAGGATCATTGTTGGTTCCAGGAGTGCAGCGCCGGAGACCCGGCCGCGGGCGCGGCTTTTGGAGGGAAGAAGGTGAGGGGAAATTGGACATAATAGCATTAATAATCATTACCAAAGACCGTGGGAGTAACAAAGGAATGCACAACCAAGACGCCGCCCAGACCCAGGCTGTTTTCTGGAGAAATAACTGTTCCTAAACGCTCGCCGAAACGCAGAGCCGCCCGCCGCCTGCGTTCGCTGGCGCGGCGCCCGGTGGTGGTGGTGCGGCCGCGCGGCCCCGGCTGCCCCCGCCCGCCGCCTGCCAGCCGGCCCGGCCCGCGCCCGGGCCCAGCCGAGCGGCCGCACTTCACCTTACCGAGGGGGAGATAATGAGATCAATTAGAGGCGCCGTCACCGCGCGGGAGACAGCTGCTGGCGCATAGTAATCACCGGCGGGGCCGGGTGCGCGGGGGCTCCCCGCTACCTGCGCGCCTGCCGCGGCACCCCGAGCGCGTCACGGGCCCCCGGCGGGACCCACAGCACCCAGAGCTCCGCTCCTGCACTCCCACACAGCGGGCACTCTGTGCCCTCCTTGCACCTCTGCCCGGAAGTTCACCCCTTAGACTGCACAGCTGGCTGCCAGCCCAGGGTGAAGAGTGTGTGCATGTGTGAATATGGGTGCATGGGACCTGAATGCTCCAGCATGGGCATGCTGGTCTGTATGGCACAGTGCTTGTAGGTGTGCGAGTGCCGGCCTTGAATATGTGGATGAAAATGTAGCTCCAGGTGGGCACAAGAAGATAAGCGTATGCTGGAGAGTGTGCATGAGTACCTATGACCATAGGTGTTCATGAGTGTTTGCATCATGCATCAGGTGTTCATGGGAATGTGGATGTGTAGATTCCTGCAAATGGGTGTTATATGCTGGTGTCTGAACAAGTGTGTGCTGAAGCACCTGTGTGTATGTGGAGTATGTGTGTAAGTGCAAATGAGTGTGGTTCTGCCTGCAATGTGCTTTTGCGTGTGCAACTGAGTTTTATTCCTCTAGGTAGCATATGGGAGAACTGTGTGTGTGTGTGGTGTGTGTAATGAGTGAGGCGTGTGTGTGTGTGTGTGTGTGTGTGTGTGTGTGTGTGAATGAACAGCATATGCATGTGTTCTTGTGTATAGAGAGCCCATGTTATATCCCATCTCCCTAGGTGTCCGGGTTTTTTGCAGGCCAACTGTTCCTGAGAAAAGTACCAAGTGCTGTGTCTCACTTTCCCCCTGGCACCTACCATGCACAATTATTGCACATGATAATGGTCACTCTTGACCTCCTGATCTCCCTCTATGTCTTCACCTCTGTGGATCAGTCTTTGGAGGCTCCACCCTGGTCTACCACCTCAGAATAGTGCTTCTGGAACCCATGGTTATCCTAGCCTGGGAACCTTCCCATGTTCTGTGTGTTCTGACACATTTCTGGAGCTGAATTGGGGTGGTTTGGATCTGTCCCAGATGATGGGAAAATGCTGGCAACTCTTTTAAGTTCTGCTTTACATCCAATTCCCTCTCCCTGAGGGCTTTGCCCTGGTCTTTCCCCTTTCCATCGCCTTCATTGTCCTGCCTTGGCCCATCTGCTGTGGATGAGCATGAGATGAGGGGTAGGTGGGATGGGAGAGCAGAGAAGAACCCAAGCTGACAAACTTTCTCTGTTCTGGACCCCCCAGGGGGGCAGAAGTTCTGCTGTAAAGTTCTCTCCCTCAAGTCCCTTGACCTCCTGAGGGTCTACTGTATGCAGAGCACTGTGCTGTTCCTGAGTGACACAGGTTTGGGCCCCTGTTCCATCTTTCCTAAGTAACCTTGACAGTTGTCTGGATTTCTGTGAGTCTGGGGTGGGAGGAGTGTGGGGAGCTGGTGATGATTGGCCACATCAAATGCCTAGGTTGTTGGAGGACCAATCCAAAGCAAGTCATATACAGTTACTTTGGGAATCTCCTATGAATACAGTTTAAGATATTGGAACTATTTCTTCTGTTTTTATTTCCCAAACATGATCTTTCTTGAAGTTAATGTATTCTCCTGACTGGAGCTTACATGACAATATTGTGGAAAGGTGAGGGTCTAGCTGGTGTTATTAGCTGCCTCCCGTGTTGGGAGCCCCGAGTGAGCACTGGGAGGGGAGGCTGACCTGAGCCCTGTGCGGTGTGACATTATTTTACAGTTACGCGGGGCTTGATTCTCTGCCAATCATCTCTGGCCTCCAAGTCTGGCAAAATGGATTCCTGGCTTATGTCTTTTCCACAGATCCCTCGATGGCAGGAGCAGGTCACGGGATGTGTTAAATACTGTCTGTTGAGCTGATTTCTGTTGGGATGACAAGGAAAGAACGTGGGGCAGGGGTACATCTTTGCCAGAAGGTCTGAGAGCTAGAAAGGGGGAAGGACCAGAAAGGAGGCGTGGGCTTGGGGAATAGCTGAGCAGAAGGGCTGATGGAAGGGGCACAGCAGGAGGGAGGACCCAGGCCACCTAGGGGCTGGGCCCCATGTATGAAGCCAAGAGATGATTTAGGAACAGAGGGCTCATTCCTGCAGCTTCAGTAGATACTTCAGTAGCTACTAGAGGTAATAAAAAATGATGTGGAATTCACCCTCATAAAGCCATTGAAGTCGGCCTGGGACCAACAGCCACCCTGGGTAACCGAGTGGTTTTCTCCGGGCCCGGTGCAGTACTTAGCACCTTGCTTTCCTGGCCTAGTAGCAAGTTCACTGCAGAAGATGAAGAATTTGCATCTTTACTAAGGAAGGCATTGAGGATGTTGGATGAAAGCTCCATCCCAGAGAGGTCAAGTCATTACCCAGCATCACAGAGCTGGTCATTGGTGGAGTAGGGCCGTCAGAGCACAGGTCAACATGACCAAGGATTTGGTCCCTCTTTGGGTCCCCTGCACAGAGCTGCTCCAAGAGGGGGCTGTGCTAAAGACCCTCAAGAAGAAATAAACACAAAATGTAGCTCCAGGTATGAGGGCATTCTTTGGGTAGGGCCTTTTTCTAGAAAAAGAATTCTTTTTTTTTGCCAGAAGTCAGCCTTTTGTCTTCTTTCTGTGGTCCAATTAGGCGATTGTACCCCTAATTAGTCAGCCTTAGGCAGTACTTGTTGCCAGCATAGAAATTCGCGCATGGGGTTAAACGTTGGCATAGACTCTGTCCATAAACACAGCAGCCAGCTGTGGTGTCAGTGTTGGGGATGGGCTGCCCTGTGAAGCCTGGCCTGGATGGATGGTGTGAACACCCCAGCCAGGCCTGTCCATTCCCAAAGGTGGCTCAGCCCTGGGATGCTGTGGGGCAGGATGAGTCTGCATGATGGCTGGCCAAAAAGAGGTGAGACATTGAAGTGTCATAAATATTAATTTTTTTAGAGATTTATAATTCAAAAGTGACTCAACTGATTTGTTTCAAACTGCAGGAAAACTCAGCTGTGGCCTCAAATGTGAGCATTCTCAGACCAGAAGGGGTTCTCTGCCCTCAGATGTTTAGCCTTAAGGCACTAGAGGGGGATCACAGCACTCTGACTTTCCTTGGAAGCGTGACTCCAGGAGGGTGAGGGCAGAGGGCTTTTTCCAGAAGGCTCATGTCTGTCTGATTGCTTCTCATCAGGGACCAGCCCTGCATCTACACAGGTGCCCAACTTGTGCTCCAAAAACTCAGCTCCAGATCATGCCTGGGAGCAAGCCCCCTCCTGGTGATTAGTTCAGTACAACTTCACGTGTCCTGTGTGCCAGGCAGGCGACATGCTGGGGAATGGGTGACAGACAAGGTCTGTGATTAAATCCTGGATGTGTGGGGACAGAGGCTACGAAGTCAACAAATACATAAACAGGATAGTTCCCAGTGGGATGAGTAAATTAACAGGGTCAGGGCTACCTAATTCAGATGGGGTAGTCTTGGGTGGGGCCCCTACAGAAGTGACCTTTGAGCTGAGATTTGCATAGTAAGAAATGGGGCCAGTCTTCCAGACAGGAGATCCTGCAGGGCCACCAGTCCCAGGGTAGAAATAAGAATGGCATGCTGAACAGGCTGGGGCAAGATGCAGATTTCAAGGTCACTGGGAAGCCTTGAAGGGTATGGGCAGGGAACATCATGATGTGCTCTACATTGTTAAGCATCTCTCTCTGAGTGGTAGAAGACAAGGTAAGGGATGGAAACCGGCAGGGTCACTGGGGAGGTGGAGCTGACCTGACCCATATAGACACTTCCTTTTATTTCATCTCCTGGCCCCTCCGGCCCCATCCAAATATCTTTCATGTATCAAAGCATTGCTAAATAAATTCCCATGAAGTTTACTACAGGTTTACTACAGGGGAAACCAGCAAATATTTCTTCATTTAATTTCTTTTGTTGGAAGAAAGCATTCAGGGAGAGGAACATGCTTTCCCTGCCTTGGCTTAAATCTCATCAAAGTGGCCTTGTGAGACGGCTTCAGTCAAATGGACCTTCTTTTGTTCGCATTTGGGGCTGATCTGTTTACTTGCCTTCCACTGGTTGCTACCTCCCCATCTCCGCCTCCAAACAGACAGCTCTGTGCTCACGTCCCACTTCCCATGTTATGGCTACCGCAGACACAGTGATGAAAAGAAAGTTGTCCAATCTGAACAAAGCATAAACATGTCAGATCAGAGCACCAGACAGCATGGGACTCCGTATGCACGGTTCATGCAAAGCTCTCCTCTCACAGTTTGGCAAAATTTCTGCAACTGCTGTGGCCCCAGTTTTAGCCCTTCTTTCCCTCCAAGACATTTGGGTGGAAAATCCACAAAACAATAATAGATCAATACATTTAAATTAGAACTTTCAAAAATTCAATAATGGTATTTACAAATTAATAAAGCACTGTAAAGAAAATATCTGCACTTCTTTATTTAGGAATACAGTTAATTTTTTCATTGATTAAGCATTCTTTCGGTGGATGGGATGTGGGTAGGGATTTTTTTTTTTTTTTTTTTTTGCTAAGAAAGAAGTTCTGTGGGAGAGCTTGGATCGTGTGGTTTCTGGTCCCACCTGTAAGTTACTCATGTGTCACCCATAGTGAGGGAAGGAAATTAGAAGCTGGATCAGAGGCAGAATCTACTAGATCCCAGGTGATCCATAGGTTTGCTGAAGATGGGGGTAAGTCAGGCATGCATGACCCTCTAGCTGGTGGCACTAACCTCAGAAGCATATGGGCATTCACCACGTGAAGGGAATTTGTACAGGAAATCACTATTTATCAAACATTGATCAGGAAGGCATTCTTCTTTGCTCAAAAGAATTCCCCAAGAATTCCCTTAAAATGAGCCAGCTCACTCTTGTGCATCCAAAGTCAAATGCAATTCTCCCCTCTGAAAGGAATGAATCGAGGTCTCCAGAACTGTCCCTGCCACATCCAGCAAGGTGGCTCTGCATCTTGCTTGGGCCTGGGGTCTGCCCAGTTTGGGCAGTGAAGAGACAGTTGCAGCCGAGTCTCAGGAGGCCTTGGGGAGGCAGGCTGTATACCCCCCACCCAGGGAGCTATTCTGCGTCCAGATGTGCAGGCCTCAGCCACAGGCACTCCTGCTGATTCTTCCTTCCTTCTTTCTTTCATTCACAAAATTTTGATTCAGGTCCCATGGTAGACTGCATTCTGTGCGCATGCTTGGGGCTTGCTGGTGACCTGGGGACAAGGCCCAGGATCCTCCTCTGCCAACAGGCAGAAGATGGATGCTCAGCACTTTTCTTATATCGTAGTGCCACAGGTCAAGCCTAACTTTGGGTATTATAGAACCTTCGGGCACAGACATAGATCCCGACATAGGGAAGCTGAGAGAGTGTGAAGCCATGGAGTGTGAGGGTCAAAGGTCATTCTCATACCGTGCTGGAAGGTTTGGAAGAGGAGTGTGCCTTGGAGCAATGCATGTGAAGAAGGTACTTAAAAAGGGTGGGCTCCCCAGTTGGAGGTGGGAAATGAGGAATGGGCCTCGCAGGGAGTGTACCAGCTCCAGGAGGGGTGGGGACATGAGGAGGTAAGAGAAGGTGGTGGAGTTGGGTGGAGACCACCCAGAGGTTGAGGGAGGGGATGAGTTGGTGGTGTCCGAGTGGGTTGTGGGGACTGAAGGGAAGCAGGAGGCACCTGCCTGGGTTCTCCTGCCCTGGGAGGCAGTTCCATTCCTGCAGGGGCAGCCTCTTACTCAAGTGTGCTTTGATGGGTGTTTCCGGTGAGCTGGGTTACGTGGACCATCCTGATATTATGGACTCCTTCCTTGCGGCTCTTGGTGCTCAGTTGTGTGGTCATCACTGGTCTTCCCAACTCCATCCCTAGATATTGGCCAGTTCCCAAGGCGGGAGCTTCCTTGTTAACCACAAAATAAAAGTTCCAATGTCAGGTCTTGGCATTCTGGGCCTCTCTGCTCCAGTCGCCCTAGGCATCCTTAGTCTTTCTTATAAATGCCCGCTCCTATAGGATGCCAAGCTGCCTTCTCCCTGGGTAGGAGCAGACCACACATGTCCGCCCTTATTTTTCCCAGGATTCTACCTACATCTCTCCAACTTTTTGAACCCGGTTGTTGAGATCCCCATGGAATTTCACCTGCATCATGACCCCCTTCTGTCTTCCCAGCGCAGCCTGTAGGTATGGCCTTATAATCCCTTTTGTATTGCTGCTTTGATCCCCAGTTGGTTGGAACCGTGGATCTTATAGGGCACTGTGTGCTTTAGTGGGACTTCAGTGGAGATGTCTGAATGACGGGAACTCGCAGATCACAAACTGGTACATGGTCTTCAGAGATTATGTGGGATTGTGCCTTTGTCCCGCTCCTCACTTAAATTTAAAAAAAAAAAAAAAACGTGGCTCAGAGCATTTCGTTGTCAACTGGCTTTGCATTTGAGGCCTCTCACTTCTGGGCCCTTCCCCAACTTTCCAGCTTCATCTCATGCAACATTCTCCCATCCCCTGGGCCTCTCTCTCCTCAGTGCTACCTCTTTCTATGTCACTTACCACTCCTCAGGTATGCCAGGCCCTTGAGTTGGCCACACTTTTGCATATGCTGTTTCCTTGTCTTAGAAAAAAATCAACCACCTGTTATTCTTCTTCCTACTTCGGGGCTGCCCCAGAAAACTCTTATTCATCCTTCACATACCCAGATGAAAATTCATCTCACCACAAAGGCTATTATTCTGGGCAAATTAGACCACCTCAGCTGAACTTTCTTATCTCTGTTACTCATGATGACTCTGACCATGCTAGAGACAGGTCTCTGTTTAAATGTCTGCCCTTCTTGTCTCTTTGGATTCTTTGTAGGTCCTCCTTGCCACTATTAATATCTGTATGTCCCTGTCCCCGTCAGGCCGCTAAGGGCTACGTGAATTAGGTATTTATTTGTATGTTCTTAGGAACAGGTGGAAGAAACTCAGAAATTAGTCCTGCACCCCACAGAACACTCTTATCAAAGTAGAAAGAGCGACAAAGCCTGTCTGCAGGTTGGTGGCATGTACAGCAGAGAGCCGCTTCCGAGGACTTATTCAGTCACAGCCCATCAACAATTTTTAAGATAACATGTTGACATCTGTGTGTTTAAGATTCTGATAGAAAAGATCCTAGAGGAAGCGACATGCAAGCAGAAGCCAGTCTGTCCCACACGTCATTGGGTGTCGGTGGAGACACAGAGAGGAGATGGTTGGTGGAGGGGAGTGTCTTGCTTGTGTCAAAGCCCTGTCCTCACTTGGAGGCTCCGATGCATTATGGTTAGAACCTGCCTAAGCCCCCGTATGGGACCAGAAGGAAGCCTGAGCGGGGGAGAAGGGCAGGCGCTTAGCTGTGTGCTTACTGGAAGCAAAGAAGACAGAGCCGGTCACAGAGCCAGCTGCCTGGCCATCACAGGTCACAGCCTGACTTTTGGTCTTGCACTGCACAGGACAGTCAAGGCCTGAGGCCCTTGCAACCCCTGGTTGTAGCAGGCCGGGCCCCCAAAGACCCCGTTTAATGAGGCTGGCAAAGCTTGAGAGATTCCTGGACCCTGCTCTCCCTGGGTTGACAGCCGTGAGGGACCCACCGCCTTTTCCCAAACCATTTATTGCCACTTACCACGGGCTTGGTTTACATCTGCTGCTGAGAGCAGAACGATCCCAATTTGGAAGCCGTGGAGGCCGTTTTTCACCCACATTGACATAAGCCATGACTCTCGAAGCTGATGACACACTCGAGATAAGGTCAAACGCTCAACAGAAAGGGACATTTGTTGCTGTTGCTTCATCCCTGTTCGCAAAAAGAAGCTGCAGACGCTAATGGCTGCTGGGATGTGTGGTCCTGTCTCCAGGGGCACAGGCCTCTGCATCCAGACACAGGGTGCTACTCATCCCACCACCCACAACATTGGGGCAGAAGCCCCCAAATTCCAGGTTAGAGAAAGGGCTTGGGCCCAGTGTAGGCAGGGGAGTTTCTGAAAGCCTGAATTTCTAAGCTGGACGAGGGGTCCCTGGAGGGGCTGCCTGAGGAAGCCAGGCCCTGTCTGGGTGGGGCGGGTGGTCCCCTTCCTCTGCCCCTTTCATCTCCTTTTGCTCTCAGACTGGGAGGCCTGAAAGAAGGACTGACTTGGCCAGGAAGCAGGTGCCCTAAGAAATAGGAGTGCTAATGGGCGAATAGGGAAGCATTTGTAGGATTTTTCTGGGAAATGAAGTAGAGCAAAGGGTAGCCCCTCTTATTCAACTTGAGTTAAGACAAAGGCATCAAGTAGATTGCACCCTCCCCCTCCCCCATCTAGGTATGATTTCCTCCTTGGAACTTGAGTGTAGAGATGTCACGTGATTCTGCTGAATCAAGTTAGATCTCCCTACAATTGTGGCTGCTCAGGTGTCCTAGGAGTACCCACTGAAGACTTAATAGGGATGTCCCTTGTCCTCTGCTCATTGTGATCACCCCTGTGGCGTTTATTGCCCAAGCTCACACAGTTGCCTTGAAGGGGAAGTTTCCGCTCCACAGCATCCAGCTGGGGCCCTAGCTGTGGCCTCCATCCTGGGTGCTGTATGAGAGTGGGGTGTGTCTTGACTCTCAGCCTCCTCCAAGATCACCCCCTTCCCACCTATACTTGGTTGGGCTGCTTCGACTTCTTAACTTCAGGGAATGTTCTAGGGCAGTCCAGCATCGTGGGTCCAAGCTCTGAAGGTATTTATATACCTGCCTGGTGAAGGTGTGGGACCTGAGGGTTGCTCTCAAGAGATCAGTTCTTTGGGAACACAATTCTGTGCTGTGCAGGGTTGGGGTGCGGTGAAGGCTTTCCTCCCTTGGTTCATCCACAGTAGCCAATGAGAAGGCAGAGAGAGATTAATTTATGGGTTTCACCTGAGTTCCAGGCTTGCCATCTTGGACCCTTCCAGACCACATTCAGACAGCAAGTGAGTGGACATTCCCACAGGGTGAACTCTGACTGCAGGAAGACCACTCCCTTAGAAACAGGCCCGAGGGAAAGTTCCTATGTGCCACTGCTCTTGGCACATTAGGCTCCTTCCACCATGAGCCAAAAGTGCATGACTAGGTCCCCAGTGAGTCTCCTCTGTCTCTCTTCTTGGGGTGTGGGCTCACCCATGGTGAGTGCTTCTACTGTACCTGTGCGGCACGTGTCACTGTGAGGTCCAGGTCTGGCTTTACAATCGCCAGGCAGAAGGCTGGTTTGTGTAGCTCTTCCTCTCAAAGGGAGCTGTCAGAAGTTCGCCCCCAGGGCTAGTGATACTCCTGAGAGTGGGACATTTGGAGAGGAGTTTCCTTAGGGGTGAGCACCTGCGTGCAGGGTGATCACATGGAACCTGATGGTTCTGGCCATCCCGAGTGGGAGCTTTTAAGAGAACTTTGTAAAGAAAATTTTTTTTTTTTGCCCAAGATGTGTGCTCCCCACTAGACGTTTTTCTTTTTAATATCATTTTCCGGCTCCCCCATTCAGAAATCTTTTACCCAAACAGTATAGATAAGTCATGATGTGTCCTGAGAGTCTGTTATGGTGACATTCATCACAGAGCACTCCCTGTCTTCTCATCAATGGGAAAGTTCCAGACAGGGACAAGCCAGGCACTACACTGGGACCCTTGCTGGCTGGCTCTGCAAACATCTTTTGGGTGAATAAGTGATGGTTCCCTGGGCTCCTGGCTCCTGGTGGGTTCTTTCTCCACTGCCTCCCATTTCTTCCCTGCCTCCCGGGGTCCTTCCTGCTGGCCCAGGCAGATAGCAGATAGCTGTCTGGCCCTCCGTCTTCCAGAAGGATGGCTTGGCTGCTGTGTGCCATTGTGACATTTTGTAGGTTGAGCTGTAAAGGTCTCTAGAAAAAGATGTTTCCAGCAGTATTAGAGAGGAGAGGAGGCTGGCCAGGTCTGGCCTGTGGCACGCTGCTCTGCTATGTTTTCCCTGAGATTTCCCAAAAGGCTGCTGGGATCAGCTCTTCCATGGATACTGCCTCCTTCCTGAGATATCTCACCAGATGTCCAGCCTGGGATCTCAGCGATGCTGCAGCAAGGGCCCCATGGAGGTGCCTGTCGTAGGAGGGGGGGAGCGTCTCTGCTCACCAAACGTCACTGCCAGTGGAATGTGCCTCCTAGGGGTTAGCAGAACGGGACTCAGGTTGTGCTGAACAGAAAGGAGAGGAGAGAATCCTGCTAAGTTGCTTTTTTTTCTTTACTTTGATCTTTAGTTCACTTGTCCCTAGTATAAGCTGGAAGTTATAACATAAAAAATGCTGGGGACTGCACTCTCTTTTAATAAGCTCTCCAACTAAGAGGGTTTGGAGGAGAAGAAAGGAGGCCTGCGTCGGAGGGAGTGCAGCAGCAGTAAATGAAACCCTTCAAGGGTCAGAACAGGGGTGGCTGGCAGCTGCAGAAGAGCTTCTGTGCCAGAGAGCAGGACATTGGACTTTTGCTCTCTAAAGGGACAGGCCCCGGAGTGAAGGTCAGGATCTCATGTGTACTGAGGCTGCAGTCTGCCCCAGCCCTTGCCCCAGTCTCTGGCCCGCTCACCAGCCAGGCACACTGAGAACAAATCTCATATTCTGCACTGGGGCTGGAAATTCAGCCTTCCTGAGGGCTGAGGGTGCTTTTAACCCAAATCCATTAGGACCTTGAGGGTCCTCTGTAGCTTTAAGAAACACCCCATGCAAAGCCAGAGGTTCCCAAAGACAGTGCAGGAGGAGGCAGGCAGGTCTGTGAATTCTGGAGGATTCTTATCAAAGTACAGGGCAACTGCAGCCCACTGCCCTCACCATCCTCTATGTTTATACTCAGCCCATGCCTAGTACCCACAGGGGTGCTGGAACCCAGCCTGGACCCTGGGAGCATCCTTCCCATGTCAGAATAAGCAGAAATCCCTATTTGAGAGCTTTATGAGTCTTCTCAACAGAGCACTTTATGAACCTCTTGTGCTGCGTGTCCTTGAGCACCAGCAGTATTAATATTCATTCACTAGGGACCCAGTTCTGCCTGTAGACAGCACCTGCTGGGGCCTGGGAAATCTCCCGTGACCAGAGCTGGAAGCTGCATTCCCAGCCATTGGCCACTCTGGGTACTTGAGCAGACCCTTACCTGCGGATCTGGAATTCCCAGCTCCTGTAGCCTCTTCTCTGCCCATTTTTTTCCCTGAGGAATTCCAAAGCACAGGACCACAGGGCGTCTCACCTCTCTGATCCCAAGCACAAGAGGTGGCTCCTTGCCACCCCTCAGCTTGACTCAACTTGGAACTGTTTCAGTTCAGGGCGCACCTTGATCTCTTAATTTTAGAGCAAAATCGAGGAAGAATGGGGTGGGGAAGAGAGGGAGAAAGAGAGAGAGAAGGAGAGAGAGAAAGAGGAAGTAAAAGAATATATATGGGGGAAAAGAAGCACACATTCACTTAGAAACTGAATCTTCCACTAAACTTTCCCTTATTCTGATTGCAACTCCCTGCCCCTCTTTATCTAGCTGTCTCAGAATATAATTGTCTCTCAAACTGCTGGCACCGTAACCTTAAACCTTGTAATTGTGCCCCAGGACAAATCAGTATTAATTTAGCTGATGTGGCATATCTTATAAATCCTAAGTTCTCCTTCTAGCCTCTACTTTGGTTAAGGATTTTCCTCCCCCCAAAAAATGTACACCAGGAGAGATGGGGCCAGTATGTGTGGATCATACTCTGCAATTCTCAGCCGTCTAGAGGAGGCTGGAGACAGGAGGCCAGGGGAGAGGCTCAGCTTTCCTGACTCTGCAGGGGGAAGGGGCTAGCTCTCCTTCTATCACCGTGATAGGTCTCCACCGTGCCTGAGCTCTTGGGAATCTGAAGCCCTTGCCTCAGGGAGCCCCCAGGGCTCTGATGGGTGTTGTCTAAAACTTGCAAGGAAATCAGAAAGAAACCACAAATCCACTGGGACGGGGAGGTGGGGACAGAAAGATTTTGCGGTTGAATCTAAAATACAAAGAGAGGGTAGGAGCGGCTACCACAGGGATTTCATTAAGTAGACCACAAAATTTAGCCTTAAGAAGTTTGTGCCCATGTTTTGACAGTGCAAAACAGCATCTCAAGGGTAGTATGGCAGTAAAGAAGGGTGCGGAGGCCCTGAGATGCAAAATTGATACCCTAGGTAGGGCTGGGCGGTAATTACCTCCAAGGTTATCTGGTTACTTGGTGTGGGTAACCACCAAACGCCACCACTTCCTAAGGGGACCTAGGACAGGGCACTTTCCAAACCAGCCCTCTGGTTTTCTGTGTGATCTCCAGTTTTTCCAGGATGTCTCTGTTCTCACATCAGAGCACTTCTCTTAAGGGAGCTAAAATTAAACTCCCAAACAAAGAGTTCTAAGTGCTGTTTTATTTCTAGAGAGGAAAATTGCACCAGAGTAACTTCTTTATTTGACTACATTACATTACAGTAGAGGGAACGAAGGAGAGGACTGTGATACAAAATAGTAATTAACTGTTTTTTTCTCTGTCCTGAAAATTAGTGCATAGTTAGATCAAAATATGACAGGGTGCATACTCATTTAATTTTTAAATTGCTTGGTAACTTCAGATAAAACTATTGCAGTGGGAACATAAGACGGCATACAGGCTAAATAACGGCGTTTTGGAGCCACTTTGGTAGTATTGGGGCGGCCCAGGATGGTAACATTAATTCATTTATCTGGTCAGCAAGCATCTACGGCACACATTAGGTGAGGCTCCCTCTGGACAGAGGTAATACACGGGAAGGAGTCCTGTCATCCTGAGTAAGGGGAGCGATTCAGAGGTGAACCCTCAGGGTCAAATATATTTCACCTATTGTTTATTTATCTATTCACTCATTCATTCATTCATTCAGCAACTGTGGAGGGAACTTCATCTCCATGTGCAGGTTTCCGCTAATGTCAGCTGCTCATCACTGTGACCAAAATACCTGATGAGGAGGGCTTCCAGGAGGAAACGTTTAAGTTTATTTTAGCTCATGGTTTTAGAGGTTCAGTCCATAGTGGGCCAACTTCATCGCTTTGGGTCAAAGGTGAGGTTGACCATCATGGCAGAGGGGTGTGGTAGAGGGAAGTGGCTCTGCTCACGGTGTCCAGGAAACAGAGAGAGAGAGGGGAAGGGGCTACAGGGAAGATGCGCCTCTGTGACCCACCTCCTCCAGCCACTCCAGTCTGCCTCCAGTCGCCACCTCATCAGTGCAGCCAAACTGGAATGGACCCATCAGCTCACAGCTCTCATCAGCTGATCATTCCACCTCTGAACGTTCCTGCAACAACACAAGAGTGGGATGCAGGAATTTTAGTGGGATGCCTCATATTCAAACCCAAACACTTCTCACACCACGTTCACAGTTTATTAGGAAGGAGCAGCTACCTGGATAAACTCAGAGGAAGGCACATGATAAGCTGAAGTAAAGGCATCAAGACAGAAGTTCCGATGCATTTATTCATCAATGCATTCATCCCAGAGATTTTATTGAAGACCTACTGTGCATCAGGGATATGATAATGAGCAAAGATGGACTTGATTCCTGTCTTCCTGGGGCTCTCAGAGCCTCTGTCAGGGTCTTGGACCTCGTGCAGGTACAATCAGGTGGGAATCAGCTCTTGTTGGGGAAGCACAGGCCAGGCAGAGGGAATAGCAAGTGCAAAGGCCCTGTGGTGCATATGAGGACTGGAAGGTGGACAGTGGGCCTGGGGGCACAGCAGAGTAAGGAAATCCTGTGGGCTGGGCTGGAGAGACTGGTGGGGATGAAATCCTGTAAGCCTTGTTGTCTCTATCTGCAAAGCAGTGAGTGGCCATTAAGCAATGTGCAGCCTTACTTAAGGGGTCAAATGGGAAGAGTGCAGGCCGGCTCTTTGGTGGTGTTGGACAGGGCAGTGGTGGAGGTGATAAAGAGAAAGCAGATGAGAACCACATAGGAGAGGGCAGCTTTTAGCTCAGAGGTAGGCACTGAGTAAGAGGGAGCCAGGAGACCTGGGTGGGGACAGGAGGAGCAGGCAAGGGAAGATGGGAAAGTGGCACCTGCTCCGTCAGGTCAGCTGACTTTTACTGGAGGTCATTGCAGGATGAAGCACAGAGAAATTTTTTAATACACAGGCCACCCTGGGTTATCTCAAGTGGTGGTCCAAGAACTTTCCTTAAAATACTTTGATTTCCTCCCTTCTACATTAGAGGATACTCATATTTCCTGGAGCCAGTCCAATAGGTGTGCCCACCTATTGCCTGCTTATCCATCACGTATCTGTACAAATTGGGTAATTGTGTGTGAAAATGGGTGGTTAGGTGTCTAACTACCAGAGGTGTGTGTGGGGGGGTATGTAATTACTAGATTTACATTTGCAAATGCTCATTTCTTAACCCCATTCTCACCTCCACTTCTCCGCTGTCCTCCTACCCACCACCAACACATGCACATCCAGGTGTATGACTGGGCCAGGTGTACCCCTTATAGTTATAAGGAGTTAGGGTTGGGGTGGTTCAACTACAGAGGAAGCTCCTTTCCAACGTCCCTACCCCATGTCCCTGACACACCCATCCCATCAAGAGAAAGAGAAAGAGCAACACCTCCCCATCTTCCATATCCGGTTATTGTTTGCTCTGCCTGTAAATACAAAAGTCTAGAAATCACACCTGAGGCGTCATTTCCTTACTCCCAGATCAGCCTCATCTTTTGATGAGAAAGTCCCCACCAGAGAATTGACTTGCTGTCACTTAATCATCCATGAGCTCTGTCACTCTTGAAAATAAAAGCAGTACCTACCTGTTGCAGGATTTGAGGTCTGGTGTGAAGTTGGCTGACAGTGTGACTGTTATTTGCACTAATGCTTGTGTGCTTCATGACGTGGCACCTGATGAGGTTCAAGTCTTAGGGCTTTTGTTACTACACCCAGAAGAGACAGACCTTAGGTGAACACTCATTGCTGCCAATTCTCATGGGATTTGTGCTTCGGTATTAATAAAAATGATAAAAAAGGAGAGGATATGGGATATGTGCTTTTTGACTCTACAATCAGGTAGTCTAAAATATAAACAAACTGTCACTTTGGATACCATAAAAGAAGTAACTAAAACATAGAAGTAGCAGGACTTTTTTTTTTCCTTTAAGTTTGCAGCATCTATAGTAAAATACCCAAGGCACACATTTGGTTTGGGGTGGTGGATTGTAGTTAATGTTAAAACCCAGTCAAGATGTGGTGTTGGCCCTGAGTGTGTCACAATTCATCTCAGGGGGAAGATGGCCAGGGTCACCTGGATCTTTGGTTTATCTATCTGAGGGCACCACCAGGAAACCTTTGTTGGGACAAATTCATATGTTTTCCGCTAAAGAATATCAGTGATTGAATTCCGGCACTATGTTTTTTTGTGACAACAAGCTTGGCTTCTGCCATGATGAAATGCATCCTTAATAGTCACACACCTCTGTAGCATGCTGAGTTTCAGATGCAATAAAAGAGCGACTTTTCTTATCATTTTTGTTTAGTAAGGAGTTTTTATTACTTTCATGCAAGATAAGTTTTGTCTGGAATGTAAGACTTAGGATATCTAGGTCACTTACATTTTTTTGTTTTCATTATGATTTTTAAAAATTAATAGATTTGAGTTTTAAGAGCTGTTTTAAATTCATAGAAAAACGGAGTGGAAGGTTCAAAACTGTCTGAAGGTGGGTTCAACTTCCCTCATTAGCAACACCAGCACAGGGGTGCAGTTGTTACAACTGAGGACCCTACACTGACACCCGATTATCACTTCCCAGCCCATAGTTAACATTAGGGTTCACTCTTGGCATACAGCCTGTGTGTTTTTCCAAATGTATATGACATGTAATTTACATGATATCATTGTAGTGTATCTAGAAAAGTTCCATTACATTAAAAATTTTCTTTGCTTTGTATTTTGTCTCATTTAAAAACAACTTCCCAACAAACAAGAAAAAGAAAAAAAAAACTCTGGTCACACACACACACACAAAAAAAAAAAAAAAATTTTTTTTTTTTTTTAATTCAGGCAGAGGGATATTGGGCAACTCTCCCCATTCCTGCCCAATAGGATGATTCTGTTTGTAGAAGAGAATTTGAACTGACAGTTTTCTTCCAAATAAGATTCTACACGACCTATGTTCTCATGTCTATAAAATAATAAGCTCGAAAGGAAATAAGTCCTACTTGACTTATATCTTCTGGAGCCATTTAAAGCTCTAGAAGTTAGTAGTTTACTTTTGCCTTTGGCAATTTCTTCAGATTCATGTCTTCCGTCCATCTTTGACTTGGAAACTTGATGTGGACCTGCCAACAGTTACAGAGTAGCACATTCAGGGAGGAGAGTATGCAAACCGGTCCAGGGGACAACAGGACCTTTCACTCATAGATATATACTGCCTCCTGCCTCCTTCAGCTATGGGAGGGGTATTTAAAAAAAAACAAAAAAACAAAAACAAAAACAAAAACAAAAACAACAACCCAGGGCCTCGTGCCTACTAGGCACGTGCCCTACCACTGAGCAACACCCTCAAACCCTGAGTGCTCTTTTGATTAAAACCAGAGGCATTTAACCATTGAGCTACATCCCCAGCCTCCCCCACCTTTTAAAAAAGTTTTGAGGCAGAGTCTCACTAAGTTACTTAGGGCCTGGCTAAGTTGCTGAGGCTGGCTTTGAGTTGAGGACTGTATTTTAAAGGGTGCCCTGACCGTAGGATAGCTGGGGGCCTCAGCTTTTGTGCATGCCTGCTTCTTGCACCCCAGTGTCTTTCTGGAACCCAGCATTCTGAATTGGTTTTCCCACTTCTCAGGGGCCTATGGTTGAAACCCTGAGCATTTATTCCTCCTTAGAACTTGTTACCTCAGGGCTTGGATAATAGAGACATGGCTAACAATGGTGGCTTGTGACGCCCAGGGGTAAGAGGGATGGTCTCTATCCTCCTAAGTCTCATGATACATTAACATAGGATGTTCTCAGGGACTAAATCCATGCTTTCCATTTTTAAGTGGGAGAGTTTGATGGAAAGAATTTTCACTGGCTTGAGGACTCTCCAGATAGCCTCATCCGTTGTCTGTCAAACAAAACTATGGACAATAAAGTTTCAAAGAACTAAACACACACACAGACATGCATACAAACACACATGAGTACATGCAAAATGTTGAAATCTGATTAAGACTTCTGGGTTGTAGCAATATCAATTCCTTGGTGGTCATATTGTATTCTTAAGCTTGCTGTTACCATCAAGGGGAAACTGAATTGGTCCTTACAACTTCATGTGAATCTACAGTTGTCTGAAAACAAAAATTAAAAAAAAAAGAAGAAAAAAATTCAAGTCAATTTTTAATTCTTTATTGCATGTTATCATATTTACCCCTTTGAATTTTGGCATTCTGTGTATTCTTGATTAATATGCCTCATTCATTTAAAAGTTAGTAGACTTTTGTTAATTTGGTTGCAGTGTTAGAAGCCAAATTCAGCAATATGACCTCATGTTTATTATATGATATTAGACCTTAGGAGAGGGGGTTGGAGGAGACCCTCACCTTTACAAGAGGGTAACCAGTGTCCAGAAATAAGTGGAGGGAGGGAGGGAGGGAGGGAGAAAACACCCTACAGGAGACAATGAGCGATTGATCTCTATGTGAATTTAGGAACTTAGAAAATCGACCAAGACCAGGATGTTAGAAAGTACACACAAAATAGCAAGTGATTTTTAAAAAAAAATTCATATATTAGCATTTTTCTTTTCTTTTTTCTTCTTTTTTTTTGCTCTGAGTCTTAGGAATTTGCAAAGACAGGTCCTAGAGGTCCTGTGCACTCTGTTTTCCCCACTGCTTGCATCTAACAGAACTGCAGGTTAATAGCAAAACCAGGAAGTCAACATTGCTGTTCATAGAGGTTGTTGCATGAATTACTTGTTCATGCCTGTTTATTGCTGGCCAGTGGCTACACTGTGGATATACCACAGTTCTTCTAACCATGTGCTCAGGGTGGGATATTTGGTTTGTTTGCAGCTTTTGACTGTTATTGATGAAACTTTTGTGAACAATAGTGTACAGGTTCTTGTGTAGACAGAAATTTTTATTTCTCTAAGACAAACCCTCAGAATTGTCATTGCTGGGTTGTATGGCAGGTGTGTTTTCTTTTCTTTCTTTCTTTCTTTCTTTCTTTCTTTCTTTCTTTCTTTCTTTCTTTCTTTCTTTCTTTCTTTCCTTTTTTTTTTTTTTTAAGAAACTACCAGTTTTCCAGAGTGGCTATACCATTTTACATTGTGTGTGAGATCATTTCTTTGCCACTTTGCCAGCATCTGGTATTGTCATTGTTTTTTATCTGAACAGTTCTAACAGTTATACTAGTATGTAGAGGTATGACATCATGATTTTGATTTGTATTTCCTTAATGGCTAATGACATTGAACATCTTTTTATGTACTTATTTGCCATCAATGTATCCTTTTTGGTGAAATGTCTGGCCATGTCTTTTGCCCATTTTATAATTATTATCATCATCATCATTATTCTTATTCATGTTTTACTGTTGAGTTTTGAGAGTCTTCTATATGTACTAGAGATGAGTCTTTTGTCAGATGTCTGGTTAGCAAATGTTATCTCCCAATCTGTAACTTGTCCTTTCATCTCTTTGCAGGGTCTCCTGCAGAGCAAACATCTCAATTGTGATGAGATCTGATTTACTGCTTTTTTCTGTTGTGAATTGTGCTCCTAGTGTCATATGTAAAAATGGTTTGCCATGGTCTAGGTCCCATGATTTTCTTCCTATATACTCTTCTTGAAAACAGGTTTCAGTTTTATGTTTTACATTTAAATCTGTGATCTTTTTTTTTTTTCTTGCATAAGGTATGAGGTTTAGGTTGAGACTCCTTTTCTGCTTATGGATATCTGATTGTTCCACCACCAGTTGTCGAAAAAATTTAATAATTTCTCCAATGAACGGCTTTTGCATCTTAGTCAAAAATAAGTTGGCCATGCCTGCATGGGGCTACTTCTGGGTTGTCTGTTTTCTGTCCATCAATCCATGAATAAGGATGAGATAGAAGAACTCTAGGATCCCTGGGAAGTACCTTGTTCCCCCAACCCCATGCCTCTGGCTTCCACGAGGTCTGTGCTGCACGTGAGCGTATGTGAGGAACTTCCCAAACTGTTTTTTTTTCCTCCTGCAGTCCCCAGACACTGCTGGTTTTGGTCTCTCTTTTAGTCCTTCCCTTGCTTACGCATGTTCTCAGATTAAAGTGGGATTTTCTAAAACAGATTTTTCTATTGTGGGGTAAAGATGGTAAGTAAACAGAATTATCATAACAATTTAAATAGTAATAAAATATGTTTTTCTGTTTCTATTCAGAGACAGGGAAAGGTAACTAGAGAAGATGAAAGGAAGAGCTAGATTTGTGGGTGGTAGGTGTGTTGTTTTTTTTTCTTTCTTCTTCAATAATAGGTACAGAGTTTTAGTAAAGGACTTCAAGGCAAAAAGAAAAAAATAGCATATACTGTTATGGGGTTATTTTTATCTTTCATTTTTATGACAACTTATTTGTACTTAAGAGAATCTTTCCAAAGAGTTAGAAGCATCATTAAATAAAGACTGTGAAATGTGCAATATGGCTTATTTATTTAAATGTTAATTGGTCCAACGAACACTTCTAATTAGCTCTATATTTGCTTAGCAAAAAGTTTTACAAATTCCAATTGTGAAAAGCAGCTATTTTGAGCTGGTAAGCATGTTGCAGCCTCAGCTATGATTTTTCTATAGTTCTCAGCCCTTGAAGGCACAATTTAATTTTTCATGTATGCATACTAGCAACGGTAAACACTTGCGAGTGTAAAGAACCTTCTTTAATTAGCTGCACAACAATTAAAGGATTCACAAACTAAATTGAACCCTGTCTCGGTGCTTACTAGCTGAATTCTACCACCTGTCACAACAGCACTTTGTTCAATCTGTTATGCAAAATCATTATAGCAATATAGCGGAGGGGGAAAAAAAGAGAAAACAGCAATTATTTCTTACTTTTCTCTTGAATGGGTTATTTTGGGTTATACTGATGTCAGGTTCATTGAAGCTAACCTTTTGAAATCTGTAACAGCATAATACTTCCAAGGCAGTCTGAGAATGGCTAGAAGACTATTTCGTTTCCCCCCTTTGGGAGGAAGTGACACACATCCCTAAAGTGTGTCTGGGTCTCTGATCATTTGGAAAAAAAAGAAAAGAAAAAAACCTGTTCTAAACTCTTGCAGCCACTCTCTATTTTTTTCTTTCTCACAAGGAACCCCACTTGGCTCCACGGGCTCCTGTGTTGTTAAAAACTTGCCAACCACTGTCGGCATGAATTTAAAGATGCAATACTCAAGCCTCCTTCTCAAAGAACATACTGACTCAGATTACTTCACCAATCCAATCCCGTACTGTAAAAATGTGGGTGGGTGTGTTGCTTTAAAAAAAAATTAAAAATTAGGTTTAAACTAAGCTGTTCTCCGGTAGACTGGGTTGGAGGGGAATGCTCACCCCTGTGCCATTTTCAGAGACAATGGCTTTATTGTGAATCCCCAACCCCAAGCCTGACAGGGCAGACTTCTCCTCGCAGCCTGGGAATAAATGTTTACATTTGGTGTTGTCGTCCCCTGGCCTCTGGCAAGAATGCCCGCCACTCTGGGCTTTTGCACACAAGACAGGGTGAGAAGCGGGGCTCTGCAGACGCGCACCTCTCCTGATGAGCTGCACTTTGAGCTGCTGCCTGGCAGTTACTTAAAATGGCATCAATAACATATTGTTAGTCGCAGCCTCTGAAGCATATGTGATCTGGGCATTTCAGACGTTGGAGTGATTATCGACAAACAGCCGGGCTCATTGAGCGCGCCTGTATTTTCCAGCATTACAGTATTTTTTAGAAGTTGCCTCTTTACATCATTTCACGAAAATGAGCAAAGGAGACAAGGCAGCCCTTTGAAAATGTAAACTCTTTCCCTCAAAAATGCCGGAAGAGGGGGAAAGTGAGAGCCAAAGGTCAAAGGCTGGGGAAGAATGTGCCTCTCTATTTTTTCCTAGTTCCTAAGCAGAGAGGAAACTTCTCACTCAGAGTTTGGGCATTTGGGCCATTGGGGCTGTTTTCTGTGAAATCCTGGGAGGAGAACTTGCAGAATATACATATGTCCCTCTTGTTCTGCGGAAATCTAACAACTGAGCTGGCTCGGCGCTAGCACCTGGAAATGAAAGCGAGGTGTTGTTCAGTTCATTGAAGAAGTTCAAGAAATGCATGCCCAACACAAAGTTGCAGCCCCAAAGAGAAGTGGCACGGGCACCTGCTGCCCCTGCAGCCCACCTGTCTGCTGCTGGACTCCGCTGCACTTTTATTGCAAGCCATTTCTGGTGCTGGGTCCAGTCGCCCTGTGATTGTGCCCCTTGCTTTCACTGCACACTGGATGGCAAGTTCCGCACTAGGCTTTTCATGGGAGGTTATTGGGGCCATTAAGGACAGGATGGTGGCATAGTAGGTTCTCATTGAACACCTGTTAGTGACTGGAAATGGAATCTCCACCTGACTGAAGAACTCAGGGACTTGAAGGTGAATTCAGGCAACTTAGGTCTTTTCATTCTTTCCCTTTCAGAGTATTTAAAATGTCCTTACCATGATGTACCATTTGTCCTCTCCCACCCTCCTTGTAGATAGTCCTGCAAGGAAGCATGGTGCAGAGAGTGGCTTTAAGGTAGCATTGCTTTATGCGAGGCCTGCTTATAGCGTCCACAGACTTGACTTGAAGCTGCAGGCCAACAGGGATCTCTTAGGGGAGACTGGAAGGACACATGGCAATAAGCCCTTCTCTTCGTGGGTCAGAGGGAGACACTGTTTCCTTTCCTTCAGCTTGCCTTGTCAATCTGGCTTCCTCAGTTGCAGGGTGGCATGACACAGTGGTGGCTTAGTGGCTAGGTGTCTGGGGCATGGAACCCACAGTTGGGGATTTAGTTTCTGCAATATCAGTTATTGGAAGTGTGACATCGGGCAAGTTATTTAACCTCTCTGTGTCTCAGTTTCCTCCACTATAAAATGGGCATGCTCACTGTAGAATTATCTTATGGAGTTGTCAGAATTAAGTGAAAGTGCTTGGAGTAGTATCAAGCGCACATTAAAGGTCATGTTAGATTACTGTTACTGCCGTTCCTTCAACTTGGAGTCTCCTTAGGATCTTGAAAGGAACCTAGGAAACCATTCACTACTTCCTGACTTCAGGAGTGACAGGTCTGAAGAGCCAGCAGATGAGTGCCTTCCTGGGAAAGCTTTCGGATGGTCCTGGACCATACAAATCCGTACTTCTCTCCTTGGCCTCCTGCCAGCCCCTTTTTTGGTATCTGCCCATAGATGTGGTGTTCTTGTCTAGAAGGTAGATTTTCAGAACTAGGATTATCAGAGTGTAACCCAGAATGGTCTCCACCTATGTTCTTTGCCCACTGGAAACTGGTACTCTTGCTCTCTGCCTGGAGAATGTGTGGATGCCCTTGACTGAGAGTTATGGAGCACCCACATGCGTGTGCAACGTGCAGGGTACATGGAAAGGGCACAAGGAATCCTAATTTACGAATCTGTAACCTGATGGAGGCCCTGCAAAAAGGGACAAGTGGCCAATCGCAGTGAGTGCTGGGAGAGAATCAGCCCAAGGAAGAGAGTCGGAGCCAAGATATGGAGTGTCTAAAGGATCAGGGACGAATCTTGGAGCAGATGCCACAGGGCACAAGTCATAGTTGGCCATGGGCCCCTGGAGGGTGGGGAATGGCCTCCCCGGAGGCAGGCGTTCTCTTTGAAATCTAGATCCTTTTGCTGCAGGCCAACAGGGATCTGCGCCAGGAGACAACAGAATGAGAATGGAGACTTGCTTTAGGGGAAAGGATCCGTAGGGCAAAAAATACCTGAGATCAAAAATGCATATTTTAGCTCCCAGCATGGAGGAAAGTTTGAATATCTAGTGGTGATGGGAGTCACCTCCCACCCCTGTTTCCACAACAGGGAAAAGCCAGTTTTCATTTCGAGGCTGAGTGATGGAACATGACCGCTCGGCACATGACAGTGATCCTTGGTAAGTGTTTGTTGAGCGACTATGGAACAGCATTCAACAAATCAGGTTTGTCTAGTGAATGTGCTCATTGAAACCAGGGCCACCAGAAGCTGTTGGTGTTTTCCCCTGGAGCACTACGGTGTAAATGTGCTCTATGGTAGTGAACTTGGAATAGATGTTTGCCTCCTATGCAACCTATGAAAAGATGTCGCCAAAGAGAAGATTCACAGAGTAGACAGAGGACCTTCCCAGCCTCAGTGGTATCTTCTGTGGACACTGCCAGTCACCATTATGAGAAAGGGTTTTATTTTGTGGAAGTTGTTGCTTCTCTAGGATTTGTCACCTGAGTTGCTTATAACCTAGGACCCAGCCAGAGCCACAGGAACCAGGGAACAACCCTGTAACTCCATTCCTCTCCTCCTGAGCCTGCCCTGTCCTGTGAACACAGAAAACTCTACAGAGAACATTTCTTCCTTTTAATTACTATAGACATTTTGCTAATCTTTCCTATCATTACATACAAGTTCATTTAAAAAAATTAGAAAATAGATCTGAGTAGCAAGAAGGAAATGGGAATCCCTCTGTGATCGCCCAAACCACCTCTGCTGAGTATCTTGGTTGCATATATGATTTCTTTTTTTTTGTTATTTGTACATAGGATGAGGTTATGCTTCACATACCATTTTATAACTGGTTATTTGATGTAATAGAGTCTCCTGTACCCTTATTGATGAGTGCAAAAAAAAAAAAAAAATGGATGGCTCTGTCATGATTTGGGTGGAAAATTAGAAGGTTTCAGTATTTTTTTTTCCCTCTCTGTTTTTTGATGTGGGGCCTGGGTTCCATATCTTGAGCTCGCCAAAGGGGCCTGGGGTTTCCGGTTCTGGAAGGAAGGTGACAGTTGTGGAATGAGTTAGGTTTTTGCTGATGTGGTGGGCATTATGGATGGCTACCTTGGCCAACATATCCCCATCTGTGAAGGGGTCTCAGGTGTCTGCCTTTGGGTTGGAGGTGGGATATGAGAAAGGTGGGCTGCATTTCTTTTCCTGTGAGTGGGTGCTTGTACCTGTGCACATAGGTGACAAGTCCAAGAGAAGCAAACAACTTGCCTGCACAGAGGTCTCTCTTTAGTTCTGTGTGTGCTTCACTCTGGAATGTGGCAATGGAAAGCAAACTGTAGAGATGGTGCAGAAGAGGGAGTAAATCTGACCTCTCAAAGTCTGCATGGCCCCAACTCACTGGTGACCAGCATGGGTGTTAAACATTCTCCTGTCCCATTTTTTGATGCCTGCATGGTATCTAGTTAGAGGATGCCCTGCCCCCCACCCTGCCCACTTTTTGTTTGACCAGTCGCCACCCCCTTCCCTCACCATCTCTTGGTCCTTGGACCCCCATCACTCCAACACTCTGCATTCCTCTTCTGCACATGGCCTTTACTCCAGGTATTAAAAAGTCGTCACCCTCTTCGAATGCCATCAAAATCTTTTCAATCTCTGTGGAGAGCTATGAGCTGCTCTCTGCCAATTTTAGCAGCTGGAAAGGGATACCGGTGAGGGCAGAGGAAAGACATCAAGGTGGCCTCATATCTGAGGTACAATCTGCTTTTGCTTAATTTTCTGTCCATCTATGCAACCATCCACCCATGTCTTTCTATCCATCCATCCATGGCTGCCATCTGGGAGGGTGTCCAGCATAGAGTAGTTGCTCAGTGAGTATTTGTTGGAGAGATGGATGAACGAATAAACAAGCGAAAATATAGAAGTCAGAGGTTTTGAACGTGGAGGATTTATTTCCTGCCAACAGTCGGCAACAGGTCTGCCTTTGAGAATGGAATAACCCCCGCTGGCATAACTTCTATACCTTGTTCTGCTAAAGGGCATCTCAAGACTTCCTAATCGTGCAGCGCTCTCTTTTCTGATGTAGTTATCCTTGGGAGGCATCCTGCTTAATTTTCTCCTTCCGAGTTGAATCTCTGATTTGTGCCCCCCCACCCCCGCTTGGCAGCAGACTAAGACGAAGGGCAATCTAGGTGTACTTTTATAAACGATACTTTGATGAACATCATTTCAGTGAAATCTTTGTACACATTCTTAATTATTTCCTTAGGTTTAATTGCTAGAAGTGGAATTGCCAGGTTAAAGGGAGGCACATTTAAAGATTTGAATACCTGTTGCCAAATGGCTCTTCAGGCAGGGTATGTCAAATGATTTCCCCCTCACCACCACCCACACGTAAATTGACAGTGCCCTTTTCTTTACACTCTTTGCTGAGTATTATTTAACAAAGTAATACCATTTGCAAAGGGTCTCCTTTTTACTCTTTATTTCTTAAGCTGAATACATATGTCGATCTCTCTGTCACCTACCTACCTACCTATCCATAGATCCATTACCGCCCCCCCTCTGGGAGGGCTACCGGAAATTGAATCTAAGAGTCTTCTGCCCCTGAGTCACATCCCCAGCCCTTCATTTTTAAATTTTTAAATTTTAAAATTTGAGACAGGGTCTTGCTAAGTTGCTTAGAGCCTTGCTATGTTGCAGAGACTGGCCTCAAACCTGCGATCCTCCTGCCTCAGTCTTCTGAGTCTCTGGGATTATGGGAATGGGCCACCACACCCATCTAAAGATACGGCTTTAATGGAATGTGTAATTCTTTGGTGAATTACCTGTTTATACCCTCTGTCTGATTTTCTTTTGGGTGTTTGATTTTTTTTTTTAATTGTAGGATCTCTTCCTACATCAAAGCTATTAACCCTTTGTTTTATATACATCTTGTAATTGTTTCTTTCAAGTTTTACATTTGTCTTTTAAATTTTACATGTCATTTTTCAAGGAGATAAAGGGATTTAAGTGATCAAATCTTTTAATCTGTTCCTTTACTGTCTTCGGTGTTATGCTTTGAAAATAATCTGCTACCCCCGTTATTAGATTAATACACTTCTAAAACCACCTTTTAATGCATCTGTGGTATTTAAAAATATAAATTTTTTAATTCCTCAAGTATTTGTTTTGCTGTATATTATCAGGGCAAAATTTTATATATGCACATCACACATGTATACTGTATTATTTGCTTTTGTGAATATTTTTAAAGTTTTATTTTCAATTGATATATAGAGTATGGAAAATGTCATTTGGTTTTTGTATTTTAAATATACAGATAAAACAAGTTTATAAAAAAATCACATCACAGAAATGTCAAATAAAAAGTGAGAGTCTTATTTAAATCTCCTATTTTCACCCCATTTCCACTCCATTCCCCAGAGATAATGATCCTCCATGGACTGGTGTATCTCTGTACCTGCATAAGTACATACAACTATAAAGGAGTTCTTGTTTTTTATGAACATGGGGATATCTTGTCTGCACTGGTTTGCTTTTAGCATTTGTATATGTATGAACATAGAGATCTGTTTCTCTTAAAATTAGACAAAATGCCACAACATAAATATACCATAACTAGTCAGGTATTTCCCAATGATCAATGCTTGAATCATTTCCATTTTTTTTTCAATTAAATAAATACTGCAATAAAAATTCTGGCATATACACCTGTAACTATTTTTGTAATGTGGATACCTGCAAATGACATTGTTGGATTGAAGGATATGCATGCTTAAATATCCCTGGGGAATTGCTTTCTAAAGAGGGTGCACAGGTTTGTGTTTCTATAGTGTGTGAGCGCGGTCAATCTGCCACACCCTTGCTCAAGATGTGCGTGCAAATTTTTAGTTCTGATGCACCGAACCCTTTTTAATTTTATATGAATTCCTTTTAGTATTTTCATAGTGATATATTTCCACTTATAATTCTTCATATGGTTTCCTTTGTGTCTCCTACATTGTTTTGTGCATATTAATGGATTACTTGTTTTTTTAAAAAGAATTGTAAAATTTTGATACAGGGTCTTACTAAGTTGCTTAGGGCCTCACTAAGTTGCTGAGGCTGGCTTTGGACTTGCAATCCTCCTGTCTCAGCCTCTTGAGCTACTGGGATTAAAGGTGTGCACCAACACATCTGGCAAATTACTTGTTCTTTGCCTTAATGAAACCCTTTATATATTAATATCCATTTTTGCACATCTGTGACAAAGAAATTTTTAAAACTGTTATGCTGTCTTCTGACTAGTGGCTTTTTAGTCCTCTGTACCAAGACTGGGGGGCAATATTCTCCTATGTTTTTATCAATGACTTCTTAGTGTTTAAACTGTTTTGTGTGATGTATTTCATGTGGAGTATTTTTCTAGGAAGAGTCATTTTCCTGATATATATGCTAAGCAGTTTAGTCCTTCACTGTATATCTGAATCATCACCTTTATCAGTATTATGTGTCATATTGAGGCTTCTCTTGTTGGTCCATTGACTTGTCTACCCTTTTGTAGTGTCACATTATTTTAATCATGAAGTCTTACTGTATTTTGGTTTGATAGTGTGTAGGTTCCCTCCTTATTCTCCTTTTGTAAAATTTACTTGGAAATTATCCAGCTTTTTTCAGATGACTTTTAGATTCTACTTGCTAAGTTTGATAGATGATCTTACTGGCAATTTAACACGGATTTGTGGATTAATTTAATGACAAATTACATATTTACAGTATTATCTTTCCATCCATGAACATGGTATAGCTCTTCATTTATTCAGGTCTTATTTTATGAGCATCTATAAAGTTTTATCTTTTACTTCTACAGGTCTTGACTGTTTCTTCTTGTATTTATTTCCAAGTATTTAAAATTTCCTCAGATCGCTTACACGTAGTTTTTGGTATATTAAAAAATGATCATGTTCAGTGTATTGATTTTATCTTTGACGTATAACTCCATATTTATGGGTAGTTACAGTTTTAGACTGTATTCTTTGCTTTTCATCTTTTGCCATTAAAGGTAAGCATTGGCTGTTTTATCAGGGAGAATGTTGAGTTTTCTCAGGTGTTTGGGGGCCAGTGTTTTTCTAACTATGGTTTTTCTCTTGTCATATATTAATATGGTGCATTAGCTACATTTCTTTTTATTGAGTGAATGTTGGATTATTGCAGTAAGCTACAGTTGTTCATTGATGAATTATTAAGTCAATATACTGTGGGTTTCACTTTATTAATAATTTATTTAGTATATTTATACTAATATTTATTAATGAGGTTGTCTTATAGCATCTATAGGAAGTAGTCATTGTGATAGTAATAGTAGTAATTACAATCCTCCTCCTCCCTTATCTTCTTCTCTTCCTCTTCTTCCACCTCCTCCTCCTCTTCTTCCTCCTCCTCTTCTTCTTCACCCACCTCCTTCCCACCACTTCCTCCTCCTGTCTCTCTAGCTTTCCTTCTTTTTTTTTTTTTTAAATTTTTCTTCTATGCTATATCTGTTCTAGTCTCAGAGAATAAAATGGGAAGCTTTCTACTAGTTCTGTGCTCTGAGACATGAATATCATGTGTTCCTTTAAAGGTTGAGAGAACTATGAGCCTACAATAAACTGGGCTTTTCAAAAGGTATCTTATCTTTTAAATTTCTTCTCTGGTTCTTACTTTAGTCAGGTATTTTACTTCTCACTGAATCACACCTGATAATTTTCTCTTAGATTGTCATTCATTTTAGTGCAGCTTTTCGAATTTAATGGTATAAAATTGTTCTGTATTCCATACTTTATTATTATTTTTTTTTTTAGTTTTTAAGTTGTAGTTGGACACAATACCTTTATTTTATTTATTTATTTTTATGTGGTGCTGAGGATCAAACCCAGGGCCTTGCAGGTGCTATGCAGGCACTGTACTCCTGAGCCACGACCCCAGCCCCTGTATTCCATACTATTAAAGTCTCCTTTGCGTGTGAACTTATATCACCTCCCCAAACCTAGGTAGTTTATTGTGCTTTCTCTCTTTATTCTTATCCATATTGCCAAGTTTACTTTCTTGGTTCTTTTCAAAGAACCAGCCTTTAGTTGTGCTGAGTCTTTTTTTTTTTTTTTTTTTTTCCTGAGGGGTGAAAGAACAAGGGTGTTTTAATTAATTAGTTTCTGCTATTATTTTTGTTAATCCTTTTCTTCTTCTTCTTCTTCTTTTTTTTTTTTTGGTTTTATTTTTAGTTTTTTTTTTTTCTCTCTGACTTCATGAATTGAAGTCTTAGTTCATTTATTTGCAACCCTTTTCAATTTCTAGTCATTACATCTAAGGTTTTATTTTTTTGTTGTTGTTTTTTATTTTTTAATATTTATTTTTTAGTTTTCGGCGGACACAACATCTTTGTTTATATGTAGTGCTGAGGATCGAACCTGGGCCGCACGCATGCCAGGCGAGCGTGCCACCGCTTGAGCCACAACCCCAGCCCGACATCTAAGGTTTTAAAGTATCATTTGATGATTGCCTTTTCCACATCCTAGAAATTTTGTTTCTTTATCTGTAACTTTGTTTTTATTTTTAAATTTGAACATGTCATTAGTAACATTTCCATTTCAGAAACTTATTGAGTTATTTTTGTGTATATATATATTCATATTCTAATACATGTAATGTTTTGGAAATATTGCATTGGGCATTTGCAAAGAATTATATTTTCTGTTGGATTCTGACCCAATATTCTTATTTTAAGAAATGAAAAGTTTACTTTTCCTAAGAATAAGGAAGATATGATAACATTTCTCAGGATGATTTGTTAGTTTTGCATTACATTATCTCAATTTTTCTGTATTTATTTTTAAGCCTTGTTATTAGGGGAATAATTTCATTGCTGTGACTGTTCCTTGCAGTATTTTTATAAATTGTATCCCATTTTGACATAAAAATCCCCTTTAACTATTTAATGTTTTTTGGCCTTGATCTGTATTTTATCAGCTACTAATATTACAATACCTACATTAATTTTATTAATAGTGTTTTGGATCTGCTTTTTTTGCCATTAAAGGTAACCATTGACTGTTTTATCAGGGAGAACGTATGTAAGCTGATTCTCACATAGAGTATAAATATGGGGGGATTTTGGACATATATTCAACCTTATACAATGTCTCAAATACTCTACATTTTATACATGATTTTAACCCATTAATATTTATTAAGTTATTACTATGTTTGGCTTTATTCCTGCTATCTTGTTTTATGTTCTTATGTTTATCTTGTTTATCAGGGCATCCATATTCTTTTTTCCCTTTTATTATATGGGTTACATTTTCTTTTCTGACTTAATAAGTATATATGTGGGGTCTGCTCATATAAAAGGCACATTTAATTTCTAACATATGCATTGAAATTTGTGTGTGTGTGTGTGTGTGTGTGTGTTAATGCATGCATTAAACATTTTCATGTTCCTTGAACAAGAGAAATAAATCTTTTTCTTTTCTTTTTTCTTCTCCTTTTGGCAGTGCCAGGGATGAGAAAAATCCTACTAGGCTTTCATTATTTACCTCATCTGTCACCCCATCCCAGTCCCACCTCCTTTTCTTTCCTTTCACAATGGTCTGTGATTTTAATTACAGACTTTAAAAAAATTATGCACTACGCATTATTTAGACTTAAATATAAATTTTAACTGACATTTTGTTCCCTTGGTGTTTAAATTTTTTTGTTTCTTCCAGTATATGATATACTTAGTAATTTCAGAGAAAGCCCGAGTCCTTTTGTGTCTGAAAATGTGTTGTTTTATTTTACACTTGATGCTATATGTAGAATTGTAGGTTTAAAATAACTTCCTTTAACTCTTTGAAAATATTACTTGATTGTTTTGAAATACCCAGTGTTGTCAATGAGAAGTCTGATGACACTTCAGTTCTCATTCCTTGGTGGGTAAGCTATTTGTTTTAACATGTTTTTTCTCCTTTCTTTGGAGTTTGGAATTTTCTTCTGGATTTGACAGTGTATGAATATATATGTTTTTTTTTTTCAGAAATTTTCTCAGGGCATGAAGGATTCTTTAAAATTTAACCTTTTTTTCTTTTTAGAGAAAAGAACTTTCTAGAACTTCTGAAAGATGGGTATTAGACTTCCTGTATTATACCTTCATGACTTGTAATCTTTCTTCTTCACTTTCCTTTGTGTGTGTGTGTGTGTGTGTGTGTGTGTGTGTGTGAATGTGTGTGTGTATGCTATTTTAAACATTATCTGTAATGTCAGAAATTTCACTTGGATCCTGTTCAGGTTTTCAGATCTTCAACTGAATTTTTTTAAAAAATATATGTAATCAAAATTTAGATTTCCAACCTCTTCTTTTCTTCCTCTGTTCCCGAATTCCCCTCATTTTTCTGATTCCAAGCAGTTATTTTTCTCTTAATGGGTGCAACATTCTTTTATTCTTTGTGAAAATATTAGTTAGAATTTTTAATGAAGTTATTTTTGAACTCTGAATTCCTTTTGTTTCCTTTGGTTTTTTATCTTGCTGTGTGTGTGTGTGTGTATGTGTGTGTGTGTGTGTGTGTGTGTGTATGTGTGTTTGTCTTACTTCCTGTCTTGTGAGCTCTGTGTATGAAGAGAAGACTAGTGACTTGGTACAGATGCCTGGCAGACACTTCCTCTGTGGTTCTGGAGGTGTGTCACCTCATTAGGCTTCCCCATGCCACTGGAGGGAGGCTTGCTGGCTCCTTACTGCAGAGGGTTCCAGGACTGTTAGGATCACGTTAGAACGCACAATGTGGGGAAGGCAGGGAAACAGGCACATCCTCCCGCCCTCTTCCCAGCCTCCCAGGCAAGAGTGACATTTTCTGTGGCACTGAGACACTTAGATTTTCTCCTTCTTTGAAGGCTGCCCTTCCATCTTCTGTCCTACCAAGACAAATGGAAATAACTTTAGGCTCTTCTTTATCTTTTCAGCCCCATATTCTCATTGGAGGACATTTTTCTGGCCAGGTGGTTCATGTCCTTCAAGGGTCATGTTTGGTGTTTGGCTTAGGGAGGAGACTCTTTTCTACTATTGTACTTGTATTCTGAATTTCCCCCCAAGTTCTTTCCCTTGATCGTATCCGAGGCTATGTTGTTTGATCTACTCCTCTCCATCTGATTCCATCTATTTCCCATCTTCTGGGAACATCTCAAAATTCCTGGTGTGCTGATGACCACCTTTCTTGTTTTCCAATGCCATTGGGGAAGAATCCTGTATGCAAAAGCCTGTTTCATGTCATTCCAGAGATGAGGGTGGCAGAGAAAGAGGGTTGGGTGTACCCAGTTTTGTACCTTGATATAATTGACTATGGGTTTTATTTAAATCTTGACTCTCTGGGGTTTAATATTTAGAGGAGTCTTCTAGTTGGTCAAACATCCCATTAGAAAAGTAATGATAATTTTAAATTTTTTCAATATTTATAGTCCTTATTGAATTTTCTTTACTAATTGCATTGGCTAGAACTACCATAACAATATTTAGAATTATGATGATGGGGGCCCTTTTACATTTTCAGTTTGTTTTTGCTTTAGATGAAAATGTCCCTAGTGTTTTACCATATGGCATGGTTTGGGGTTGTTTTGAGATAAATATTTTAATTGTTTTATTTTTGGATTACTAAACATTTGTTTTTAAAGATCAGAGACAAATGTCCAATTTTACTAGAACTTTTGACACCCATCAAAATGATCATGGGAATTTTGCTCACTGGCAGATTAGCTTTTTAAATATTGTGCCATCATTTCTGATATCTGTGGCGTATTCCTGGGGATGAGGGAGGTTACCCTTCTAAAATGAAAGCCACATTCCAGACCTGCTTCCTGTGTAGATTCTTCTCTTCCTTAAAGAAGGCAGTCCTTCCCCAGTGATGTACCTTCAAGTATTTCCACTTTGTTGTGAGTGAAACATGGGGGAGAGGAAATTAACACCCTCTATTCCATTGAATCTAAGTGCATAGTAAATGATGGTTAAGCTTAATAGCACTATTTAGTATTCCATGGATGGTTGTAAAAATCCAAATATCATAGGAGCGAACACAATTTAAACTTGTGTCCACTTCTTTATGGGAGTGCATCTTCATTCATTCACTTCAATTACATTTTTGGAATATGTACATGTACTGTGTTTAGGGATTTTCAAACAAGAGACAGAGAGCCAGGCTTGGTGACTGTAGCACTTGGGAGGCTGAGGTAGGAGAATTCTTTGATTCCAGGAGTTTGAGAACAGCCTGGACAACATAGTGAGACCATGTCTCAGAAAAATAAAAGAGGACATAGGTGGCCTCTCTGAAGGTGGGGAGGATTGTTGGGATTGGAAAGATTTTCCTGATGGTGCATCAACTCAGAAGGTACCTATTTTTTTTCATACAACCACGACTAAAGTATTACCTCTGGGAAGCACATTTCAATCAAAATTATGCAATTAAACTACTACTTCCATTGTAGAATGGTTATTATCATTTTAAAGACATATTTATTTAAGTCTAGTCCAAACTAGATCTATGCCCAGTTATCCAAAGAAGAAAGACTTAAGTATTGAAGGTTGATTGGTCCCTGCTTAATAAGGGTGTGTTTTCTTTCATTTTAGTTTTCTCTTCAAAAGCGTTTTTATATTTTTATGATTTCAAGAAATGATGCATGCCCATGAAATAATTTAGAAAATACACAACGGTATTCAGAAGAAATTTAATTTTGCTCACCCAAAATAACATTTTGTTATATTTCCTTTCATTTTACACATATATGTGTGTGTATACACACACACACACACACACACACACATGCACATATATTCTTTTAGAAGCAGAATCAAACTTTAATCAGAGCTTTATTTTCACTTAAAATTATAACATGAGCATTTTCCTATCCTCCATAATGTTTTTAAAAGCTTGAGTTTTAGTCCACAGTATTCCATAGCTGCATTAATATAACCATGCCCTCTCTTTGGGACATTTCAGGCGTCCATGCCTTTTTGTTACTATAAATGACATTTCCGTCAGCTTTGTCTCCATCTCTGATAGCATCTTGGTTTGTTCAGGGAGTGGAAAACTGAGTCATAGATTATAAATATGTTTGAGTCTTTGGATTCATAATGCCAAACTACTTCCACAAAAACGGTACCAATTTCTACTCCTCCCAGTACTATATAAGAAGCTCCCTTATCTGTTCCCAGCAACAGATGTTGTTACTACCAACACACACACACACACATATGCACACATACACACATATGTACACACAAGGGTGCGTGGGCCCAATTTACAGGCGAAAAATGTTTCTGCTGTTTCAAGTCAGATTCCACCCCAGATCTAGCATGAAGGAAGTTTGGGCACGAGCGAGAGAAGAGTGCCAAGTGTGTAAAGGAGCCCAGAGTGAGAGAAGAACCTAGAGGAGGAGGGCAGGGGCCTCCTGGAGGACCAGAGGGTTGGCCCGGGTCCGAGAAGAGGCAAGTGAACTCGGTTTCCTGATGTGCTCACATCTCACAGCTCACCCCATCCAGTCAGTTCTTCCAACCTCTCCTCTGCTCTGTGGTGTCCTTGCCAGGCACAGAGAAGCCATCAGCAGCCCGGGGAGCTCAGTGAAGAGGAAAGAGAGTGAAGTAGAGAGGGGACAGTATTCTCACCCGGGTGCTCTTTCTGGGGGCTGGAGGAGGGACCAGCCTTTGATGGCCCGCCCCCAGTTGAGTCACAGTCTGGTGCTTGTAGTGGCTGAGGGCAGGCTGGGGAGCTGGTCACCCAGGGTGCTGGGCATCTGTGGGCCCAGCCTCCGTGTGACACTCCCAGGGATGTCACGGTGAACTACCGTGCATGGCTGAGAACAGAATCTGACTTAATGCATTTAACAAGTTAATGTTTGTGCTCATGGGCCCTGTGCACATTTAAGAATTAATTAAATCCTTTAAGGAAGTCATTTATGTTTGAGACCAAAGAAGATACTCAAGGGCCAAAACACCCCTAAAGAAGAAGGTCCTATCAGCGCTCTTATGCATTGGAAGGCCCCGCAAGACCAACTTTCTTACACTCAGATCTGCAGCGCAGTGTGTACAGATACCTTTAACCCATTCTTTCTAGAAAGCTCCTGGGGAGGCATATTAAACTCAAGTTATTTTCAATTTCATCTAAGGTGTCTCTATCCAATGCAGTTTCTTCAAAGTCTGCAATGTGGGATTCAAAATCTCTTAGCATCATCAAAGTCTTAGAAAAATATATTACTAGGAAGCGGAGCTGCTACTTGTGTGTTAATTACAACGAGCCCGGCTGGCGCGCAGATAATCTCCAGCGTCAGAAGCATCGGCTCAGGCAATATCAGGAAAAACAAAATCTTTTCTAAAAAACATCCTAAATTCTCTTTTTTTCACCCTTTGAGGAAAAAGTGTGGCTCATTGTGAAGCTAAATCCCATCTATTTAGTTGTTCTTATAAAGATTTCACTGATATTTGAAATATTTCTCTCTTGAAAGATAAAAATGAGGTAGTTTTTTTTTTTTTTTTTTTTTTTTCAGGATCCAGGCTCAGAACTGCTGCCTATTTTCAGGGAATTTGTCTTTGGGAGAAAAGGGACTGGATGACCTAACAGGCCAGGTTCAGAGTGCAACTAGACTTGACTGTGCTTGAGACTAAGGTGTTGGTGTAGGGGGGTCTCCACAGTCCACCTTCTCCAGCAAGCCCAAGTTGGTGTGGAGCAACAGATTGGATTCCTCTTTCCCGTGAACGTTAAGAGGAGCTGGGATCTGTCACCACCTGTCCCTCTGGGAAGTCCGTAACTTAGACGACAAGGTCCTCAGGGAGGGCAACAAGGGGGCCAGCATCTCAGACCAGCCTTGGGAGCAGACCCCTGACCATGACACAGAGTCCCGTGGGCTTTAGAGAGAATAAAAGTCAGACACAGGGATGCAAAGGGCCCAAGCGGAAGGGAAGGGAGGAGTGGGTATATTTTCCAATTATGTTTTTTCTTCAATTCAGGGGAAAGGTCAATCAATTTCCAGAGCTTTTTAAGGGGAGCTTAATCTACTATGACCTGAAGGTCCTTATTGGTTAAAGAGGAGCTAGGTTAAAGATATGACCAGGGAGAAACCAATCATTGGTGGCCTCCAAGGTGACTTTGGAAGATGTGGAACCCCCCACACACACACAACCTTGAAATAACCCGAGTCCCAGGGTGAGAGAACGGCCCCCTGCCACGCTCTGTGAGATCTCTGGGAGAGGCCCCTCCTGGCTCCCAGTATGACTGAAGCACCCTTTCCTCTTTCAGCCTCTCTATAAAAGCGACAGCAGGCCTCAGGCCAGTGCGGGCTGCAGGCAGCAGTATTCAGCCAGAATTTAATAACATTGTTCTCATTTTATTTATTTTTATAATTACCTTTAATTTAGAGCAAGTGATACAAATTTCCATTTAGGGTAATGATATAGTTTCCCTTTAAATGCATTAAAGTAAAAAATAGTGAATTAATTAAAAAAATATTAGCAGGGGTACAAAAACATGGCAAAACCAGGCAGGTGGTTTATGGCAGAACCACTCCACAGCAGAGAGCCTCAGGAAGGTGGTGTGAGGGCGTCTGCGATTGGGAACACGAAGGGGGCCTCGTGGACCATTTTTATTTTATTTTCTGAAACAGGTGAGAGGACCCTGAGGTACTGGGAAGTTTCGGATTTTGGGAAGCTGGCGACAGAAGACATTGAGCCCCCAATTTAAAATGGATTCAGGAATGTGTACTAGAAATCTCCCCATACAGAGTAACCCCTCTCTTCTGGTCGAATTCATTATCCTACAAAGGACTACAATTGTCTTGCAAACTTACTGTCCCTACTGCCCCAGAAAAAGTTTATGAGATGTTAAGCAATATTATAATGGGTGCTAGTTTTTCCCCCAACGCCTTTTTCTGAATTTTCCTACCACCTCCCTGCAGGAGATTATCCCTTGGGGTATTTTGTGTCTTCTACCTGCTCTCAGTTTTGCTACCAAGCTGCGACCCTGTTCCTTCCAGAGACTTGTCCAGGCTCCTCTCTGTATCCTCAGAGCTCGCAGTGCTCCTAGAAGATGCTCACTCCCCTGATCCTTCCATCCCTCCCTCCATCTACCTGTCTAGATCCACTCATCCATCCACCCATCCAGCTACCCATCTTTCCATGCATCCACCTCTTCAGCCACTCAATACATATGAGTATTCTGTGTATTTTGTAATAAAAAGTGAAACAAAATAATATCTCCTGGGTGCTTCCAGCACTCAGGTGATTATCAGGGATATAGCAAGAACAGAGAGAAACACTGTCACTACTGTGCCACAGATGAGGATGGCGGAGGCAGAAGCTGAACAAGTGCCGATTCCGTGCCAGGCTGAATGAGTGAATGAGTGATCAAATGCACCAGTAAATCCCTTTTTGCTCTCACCGCTGGGCATTGGGGCCAGCGGAGTCCAGGGATGCTGCGGGTGCACAAGCACTTTCGTAGGTCAGAGGTTGCCCATGCCAGCCCCCTGGCCACCTGGGCTTCTGCAGTGAGATGACAGGCTCTACACAGCCTGCTCAATCTGTCCCCAGCCGCTCAGGGCCTGCCCAGGCTCTGCGAAGGGCACGCAAGGGCAGGGCTCCCTCCCGGGGGCTCCAGCAGGAGCAAGACTGGCAGCAGTAGCAGCTGCGGTGGGGCACGGGGCAGGGGAGTGGTCGCTGTGAAGGGCAGCAGGGGGGGCGGGGGCAGGTGGAAGGACAGACAAGCAGGAACATGATTGGGGCTGGGGGCGGGGGCAGGAACTGGCCTGTTGGGCTCCCTGCCAGGGATAAACGTGGCCTCTGGAAAAAGAGACACAGGGCAAAATTTCCCAGGGTCTGAGCAGCAGATTCTCTGCCTCCTGGTGCATGTGCCTTGCTGGGGTCCTGGCTTGGGCCTCTGCTCTTTGCCAGTGCATGAGGGGCTCCTGCAAACCACTGTGAGGCTCCACTGTTGCTGGTCTGAGGACACTTTGCTTCCAGGGCCTGGCTGCAATTTGTTTTCATCCTCCCTGTTCCGTGGTGCCCATTCCTGGTCCCTTGCACTCCTTGACTCACACAGAGGGCTGTTGGGGGGCCTGGATTTAGAGCAGAGGCACTGGGCATGGGTCCCTGTGGGCTTCTGCAGCCTTTACTGTCCTTACTACACAATAAAGAGGAGGCCAGAAATCCCTACCTACGACGCAGGGGTGGCAGTGGGAGTGAGGAAATAAAATATAAGCCCTGTGCAGCTCCCAGGCTGTCACCCTGAGCCCAGTGCCCTTCTTTATGGCACGCAGGAACCCAGTCTGCTGGGCACACAGAGTTCCCACTGTGGGCAACAGGGGCATCTATGGGGTCTAGGGAAGCCAGAGGGCATCCCTGGGAAAGGAACCTGTGGCTGTAGGTCTGAAGAAGTCACCCCAGGGAAGGACGGGGAGGGAAGGACTGGTATTCTAGGAACAGCAGGGCAAAGGGCCGTGCCGATGAAACCTGTCCACTTCTGAAGACTCTGGGACAGCATGACTGTACCCATATAAAATGGCTTCTCCCTGAAGCAAGTGACGAAGGCCCCAGGGGAATGACCCGAAGGTGGAATTTCAGGCCTCTTGGTAAATGGCAGGGAGGTGGCCTGGCAGGGTGAGAAGCACATACTTGGTGCCCATTGTGGAGGGCTTGTTTGCATCCAGGGCCCAGGAGTAGGCTCAGCCTTCCCTCTTGCACTCCACACCGGACTCTTGTGGAAAAGCCCAAGTTAGCCTGTGGTTCAGGATCCCCAGGGTGTTCGTGGAGCCGTCTGGTCTAGATCTGAATGAGTGCAGCGGAAGAAAGCAAAGGTGGGCATGAGCTGGCATCATCATGGGGCAGGGAGGAGGCCGGACAAGCAGAGTGGAAACCGAGAGAGGTGCAGGGGGTTTCTGGAATTGTGCAAGGACTTTTCTTCCTTCCTTCCTTCCTTCCTTCCTTCCTTCCTTCCTTCCTTCCTTCCTTCCTTCCTTCCTTCCTTCCTTTCTCTTTCTTTCTTTCTTTCTTTTTTAAATCAGCCAGATTCCTTTGGTTTCAAGTGACAAAAAAATCCAACCCAAACAAGCTTAAACCACCATGAGACTATATTGATTTAAGTGAGTGCAAAATATGTAAAGGGTTCAGCTTCAGGCGCCATTTGATCCAGGAACTCAAATTATGTCACTGAGCAGCTGACTTTCTTTTTTTTCCTCTGCCTCTTTGGCCCTGGCTTTGTCCTTAAGGGCTGCACAACCCCGTTTTGCCACTTCTAGGTAGCAAAATGATTGCTGTAGCTCCAGACCTCACTGTGAGTGTTGGAACTATTCTGTAGCTGCCTGAGGGGCTCTAGTCCTCACTCTCATTGGCCTGAGTTATGTCACATGCTTAGCATTTAACCAATTACTGAGGCTGGGGGTAGAATATTCTGATTGATTAAAACTGATTCCATAGTCAAGGCTGAGGAGGAAGAGGGCTGGCTCCTATATAGTCTCTCTGGGGCATGTGTATGGAGGGGAATGGTGCCTGCCTAGGCCTCTGCAGTTGGCAGAGCAGTCTGGGTCTGGTTGACTGTGCTCTCCATTGATGTGGGCAGGAGCAGGAGGTCTCAGATCAGGCCAGGAGTCCTGGGCATGGGCTGGTGTTTGGGGGAGACCTTCCCAGACAGGGAGTTGGTTTCAGCCGCAGGCTTCCCTCCCAGTAGAGCTGTCGTGGGCCAGGCCCAGCACCATGCCTCAGCCAGGCATGGCTTGGAGCCCCCCAGAGTTGGTCTACTCGGCAGGATCCTTGCAGCACCCGAGGGAGCCGCAAACAGGTAAAACTTGGCTGCCCCAGCCTGTGTCATGAAAAGCTTGAGTTACAGAAACGCTCCGGCTATTAAAAACCTGCTACTGACTTTAACAGCAATAAAATATCTGCTGTTTATGAGTAATTAGCTACTTCTGGAAAAGAGCTCTATTCCTTTAAATTTATGGGGTGTCTTGATTTATGGATTTCATGGGGGACTGTCATGTTACATCACATCAACCTGATGTAATTCGATGCCAGCCAAACACACGAAGGAGCCAACACAAGCCTTCCCTCCTGCCTCCCCAAGTGGCTCTCTAGGTGGGCGAGTCTTTGGCGCCTTTATCTTGGCTCTTTTGGGGGAAGACTTGGGACCGTCTTTATCCTGAGTGTCTTCAGTCCTGGGTCCACTGACTGCAGCCTCTGACTGCCCTTCCAGTGCTTCTGGATAGCATTTCACTTCCCTGAGGGTGACAGGGACTCAGACACCTGTAACTGTTTAATGAGCACCGACATGTTCCTGTGCTCTGCAAAGGCCTGGAAGACACACACCCAGCTCCAAAGGATCCCGAGACTGGCTAGTACACACAGGGAATGATGGCATTGAAAGTCTAATTTTATGTTGTGTGGTTGGAGAAGGAATTATGAAATAAAGATTTTGGTGAACTTGGGATCCAGTGGAGGGAAACTATATTATGGAAGATTTTTTTGTTGTTGTTGTTGTTGTTGTTGTTTTTGGTAGCAGCTGGACTCCCATTTAGCAGCAAAGAGAGTAGAAACAAGGGCATAGAAGAATCTGTTGGTTGGACTCTGCATCTGTTGGTCTGTCTGTGTTATTTCTCCTTTCATGCATTCGCCCACCACTCATTTACCCCTTCCCTCACCCACCCACCCAGCTTCTACTGAGCTCCTACTTTTTCGAGTGCTTAGGAGTAAACCAATGGAAGTCCACCCACTGACCATCTCCACAACTTGTATGATCTTGAGCGGTTCAACACTCAACTTCTGGGCTCAATTTACCTAGGTATCACACGCACCCCTTGGACCAAGGGACCAGGAACTGGATGATCTCTGAGACTCCTTCGGCCCTGCCCCCTCTCAACGTCATCTGTGCCCCCTTTCCTTCAGGCAGTAGAGGAGAATATGGAGTACCGGGATGGTGGGGGTGGAGACTGGAGATTGGCTAGGAGCCTGGGGTGGACCTTTGGTGGATGGTTTTGCCACGAGCTCTGGTTATGCCACTGTGCCACTGATCTTTGTGACATCGTGCCACTGACCTTTGTTGAACTTAAATGAAGACACCATAGATATGGGGGAGGGGAGCAAGCAGGACTAGGTTCAGAACAGTTTTCCCCAGGAACGTGATCTGGCTGGCTGTCTCTAGTTGTGTCCACAGAGGTTAGCTTCCTCAGCAGGACTGTCAGAGGCTTTCCCATAGGTTTCTGGGTAAACTAGCAGGTACAAGGCTTTGTCTTCTAACACCAGGAACTTTCCTGCTCCTTTGGGTCTAAGAGAGCTTTCTAGAATGCCTACCTTCCTGGACTGGCTTCCTCGAAGTGACAGTCAAAGGCATCCACCAGCTCTGTGTAATAACTCTGGGCTTCTGACTTTGGAAGGCAAGTGATGAAATAAAATCACTTTACTTCTTCCCAGATCCACCTTGGGTGGATTCTATGGAAGAAATCTGGAGTCTTCACAAGGTCTGTGAAGAGTCTTTAATATGATTATTTAAAAATGGAACCTTGCTATTATTGCTTTGAGTCTCTTTGCTTTCTAGTTAGAAGTGACATTTTTATGGTCATTAGCCAAATTCCATTTCTTCTGTGAATTGCCTATTCCCATGCCTTTTGTCCAGATTTCTAATGGAGGGGGTTCAACGTTTCCTTATTACCTGCCAGTGCTTTTAAATATAAGGAAGGGGGGGATATTAACCCATTGGCCACCATATAGCCTGCAAGTCCCATAAGTGTTGGACTTCCCTGAGGCTTTCCAGTGGGTGGTTCTGAGCAGGACTGAGTGTGACTGTAGGCATGATAAAGACCCAGCAGTGTTGATATGCAGCTGATGGCAGTAATGGTAGAAAGAGGAGGAGGAGATTGCAGCAGCAGTCACCATGGCAGTGCACCTGCTCTGTGGCAGGCACTGCTTCAGGAACCTTCCATCAATGACCTCATTCAATCACCCATCAACCTTATTATTGCCACCATATCACAGGTGCACATGTGAGGAGGTTCCCCTTGGAACCCATGGAATAACACGGGTCACCTTCTGGCAGCAGCAGCCACTTTTCCTTTGTCACATAGGAGCCCCAACTCCTCTGTGAGTCCAAAGAGTAAGAGTGGTCACTCTGTGGCTGGCCGTAGTCACTCCTAAATGCTTTTTGCAATCTGTGTAGATCATATTTCCACACTAAGCTATTGAAGTTGAAGTATGTCCTGGGGTTGCCTAAAGGCCTCTCTTTTGGAAAAGACCTCCTGGCCCCCTGAGGTGGGGTTGGGGAAAGGCATTGATGTCCAGACAGTGATGATAAAGTGCAACCTGCTCGGGATGGAACAGGTACATGCCGATGGCCCTGGGCTAGATCATAAAGGGCATTTCCTCTCTCATAAGAAGTGTTCATTGCTTCATTTTTAGTGAGTCCCTAGTATTCAGTACTGATGAAGTTCAACTCCAGATGGGTGATGGTTCAGGATTAGGACTGGGTTTGGAGATCCCTTCTGTCAGGTGAGACATGGACACCCCCCAGGATCTTGGGGGAAGAGACCTAGAGTCGGTGGTGGCTGGCCCAGCCTGCCTCCTTGGCTCATAGACAGGAAGCCATGACACGGGGAAGGGCTAGGGCTGGAGGTCACACAGCTGGGAAACTGGTGTCATTGAGAGAGTGAAGGAACCCTCGGGGGAGGGTTCAGGCCCACCTGGTAGAGGTAGGGAGACCAGTTGTCTGAGATGCCCGGTTCTGCTGCATGGCAGAGAGCCTGCTGGGCCGGGAAGCCAGTGCACCTGCACTGGGGAGGGCAAAGTTCATTCACCCAGTTCTTTCCCAGTGCCTGTTATGTGTGGAACCCTGTTCCTGTCACTTGGGAGCATTTTCTGTTGTGCAACAGGTTGTCATCATAGAGAGGGATTTGTCAACGGCCCCTGGCATTCTACTCGCTCTAGTTGGCTCTTTTATTTCTGATTGTGTGCAAGGATCTGGATATTGAGATGACGGGACTGGAGCCATGGAGGGAGGTGTTAGCAGAGGTTCAGAGTGGAGGGTTGTTGAACCAGAGGGAGCTGGACAGGGAGTGGCAGTGTGGTCCTGCAGTGTCAACCACCCACGGGCTTTCTCTACAGCAGAGACTGAGAAGACAAATAAGATATGCTCATTGTCTCTTAAAAAGCTCCCGGTCCCCTGACCCTTTTGCAAATGAAAGTGTACATGTTGTCACAATCTCTTGGGGCAAATGTTGGGGCCACCTATCCTTTGGGTGGTGAGAACTGGAGAAGAGGATGTTTCTCACCTCTCTCTACAGAGCCTAGTGCAATGCCTGGCCCCTGGTGGTTAAGTCAGAAGTACTTGCTGAATGCTCATGTGCACGAGCAAGTGTGAGAACACTGAAGGAGGCTAGGGAATCTGGAGGAATGCAGAGTTTATAAAAAGCAGGTTGAGAGATGTGGCATTCAAACCATCTCCACCTGGACTTGCAGGTACTCATCATCTGCATGACCCTGGGTATGGGAGAGATGTGAGCCCTGGGAGGTCCCTGAGAGGGGGTAGAGTTTGTTGAGATAGGAACCCACATAATTGACCTTTAAACAGAGGAAGGTGAGCTGTTTATGGGGGAGGATCAGGAAAGGCTTTGTGGATGGGGCGGCATTGAGTTATGGATCTAGAACTCAAACTTCTTATCTTTTGCCTTCAGGAACAGAGTGCTGGGCTGCTGTCGGGGCCAGGACCAACCCTGTGGTCTTGTCTGTCTTCCTCCCTGATCCCCCTTTCTCCAGAGGGACAGATGGTGTCCTAAAAGCCTGTAGCATTTGCTGCATGGTGCATTCATTCATTTCTCCATTTGTTTATTCGTCAGCTTGTTCCTTTAGCAAACATTCACGGAGAGACTCTCCTTGCCTAGCAGTGTGCTCAGTGCTGGAGGGAATCCAGTGAAGCTGATGGTTATGTTTCCACCCTCGAGGAGCTTTGGCCAAGGATACTAACAAACCCAATGCATTATGGAAGCCACTGGGGGGTGTGTGCTGATAGCAGGGTGTGGGGGGACAGATAACAGGGCTTTGAACCTAGACCTACAATATCATCAAGGAGGGCTCCTCGAAGAGGTGGCATTTAATCTGTCACAAGATAACAGGGCCCAGGAGGCAAGTGGGGTTTGCAGGGAGAGTGTTGCAGATGAATGATGGGCACCAAAGGACACCCAGTCACCCCCATCTTCTTCCTGAGAAAGGGGAGTCCTCTTTCAAAACACTAACAGGTTGAAACCCGATGAGCCCCAGGATTCTTCATTCTCAAGTCAGATTTTCCTGACAGTGGTGGGAAATCCATTTCTGTCCCTGGAGTCCCTGCTTATAGTGGCAACACCCATAACTGGGCCTGCAGATCCCATCAGCCCCCACATCTGTGAGCTCTCCCAACACTCAGCCCCAGCTCCCAGTAATGCTCCTGCTGCTCAGGTTGGGGAACCCATGGGTCAGGGGCCCCACTGCTCCTAGGAGCCTGGCCCAGCCAGCGGAAGTCATAGTTGGCTAGTCTGGCCAGCTTGAGGATTTACTGACAGCAGGAGGTAGAGATGCTGAACGGAGGTCCCCAAGGGTCAAAAAGGACTGAGGATCCAGCCCAGTCCTGCCAGGCTCCATCTGTTGGCCTCAGCCCAATGGTTACAGGCAGCAGAGAATCATATGGTACACCTGCCTGTTTCAGCAATGACTGCAAGTACTTATGGAATGATGTGCAATCTGAGCTTCTGTCTTCGACAGGTGCCCCTGTGAACCAAGCTCCCTGGGCTGGCTGCTATGAATATTTCAAAATCAGGTCCCCTTTGATCACTCTTGCATATAGGCATTTTACATTATAGTTAGTTTTGCACTCAATGGAATCTGAGGGCCTCTGTGAAGTGAAAATAAACCGTTTGACACCATCTCATAGTCCGGAGGTGTCCAGATGTAAATAGCTTTAATCAGGGGCGAAGGTTGTAGAGGTGGAGCCCTGGGCCTGCTCCCTGGCTGCTGCTGCCCTGGGGATGGAGGGGTCCTGTGGATGCTGTGGATGCCCTCACCCTGTCTTGTTCCTGGGCAGGGGGTGCCCTGGGGAGGATGCATGGTGCCACCTCGGAGCAGGGAGTCGAGGCAGGTTAATAGGGGATTAAATATCTAACTTCCTGCCATGCCCAAGTCTGTTTAAAAAGGGAGAGAGAAAGCCAGCCAGAGAGAAGTAATCAATACTTCATGACAACTGCCGGTATCTTTTTCAGTTTTGTGTTACCACTTTAAAGGTAGAACTTTCATTAAAAGCATATATGTATTTAGGGTCATTTTTTTTTTTTTTTTTTTTTTTTTGCTTTCCCTGATGGAGGTGGTCACAGTTCAGATAAATCAATTCCGGAGAACAAGGGGGACATTGTCTTGCCAAATCATCCCTTCTAGGAGAAATAGAAGCAGGGCCTGGATTCTGGAGGGTGAGGGCTGGACTGTGGTTTAAAACCTGCTATCATTTCTTGTGATGCTCTGGTCAAGGTCCCTTCTCTAGCTTATGATCAATCATAAGTTAGAGGACCAGAGAACTCGGGACTCTTGATGGGGCTGAGTCCTCCAGGAGTTGTAGGCAGGGGACTGAGAAAAGCCCATCTCTCACAAAGCTCCAGCAGAGGAGGAGAGAAAAAGTCACCTCCTCTACTTGTGCATCAAGGGGCACCATAAGAAGTGTCCCATCAGTCCACAGAAACTTCCTGGGTGGGTCCGAGGAATGAACCAATTGCTCCATCCTGGGACAAATGCAGGAAGGCTTCCTGGAGTAGGTGAATCCGGTAAGACATTGAGGGTGGATTTGAGCTGTCAGCTATCGAGAGGTGGATGGGCTTCCAGGAAATTTGGGGACTGGTCCTTTCTTCCACTTCTTCATTATTACAAAGTGGAAGACCAGTGACTAATTCCAAACTGATCACCCTCTTCTCTCTTTCTCGTGTATCGCAAGAACTTGGGTCTTCAGATTTGGGGGTTTTGGTCCAAGAGTTTATTTTCACCCTTGATTTTTTTTCCCATCTTCTTTGTCCCACATTGCCGCAGTCTGGCTGGGCACAGAATCACAAGCCACTCAAGCAGGAACAAAACTTTATTTTTGAAAATGCCGCCAATACCCCGTACACCTCCGGGAAGAAGCTGGTCCACCCACGAGGTGGTGTTCTACCGGAACCCCAGAAGAACTTCCTGCCCCGGAATTCCCTCCTACTGTACTTCCCCAACCAATGGGAACTCTCCAGGAGTCCCGTAGCAGGCCAAGGTGAACAGCAGGAGTCCAATATCCATATGAATGCAAATCTTAACATAATCATATCATCTCAATGGCTAGCTGGCATCACCTTACAACCAAAAGTGCCATGCATCCTATTACTTGGCTGTGGCTCTTAGCACCACATTAGACAGGAAACTGCCTCTTGTGGCTGTTTGTAGATGGAGGACATGCCTGGTTTTAAAACTTCCTCTTCTCAGTTTTCTGGAGACATGACCGTGCTAGCCCTGTAGCTGCCCTAGAGGAGGTCCTGTGGGGTGGACTGAATGATCTGGGGTCTTCATACTTCAACCTCTCACCATTTTTCTTACAGAAACTTGATAGAATTATGGAGGTGGCTCCTGATAGCATTGCTGATCTGATTGGTCCATCTGTAGAGTGGGGCTTGCTGCTTTTCTAGATCCACAGTGCCTGCCTGCCACCCACACCCTGCTCACAGCAGCCCCCTGAGATGCCTTCTCTCTGAAAGATACCCCATGTTTCCATTCTTGGCACTTGTGTTTGTGAGGCCTCTGTCCCTTGGCCTCTCTTGAACTTGCCCATAGCCACAGCTTCCTTCCATTCTTGCACTTTGCTAACGAAGGAACTGGCATCTGACAAAAATGAACATGACGTGAACATCAAAGGCAGCTCTCAGTCAGACTTCCCAGCTGTGTGAACTCATAGGACACCTTGTAATTTTCTAAGAAAATTAAGAGCCTTAGTTTCCCCATTTTTTTTTTTTTTGTATTAGGGTAGCATAGCACCAACCATTAAAGGTTGTGCAAGGTTCAAGTGAGATCATCATGGTGATACACCTATTTGTCTCATATTTCAATGCAGAAGGAGGATGACGGTGAGGATTTTGCTGGTGATATAGATGGTAATGATGGTGATGTTGGAAAGGACAATGGTGAGGAGGATGAGATCACAGTGGTGGTGCTGAGGGTGATGGGAGTGGTGGTGGTCATGATGAAAATGAATATGATGATAATGGTGCTGCTGTTGTTCTCGTCTATTATTGAATACTTACCCGATTTGATAGTGCGTGGTCCTAATAACCACTCAAGGTGGAGTTGTTCCAATTCCAGCACCTCTGCGCCTGGCTTTGTGTGATATGAGCAGATAGTCACCCAGAACCCAGGTTGGAAGTCTTCTATCCTCCAAGATGATGACCTAGAGAACCTTCTATAGTCATTCTCTTGTGGCAATTATTTCCCATTACCTGTCTCCAGTTCTGGGCAACAATTTTAACCCAGATTCCAAAAGCCATTATAGTAGGGAGAGAGCTCTTTGCCCATGAGAATTTTGAAATGATCCAAGTCTCCAAGGAAAAAACGCTCTTTCCTCTTCTGAGTCCTCTACTCTTGTCCTACCAATTCAGAAGCTGCCTTGGGCTCCATGGCACCTTGTGCTAAGCCAGCCCAGTCATGTCCTGTCCCCCATTCAAGGCAGTGAAGGCCTTAACTTTGGCCCACAGTCCATCTGCAGAGGGTAATTTGGGAGTCTGACCCTACTCTCCAACTTGACTTTCCTGGCTACACAGATGCTACCCTCCATGGACTGATTTGAATATCATATTTTCATTAATACATTCGGCAAGGATTTAACTATTTCTGGCCCTGTCTTATAGCATTGTCTACACATCAGTCAAAACGGAACAGGTCACCCGCGCTGCCCTCCTGTTTATCTATTAATCATCTGGCAAATAAACCACTCAGTATCCTGCCCACCTCAGTAATGTTTGTGATGTAATTTGTTTGGATGCCCAAATGTCACCAGCGTTGATTGTAAGAGATGAAAAAATGTACTTGCTCAGCATAGCAAGCTCTAGGCCAAAATGTAAGCATGAAATCTCTGGTTTATTTTTGTAATAATGTTTACAGCTGTTTAATGACCCTGAAAAGGTTCAGTAGTCTGGTGTTCTGTATTTCAGAACAGGAGTGTATTATGCTTATAACAACCTTAGTTAAACAGTTTGAGCTACAACAATTGGAAAAATAGTATTTAATAAGAAGCCATTGTATTGTAGGTGAAGTTGTCTTAATTATTGCTTATTCTCAGTGTAAGAAAGCAAGGGGGGTTGCAGGAAAGGGCCGAGGGTCACTTGAGCTGCCAGGAAGGGGATCTACCTACTACCAGAACTGCATGCATGAGACTATTTTGAGTAAAATCCACAGAGTGTTTGAACCCTCCCTCTTTGTGAACAGAGTCTCAGCCTTACACAACAGCTCAGAGATGTGGGATTCCTGCGAGGTGTCTGAGGCAGCACTTTTACCATGCTGATAAAAAGGGGAATATTTAGTTGTGCTTGGCTAGACAACAATATTTGATTTTTAAAAAATCCAGTTGAAATGGTTATTTTGAAAGTCATTTTATTTCCCAACTATTCTTTTCCGTAGTATAAGGATAAAACTCTTTCATGCAACTTACTGGCAAGATCTATATTCTTTTGGACTATTCATGAGATTACTTTTTTTTTTTTCCCTGTGCTAGCAAAATGGAACTGTGTTTTTGTGTAAAATTTATTTAGACTCATAGCAGCTGGCATTTCTGGTGTCCTGATAGTTTTAAATTTCATTTTGAGTGAAAGATACAATTAGGTTCTCTATTGGAAGAGTTAAGTGAAAACTTTTGTCATTGATATCACAGGAAATAGTCTCAGAGACAGAAATGCAAAAAATCAAAATAACCATTACCACCATCAAAGACAGCTGGATGGCTCACTGTACCTGCAATGATGGGAATGAGGAGACAATGTATTTTGATAATCTGTACACCCAATGGTAGGTTTCATGTGTGAAGAATACTGTCATCATAAATATGAAATTACTTAGTTCAAGAAAAAAAAAAAAATAAAACAATGGAATCTAGAAATCTTCACCCTGGACCCCGACCTGTATTTAGAGGCGGAGCTGGGCATTTCTATACCTCACGGGGTGAGGGGTACCAAGTTGGTGAGACTCACATACAAGTCTGATTCTTCATCAGTATTGATCATGGGGTTGAGAGCTAGAAGCACCCCTGCCATAACCTTGCTAGGATAGGTCAGGACTGGGTCAGGATAGGTCAGGACAGGGGAGGAATGTTGTGATGTTTCTGTGTTTACAGTGACCTTGAACTGCCTCTCCCCAGTGAGGTCATTTGGCAGCCTTTCCAGAGTTAGGTAAATTATGTATTCATTGGTTCCTTCTGCCAGTCAACCAGGATTTATTGATCCTCTTCCTTATATGCTTAGGGCTGGGGCCAGGAGTTGAAGGCCAGGGGCCATTCTCATTGTTTTGTAGTTTGTTTACTTCCTTTTATTTGTGTTAAACGTTTTCCTACCTAGGTGAGGTATTTACAGGCTACTCAGAGGGTTGGGCCTTATTCTTTGCTGTAGGGCCAGGATCATGGCCTGCCCTCTGCTGGCCCCAGACTTCTCAATGTGGGTACCCCAGCTCCTGGGTGGTTGGTGCTGAGTCCAGAGTCAGTGTTGCTGAGTGAAGGATGGGCTGAGCTCCCTGGGAACAGTGGGGCACAGTGCTGTGTGTGGATGTGTGAGTCTGCCCTGCTCTTCAGGACATGCCTGTGGAGCATTGTGTGTGTGTGTGTGTGTGTGTGTGTAGGTCCCTCCAGGGACATGGATACACATTCAGTGAGGGAGCAGTTTGGTCTCCAAAGAAAGGCATTCTCCATGTGCTTGTCCCCAGAGGGCTGGGAAAAGGAGTAATAACACCTTCCATCAGAACTAGTGGCACCCCTGTGGGCAGCCCCACCTCCTCCAGGCCCCCGTACTCCTACGGCAACAGTTGGATCTGATCCTTTAATGGTAGGATAAATGAACCCTGAGTTCCTCAAAGTATGCATTTGTCTAAGTTTCTGGAGTGCCACCAGTTGGGGAATCTATGCCCTTTTCTTAACATGGTCACACTTAATATGCATGCTTGTGTGTGGGTGCACACACACACCACACACACACACACACACACAAACACACACACACACACCCTTGTACACATTAGCTGCAAAGGTTTGTCCTTTCTCTAACTTTGGATTCAGCTTTGCAAGGACCTTTCATTGCTTCCCCAGCATGGCCCACAGGCTCTTGAGGCCAGGCACATAAAGGTCCCTGGCAAATATTAACTGAATGGCAGAGGTAAGGAGTAAATAAATTCTGGACGGGCGAAGTGTGGAGAAATTGGGGCCGACCCAGGTTTTATGAGTCCCAGGCCGGGCCTGGGGCCAGCTCATCCTGCCTCGGCTGCTTTGGCCCAGGGACAGCACACCAATTACCCCACACTCTTTCCAAGAACTCACGCTTCCCTTTCTTGCTCTGAGTCAAACAGCAGGCGTTGGTTATGTCGGGCTCATCACCACGTCCTCGGCTGCACCTGCTCATGGAAGCTCAGAAGATTCTGAGCAGACCACATAATGCAGCCCCATGGCCCAGGGGGGCTCACTGTTCATTGACCACTGGGGCACAGCGCTGGGCCAAGCATTGTTGGCCAAGCAGACACGACCTCTGCATCTCCCAGGCACATCTGAGGGCCTGGGGCCATAATCCTGGGGAGTTGGCTGGCTCCTCTGAAACACTGGGGTCTCTCATGGGTTCCATGGTGGTCTGTTAAGTTCTGAAGGGGTAATATTCTCCTAGTGTCTAGCAGTAGAGCCATCAGAGGTGGCTGAAGCCTGGGATGATCAACCTGGTTACCTGTAGTGAGAGAAATGGTGGTGGATGTGGCTTTTCTTTGTTGGTTTCTGGACCTTTGGCTTCTGAGTGATAGCTAAGAGATCCTCTCAGCTCTGATAAATCTGATTGTAGACCTTCTTATGAAAATGCTCATGTTGAATCACATGAGATTGAGGTGAGAACAAGTTTCCTTTGGGGCTTGACATCTTTTATGAGCTGTGCTTATAGGATCTGTTCAGTCATTCATCCATTCAATCAGGAAATATTGAAAGCTAAGATGAGCCAGTTCTGTTCCAGACCCCAAGGCTTCATTGTTGGCCAAGCAGACACGACCTCTGCCCTCATGGAAAAGAAGCATGTCCTCAAAGGGGACATCACACTAGTGGTGAGTGCTATGAAGAAAGTTGTCAGGATAGAGAGGGGCTGGGGATGCCAACCTCCTACAGGGTGGCTGCAAAGGACCTTTGCAAGAAGAGGATGTGTCAGCTCAGACCTACATCATGAAAGAAGCCAACTCTGTAAAGAGCTGGGAAGTGCATTCTAGAACATTCTTTTCCCCCTCCATTGAGACATCGGCAATGACATCTGAAGACCAGTTGTTCAAAGGGGTTTAAAAAGTGTTGGTGCTTAGGGGGGAAAAAAAACCAAAAACCAAAAATGTTTATTTTTGAACAGAATAAAGGATTCTGTACTCAAAACTCCCATGTTCATTAGTTGAACTTGAAAACTCTCAAGTTTGTTGGTTGACAAGCTGAGCTATTACTTGCACTGCATGATGGCAGTGAGGCGGGGCATAGTCTTCAACTTGATGCCCCTCATCAACCTGATTTGCAGTCTTGCTATATTACACCTTTAGCCTCCTCTCTCAGCTAAATTCACATCCGGTCATCAGCGGCAACCCGAAAAGAGCCTGGATTCTTGGATTCCTGTCTTTTGAGGTGGCCAACTGGGCAGCCTTGGGCCAGCCATGTTGGCTTTGGACTGTCCAAACTTCCACAGAGCTTATGGGTGGAGTTCTGAGCATACTTATGTGGCTCCAGGATCATGATCTACATGTGCTCAGAAGAGCCAGCAAGGCTATGTGGAGTTTGAAGGAGAAGAAAGGGTTCCAAATAGGGCCTGGAGGCTGCTAATGCTTGCTGGGAGCCCTCAGCAACTTCTACACTCTGAACCTGCTCCTTCCTGCTGGACAGTGGGTGCTCTGAGTTCTGGGCCACTCATTGTGTCTTTAGGGATAGGGATTGGCACACACCGAGGAGAATTCATCAAGCTTGTTGAATGAATACAAGAATCTCTGTGAAAAATTAACTCCTTTCTGCCCAGTCTTCAAAATGTTTGTTTTCATTTGAGTGTAGACTGCCACCAGAAACGAAGAGGAAAGATGGCAAATTGGAAGCCATTATTTTATTTCAAGTGACGTGCACTTCTATGCATGTGAACATGTGCAGTTTTCCATTCATCGTCCATAGATACCAGTTCAGTTAACCCTGCACCATGGTTGTAATCCCTCTCCCTTGTGGAACTCAAAAGCCATGTCTTTTCCCCCCTGTCTCTTGCAAGATGGTCTCAGCCTCTCTCCTTGCCAAGGAAGTTGAGTCTCTTGTTGGAGACCCTTCGTGTCATGCACAGTCTGTCTGGCAGGAGGCCCAGCAAGCAGCAGACCCTACTGGGGCTGAGTGTACTTCCTCCACAGTTGAACTCTGTCCCCACAGGTCCCCTGGGGAAATTGCTTGGCCCCACATTTCTGGCTGGGGTTAAACAAAGCTCCTGGACCACCTGGATAGCCAACACAGCTAAACATTGGGATACAAAGAGGAGAGATACGCAGAAACCATTCTGTGGCAGTAAATGCATTTGGGCTCCCTAGGTGGAGTCAGATCTGCAAATAGAAGGACCCTATTGACTGTCAATCTTGAGCTCCCCCGCATGCTCTGAGGTAGGGGAGGCCCTTCCCTGCGACTTACTGGAACAGGTTGACTTTTGCCATTCTGCACAGGCTGCAGAGGGGCAGAGAGGTCTATTAAAGACAATTATGCAGACTAGCTTTGAGTGTTAGTGTTTAACAAACAGTTTTGAGTTCTAATTTTCTGCAAAACACATAGTGCAGGTACAATTTGTACTCATTACTGTATATTGGGAAAGTTATTAAAAACACTCAAACTTGGTTGAGACTTCCTATGGCATCGTCCCTGGATTTTAATTGGTTTTTATCTAGCTCTATAAAAGATCTCAAATATCTTGCCAGTTGAAGAACAGGGAGAACCCACTGTAAAGTGTAAGTCTTTACCTCTACCCAAATTTGAACAGTCTCAGCAATCTACTAAGATTCTACCAAGAGATAATTTATACTTCTTTTGATGGACACAGTTATCAAATGACAAAATAACAGTGTTTCGTAACATAAGGGTTAAATCTTAATCTCTGAGGTTTGCAAAGCCGCTACTCGCAGTCTCCTTAAAATTTAATATACCTCGTTAATGCTTCCTTGCAAACACTGAAGGATTTTTATGATTATAATCATGTGTTACAGCACCTAGTACTGTTTCTAAGCAGCATACTAATCAGCTTAATGAGATATTACTGCACTTTTTGTTGACTAAAGCAAAATCCCTTTTATTGTTCTAAAGCCTGTCCTTTACTTTATTTTTTCCCAAAACATTATCTTGTTTTATTATGTACCAGTAAATATCATGCCATTGGGTTTTTTTTTTTTTTTTTTTGGCCAAATCATAAAACGATCTCTTTCATCTCAGACTGGTTAGCGTATTGAATATAGTGAATGGAAACAAAAGTTCATAGTGAGTCTGTTTGGTCTCACAGTGAAAGCCTTTCTGCTGTAAAAGCAAACTTTGAACTGAACCAACAGGTACAGGTGCTACATGGGGTAAAAGGAGGAAAAGTTTAACAAGTAGCCCCTTGATTTGTTATTAGGTGTTGAAAGTGGTAAAACATTAATAATTTAAATGTGAATGAATAATTGCCGTCTGTAAATAGAAAATACAAGGAAGACGTTCTGTCGCCAAAACAAATTGGAGGCGCAATGCCATATTGCATAATTGGCATTTAATAATTCATTTTTTTATTATTGTTTTTTACTATAATTCCTTAGCATTATTATGTGTAGGTAAGGCATGAAATGCAAATTTGCCACCAGCTGATGCCGGTGAGTCTTTGCACCATGGTCTCTGGCACGGATCTGATCTTTGTCTTTATTTGTAGGGATGGAAGAAGCGAGTCTGTGCCTTGGAGTGTCCTCGGCGGCACCTGAAGCTGAGCCTCACCTGAGTGGCCCTGTCCTCAACGGCCAGTATGCCATGAGTCAGAAGTTGCACCAGATCACCTCCCAGCTCAGCCATGCCTTCCCAGAGCTGCATCCGCGGCCCAACCCGGAAGAGAAGACCCCTGCACCCTTAGATGAGAAGTCACATGTGCCCATGAGTGGCCAGCCCATGGGCAGTCAGATGGCGCTTCTGGCCAACCAGCTGGGTCGCGATGTTGACACCAGCCTGAACGGTCGGGTGGACCTGCAGCAGTTCCTCAATGGGCAGAACCTGGGCATCATGTCCCAGATGAGCGACATCGAGGACGATGCCCGCAAAAACCGGAAGTACCCATGCCCTCTCTGTGGCAAACGCTTCCGTTTCAACAGCATCCTCTCCCTGCACATGCGCACCCACACAGGAGAGAAGCCCTTCAAGTGCCCCTACTGTGACCACCGGGCGGCGCAGAAGGGGAACCTCAAGATTCACCTGCGGACCCACAAGCTGGGCAACCTGGGGAAGGGGCGCGGGCGGGTGCGCGAGGAGAACCGCCTGCTGCACGAGCTGGAGGAGAGGGCCATCTTGCGGGACAAGCAGATGAAGAGCAGCCTGTTGCAGCCCCGGGCCGACCTGAAGCCCCTGCAGCACGCACAGCAGGCCCCGCTGGCGGCCTGCAACCTGGCCCTGCCTGCCAACCACAGCGTGCCCGATGTGGCCAACCCTGTACCCTCACCCAAGCCCACCAGCGTTCAGGAGGACGCGGTGGCCCCTGCGGCTGGCTTCCGCTGCACCTTCTGCAAGGGCAAATTCAAGAAGCGGGAGGAACTCGACCGCCACATCCGCATCCTGCACAAGCCCTACAAGTGCACGCTGTGCGACTTCGCGGCCTCCCAGGAGGAGGAGCTGATCAGCCACGTGGAGAAGGCCCACATTACCGCCGAGTCCGCTCAGGGTCAGGGCCCCAACGGGGGCGGGGAGCAATCGGCCAACGAGTTCCGCTGCGAAGTGTGCGGCCAGGTGTTCAGCCAGGCTTGGTTCCTCAAGGGCCACATGCGGAAGCACAAAGACTCCTTCGAGCACTGCTGTCAGATCTGTGGCCGGCGCTTCAAAGAGCCGTGGTTCCTCAAGAACCACATGAAGGTCCACCTCAACAAGCTGTCGGTGAAAAACAAGTCCCCCAGTGAGCCCGAGGTGCCTGTGAGCATGGGCAGCATGTCCCAGGAGGCCCATGCCAACCTGTACTCCCGGTACCTCTCCTGCCTGCAGAGTGGCTTCATGGCCCCAGACAAAGCCAGCCTGAGCGAACCCAGCCAGCTCTATGGCAAAGGGGAGCTGCCCATGAAGGAGAAGGAGGTGCTAGGGAAGCTGCTGTCACCCATCTCCAGCATGGCCCACGGTGTCCCCGAGGGGGACAAGCACTCCCTCCTGGGATGCCTCAACCTCGTGCCACCACTCAAATCCAGCTGCATCGAGCGGTTGCAGGCGGCTGCCAAAGCTGCAGAGATGGACCCGGTGAACAGCTACCAGGCTTGGCAGCTCATGGCCAGGGGCATGGCCATGGAACATGGCTTCTTATCTAAAGAGCATCAGCTACAGCGCAACCACGAAGACACTTTGGCAAACGCTGGAGTTATGTTTGATAAGGAGAAGCGGGAGTACGTGTTAGTGGGAGCAGATGGCTCTAAGCAGAAAATGCCTGCTGATTTGGTTCACAGCACTAAAGTGGGCAATCAGAGAGACCTGCCAAATAAGCTCGACCCTTTAGAAGGCAGTCGGGAGTTTTTGTCACATGGGCTGAACCAGACGCTCGAATATAACCTGCAGGGTCCCGGAAACATGAAGGAGAAGCCCACCGAGTGCCCTGACTGCGGCCGGGTGTTCCGCACCTACCACCAGGTGGTCGTGCACTCCCGTGTCCACAAGCGGGACCGCAAGGGTGACGAGGACGGGATACACGCGGGTCTGGACGAGCGGCGTGGCTCAGGCAGTGACCAGGAGTCCCAGTCCGTGAGCCGCTCCACCACACCTGGCTCCTCCAACGTCACTGAGGAGAGCGGGGTCGGAGGCGGCCTCTCCCAGACCGGAAGTGCCCAGGAGGACAGTCCACACCCCTCCTCGCCGTCCTCCTCAGGTAGGTTGGCTGGGAAGGATGGGGACAAGCAGCTTGCAGAAGGGTCCTGCCCAGGGTTGCCTGGTTCTGCACCTGGGCCTTTAGTCAGTTTGGAGGTCACTGTGTCTGGATGTTGTTACGGTGGGCAGGTGGGATGCTGGGCAGTGCCACCCTTTCCTTCAGGCTGCCCTATCTCAGGGCAAGGGCTGTCATTCCAACTCTTTGGCCTTCCCCTGAACACTGGCTACCAGGAAAGACAGCTGTCCCCCTCCCACGTGGTGGAGATGCCAGGTGGCATGCTTTTTAATGGGGCATAGCTTGCCCTTCCCCTGCAATTGCTCAGCCCCATTTACACCCTGACCCTATCCAGTATCACCTCCTCTCCAGAAGCCAGGAGCTGGTGTTCTGCTGCATCTGTGGATTCGAATGTGGAAGGTGGAACCCTTGCCATCTCCCCCACCCAACACACTTAGTATATTCCCAGAAATCCCTCATTTGGGAATTCTCTCCCAGTCTCCACCTCCACAGCAAATGTATCTCTTGTCTCCTTCCAAAATTCCAACCTGCCTCACCTGTTCAGTCTGTCTGACCCAGAGAGTGGAGCCACTTCCTTCCAATGGTTTAGCCAAAAACAGAGATTTGAAACCCAGATGCGTGCCTGTCTGTCTTAAATTGTACTTTGTTACATGGGTGATACAGCTTTGGGGTCTAAAATAGCAAAGCAGAAAAATCTGTCATCAAAATGTCTGTGAAACGCTGAAGCTTCCTGGCCCTGTTTGGAAAAAAAAAAAAAAAAAGAAAGAAAGGAAAAAATAATAATAAAAAAAAAAATAGCCTAAGACGGCTAAATTAAAATCACTACCTAACAGCAGGTAAGAGGTTGCCTTCATCCATATTTCCAAAGTCCCTTACTAATGGATAGTAAATTGAAAGTTATATCTCTGGCCCTTTATAAAGAAAGCACCTCGCTAATACTGTAATCATTCTGCAGCCTAACAACAGAGGAAATCATGCCATAACAAATACCCTGTTACTAATGGCAACATTGATTTCTGCAATCAGCCATTAAGTCTAGAAAATGAAAGACAGTTTGAGGCACCTCGAGGCACTGCATTGCCCACTGTTAAAGATGTGGCAGCACACTGTTGAGGGTCATTTTTTAAAAGTTTGGTCTTCTCTTCTTTTTTTCCTCCCCCCGCCCCTTCTCAGTCTCAATAAATATCTCGGTCTCAGAGGCAATCCACTGCTACAGTTATTAAGTAGGTGCCAGTTTGGTTTTGTTGTTATTGTCATGCTTCAGCCTACCTTTCTCCTAGGACAAAATTAGTATTAGAATAAAGTGTGAGTGTGGAGGCTTTTTACCAACCAGTAAAGAATTGTTAAGACACATAAATCTGGGCTGCACATTCCAGAGATTCCGATAGCACTTAATGCTGCTGCTTAAATACCCATGAAACACACTGTCTACTCCTGGAGTCCTAGACTTGCTCGCGATTTATGGCTGGTGAGACACTGTGGAAGAGTCTAACCAGGAACGTGAGCACCACGGAAGGAAGGATGAGGTCATACTACAGGGAACAACTACCATGCGGAACATACTCAGAGGCAGGGGAAGGCTTTCAAGTTGCCCTGGCTGACAGCAGGAACTCTGTAAAGATGGCCACACCGGGGAGGGAGCAAGTGCCAGGTGTCCCTCTGTCTGCCAGGAAAGACTCTTTCCAACCTCCTAGGAAGGGGTCTTCTCTTCTGGGGACCATAGTCACAATTGTTCTTGAATGAGGGACCTTTCAGGGGCAGGAAGCAAAGAGCCAAATGGCTCCCCTAAGTTTTGGGAGTGACGTGGAGTTCACATTGACAGATTTCCATCCCTCTCCCAGACCTTCTAAAACGAGAAGGTCTCATCAGCAGAATATTCCGACACCAAATGTTCGGCTTCATTAATGACGTGTTTACCGTGTTTTTCTCACCTTCTGGCCAAGTGATAGCCTCGTGCTATTCCTATCTCTGTTGCTTTCCTGTCTCTAAATACTCTGTTGAGAGAAAAAAAAAAAAAAAAAAAAAAACACCTATTTTGCTTAAAAGAACCAACCATGCTTATTGACTCAAAAGAGAATTATACTTGGGTTGCAGTTATCTTCTCACTTTTATTTCCCTCATTGAAGGATTTTACAATTGTGAATACTGATTCTTTCATTTCTGGTTGACTTCTTTGTTTTCTTCATATTCAAATTAGACCCTTTCATAATTTTCTGACTAAGTAAGAAATTGATGGCATACCAATATGCAGCCTAAATCAGCTGTGTGTCTGGGGCTTTCAGGTTTTCCTGGGATTTAGGACTCTCAACCAAATCTGGTTAGTTTCCCCTCTTATTTCTAACAAGTGTTACTTGTATAAAGTATGCTTAAAATAAGCATTTAAATAAAAAATCTTGACACAATAGGTATTTTATTATTACCTGTTAGAAACCTGCAAGGTGAAGGGGAGAAAAAAAATTTAAGCCCTTAAGTAAAGAAAGAAGTTCTTATTAAGGCTTCTATTAAGAAATAACTGCAAAACACGGTTTTACAAATTTCTCAGACTGCATAACAATGTCGCAAAACTTAATTTGCATCACTTGATTCTTTTTTTGTTGAAAACTGGGTCAGTAGGGCCTGAGAAACTATTTTTTCAGATCTTAACCAATGAATTCTTCTTTATAAATCGCTGCTCTTAACATGATAGTAGTTCTGAATTCATCATAAAAAACCTTTTTACCAGAGCCTCTTAGAACAGATCTCTAGAAGAAGGCTTACAATGAGTGGCAGAGGCGTCCTTTGTTATCTGATGTAATTCTTTGCAAAGGAGGATTGGGAACCGAGTGGCTGTTTAAAAATGTCTTGCTCAGACCGAGACGAAGAAGGGGTCAAGTTTGCAATCAAACAGTTATTGCCGAGATGGGCGACTGTCACTGGCTAGGCTAATGTGGGATGCAGCTGTTTGTTATGTGAGCAAAAGAATGTTTGAATCAGTGAACATGTGAAAATGATTCCAGTGAACCAGAAAATGTGTTTGTTCTTTGGCTCTCCAAACTGCTGAGAACCAAGCTCAAGATCAACTGCGAAAACTAGGACCTTTGACAAATTGAGAGGTCATATTTTCTAACAGAAAATGGACAGAACCAGTCACACTTCCCCCTCTTTTCCCTTTGTTTTATTTTGTTGTTGTTGTTGTTGTTTATTTGACTCACCAATAATCTCACACCATCCTAGATGTCACTGCTGCCTCCGTGTTCAAGGCAAAGGGAAACTATTTGGAAAGCAGCAGCTTATAAATTATACTCTTTTATGACATTTAGAGAGTGGGGTGGCAGTTTTGATGCTTCCTTGTTTCTGGCTTGCGTGCAAACGCTCTGATGGCATTAATCTTTGCATCTTTCCCTAAAACCTCCTCTAAGACCTGGGCTCCGATCCTGGCTTGACTCTGAGTCCGAAAACAACCCAAGTTCGGTTTCTTCAGATTTTGCTTTGGAAATCACGCTTAGAATAATTAAAACTTAATGTACTAAGAAACGATACTGTTCATTATATCCAACAGGGCAGTTACCTTCCGAATTCCCCATAATTTTGGAGTGGGGATAATTGAAGTGTTGATGGTGGGAAGGGGGTAATTGAATGCATTGACCCTCTGTTCATTAAATAAAGTCGGCTAAGTTGCATGATCAATGAAAAGCAAAGATGAAAATATTGTTAACCCCTGCTTCTTGTGCTATAATATTCTGAGATGGTCAAGGATTATTTGATCAGCTGGGCTAAAAATCCTTGTGGGGTCTTCCTTTGTTGCTGGAGCAGCATTCCTGAAATGCTGGGTCTCCATCCAGTGTAGGCCCATTGACCACAGCATCAAAGGCCTTTATCCGGGACTCCCTTGCATTTACATCGGGTGTATAGTGATATGATAGATTTTCTTTCTTTTCCACCTCTTTTTCTCTTGTGGCTCCCCCTCCCTGCCCCCCATTCATGATCACCACTGCCTGCTCCACATGAACAAATCCAGGCATCCAAAAGAAGAAAAAAAAAATAAAAAGAGGAGAGAAAAAGAAAAAGAAAAATTTAAGTCTGAGGATTAAGATCTTCATTTTTTTTTTTTTTTTTGCTTGTGCATTCCAATTGTTCTTAAAATATTTGGCAATGTCAATTAGTAACTGAGCAGAGTTAGCTGATGAACACAATTTTCCAGTAGACTGAGCACCCTATTGTTGCCGAGCGAACAGCAGATTTCTGAGGTCATTATCATTCGCTGGTTGCTTGGCCCAGCTGCTTCCTGCTGCAAAAGCCAAACTTTATACTGGAGCTCGGGGATGGCTGCAGCAACAGGGGGCTGGGAGGGGGAGAGGGGAGCTGGCTGCAGAGCCGAAGACAGTCATTATCAGCAGAGGAAACAGAAAGTAAAAGTTTCCAGGCAATTCCAGGAAAACTGCCGGATATCAGGATCCTTCTTCCTGTTCCTTTCCAGGAGCTTCTCACCTCTAGGCGGGGAATTAGAAGGACCAGGGAACACCCCCGGGCATGGTGGCGACTAATCCCTTTGCAGAGCAGAACTTTGGAAAGCAATAATCCCATTTGTAAATTTACTTATTTTTTTTAAAACCCCAATATAAAGCGTGTGCATGATTCCTTCATAGCTAGATGCTTTCATTTTTGTCCAAAATAAATAAATAAAACTAAAGAAAGCAAGTCGTTTAAAAAAATATTAGCAACTTAAAATTAGTAAACTTGGGGATGACAAACAGGGAGCATTATTTTTTCTTCCATAGGGAGCTTCTGAGCACATAATAGTCTGAAATTCCTTGCAAAATCAAATTCAATGTCGGAGGCTGACTCTTCCCATCCTGTCTTTTTTTCCTGCACGCCCCCCCCCCCCCAGCTTGGTCTCCCTCCCCACCTCCTAATTTGGGAGCTGGTTCAGTGAGATGAAAAGCTGCACTTTTTTTAAAGCTCAGCTGTTAAAGCCGAACGCCATATGCAGCCCTTCCGTCCCCGCCGTGGGAGCGTGTGCAGCGGCCACAGTGTTTGTGGAGATTTACGGAGGCTCGGCTTGTGTGTGCCGAAGCTGTGCCCAGGCAGACGCTGGCCAAGGCCCTTCCTCCAGGCTGAGGGCCGACGTGGCTGCTCTTCTGGACAGATACTGCTGGCAAGGCTCCTGGGGAATGTCACAGGGGGCCAAGGTCAGAGGCCCCAGCGACCTCATCCCTGGGCTCCTCACCCTGCCACTGGGTGCTGGGGTGGTCCTTTCCCTGGGGCAACCTGCTGATGCTGGGATGAAAGTGGCTCTCAGATCTTGGTTCGTTTGGGGGCAGTCCCTTCCCTGGGGACTGGATACTTTCCAGCAGCTTCTTTTATAAACTTCCCATTCACTCTGAACTTTGATTGTCTTGTGTTTAGGAACAATTATTTGGGAACACTCAGTGACATTGTGGGGCTTTTGCTGTCTCTCTTACCCCTTTGCATGTGGCTATAAACCCCACTCCTTTGGGACTTGATGCCGCACTCAGGTCACTTAGCCTCTCAGAAAGAGAGAAACTGTATCAGCTCCAAAAATCTTTGGATTAGGCGTGTGACACAAGAGAACATGTGACATAAAATCCCGTAAGCAAAGTCCCCTCTAAGGTTTCTGTGGATTTGGGGTGAGAGGGGATAGATTCCAAATCTGGGATCACTTAAGCCCTTTTTGTGTTCACCAGATGGGCTCAGTTTACCCATCTGCAGGGTGGGCACCACGAGACGCCAGTTTCCTCCTCCTCTCCTCAGGTGCTCTGAGGGCTGCTGAGTTCATACCCACAGAGCTCTGAGGAGTCCCAAGTGCTTGCTCCATGATGCTTGGTGCCCTCTGTGTGCCAACATGAGGAGCAGAAGCATTCATTAAAATCTAAATGTAATGGCCATGAGGAAAACACAGATCAACTAAGGAAAGGTTATAAGGAAGCAAGGAAGGAAGTAGACAGTTTTCCAAAGCGAGCAGGAAGCATTAGCCATGTGATTCCTATTAGCCTGGGTGGGAGATTCCGGCTCAGGTTCTAGCCACCACGCCTCGGGTGTGTTGAGACCGGAATTAGCAGTTTGCTTTGCCAACAGCCGCCGTGTGTCCTCTGCTTGATGGTTCATCCACAAGCAGGTATCATGGGCCTGCAGAGGCTGCCTTTCACCCACTCACCCACTGTGCTTCCAAGTTACTAGGAAATTCCACCCACGGTGCTGTGTTTGCACTGCCAGGGGCCACTGCTGCAGAGCTGGGGGCAGCTTCTGTTTGCAGGGTGACTTGGGGTCCCCCCACCCTCCTACCCGGATCCCTTCTTCACCAGGCTGCGGATCCCTGAGTCCCTTCTTTGGTCCGAAGCTTTGCGCCTTGCTCATAAGAAGTCCGCTCCTGGGAAGGGGAGGCGAGTCAGGCTGCCTGCTTTACATCTCAGCTGGTTTCCTTGAAGGTTCTGGAAGGTGCCCTGATCATGAGAGGGGAGGGCGCAGAGTCAGACTTCAGTAAGTCCTGTGTTTTGCTGCCCCTGGAGACGCCACAGGATTCTAGAGGCACGGCTGGCAGGGTCCTTGGTGATCTAGAGGTGGAGAGAAGAGGGAATCCATTGGGAAAGAACTGTGTAAAGAGCAGTTGGGGGCATTTTGATCCTGTGGATTTAGAGGAGTGACAGTCAATTCCTTCAACTGTGGAGCTGTGTCGGAGCATTGATGGTAGGGGTGGAGAAACACCTGCAGAGATTGGGAGACTGGGTTTGTGCAGATTCCCCAGATGCGTGATGACTGGGCTGGACCTTTGCCATCTGCGGCCTTGGGGGCTGCACGCCACTCTCCTGGGCTCCTCACCTCCCTCTGCCTCTCTCTCCTCTTTTGGCATCTGACTGGAATCTGCACCCTAGCCCCTGATCTGGCACACTGAGGAGAGTGGAGGGGGCTCTTCGTGGCCTCAGAGTGCAGAGAGGAAAGAGGCCCTCCAAGAGGTGCGGGGTGGGTGGGGGGTAGGCTAGCAGGTGGCAGTGTATGTGGGAGGGGGGTGTTCTCTGATCTCCCCGGGATGTTGCTGCAGCTGAGAGGAGCCCTGGGTCCCCCTCGCCTTTTCCTGGCAGGACTGGACGATGGCAACATTTACTTAAGCTGTGGAGTTTGGCACTGCCGCAGCCAGGCACCATCTGGAAAGCTCTTCTCCGAAAGCCGTGGACCCTCCCCAAAGGAACTTAGAGGAGCAGGGCTTGGGCAGAGCTGTGGGACTTTTTCCTCGGGCAGATCCTTAGCACTGAGGCACCTGAGTAGGGAATGGAGTCCTCTGGAAGCCACATGGCTAAAATGTGGGCTTTCTCTGCCCGGCCTCTTCAGTTAATTCTAGAGCCAGGCCCGGCTTAGGTTCTCTTTGTGAGGAGAGCACTTGCTTTCCCAGGGCTGTGTCTCCATCTATTTATTTATCTATTTATTTATTTTTGTACCACATTTTACTTCTTGTCTTCCCCTAAGTCCTTGTGCAGTGTGGGCGTGACAGTGTGGGGCTGGCCCCCACTGCTCTGGTCACTTGTGGGTACCACCTTGTAAGAGCAGAGCCAGTGAGCTCAACCTAAAGACCAAATGCTTTACCTCTAACTGTGCTGGGGAGACAGATCTGGAACTCGATGGCTTGGCTGGTGACAAACAGGGCCAAGCTAAGCACAGAGATTTGCCACCATCCTTTCCCTGATCCTCAGCTTCAAAAAGACTGTAGAGTCCCCAAAACAGTGCATGTCTGGACACCAGCTCCAGCTGCCTGATGGGTGGCCACGGCTGAACGGGAGCCGTGTTAAAACAAGGTGACAGTCTAGGTGGCACTCGTGGGCCTTCTGGTTTTTGAGTATCCCGTCACCAGCACCAAAAGAAAATTGTCCAGGGCTTAGCTTCTTGTGGAACTCATCTCCTTGTTGCTGTGAACCTTGGAGGTTTTGTGTGACATGTGGCATGTGCCTGAGAGAAGTGAGAGACACAGCACATACTGACTCCTTGGCTGCGCTGCCCACCACACACGTGGGAGACCAGTCCTCCCCTTAAGGGTGCCCAGCCAGGATGCTGGCATGGACGGGAGCGAGAGGAAGGGGGTCGCGGGTGAGCTTGGCTTTGAGATCTCATCCCTTGCTTCTAAAGGTCAGGGGCGATTTTTGGCTTTCCTTGTGAGGCAGTATACCTCTGGGCATTTGTTTCATTTGGTGCCTTGGGTATAGGGCCATCCACAGGGGAATCTGTTCTTTCCTTTGCAGAGGCACCTCATGGGGCTGGAATTTTGACTGACACCACGGTGGTTTCTTTTGTTTGGCCTCAGTTCCAACACCATTTGATGCTCAAGAAGACAGGTCCCTACTCTGCACTCTCTTCTCTTCATTAAAGTAATGTCCGGACACGCTTAACTCAGTGGTTGTCATCCATGGTTTTTGGATACCCTCAGTGGTCTTCAATCAGTAAGAGAGGCATTTTGGAACATTTCCAAGCACTTCTGTTGACTTCAACATAAAAGGTGTGCATTGGTGGTTTTCTTGAAGAAGAGCAAGAGACATACCTGCTTCTGTCTATTGCTAAATATGTATTTTTTAAAATTTTTGTTGTTAAAATGAGTGTTTTTGGTTTTAATTTTAGTTTTAAGAGCTTATCCTGAAAATTGAAGTGATCATCCAGCAAAGATGCTTTAGGACCTCATTCTCCCAGTTGTGGGAGGAGCCTTGGCAAAGTTAGTGTCCATTTCCAACCAGGTCTGCCTCCCCAGAAATGTCCTTACTGGTGACCTTCCAAAACTTTCTACTCTTTCTCCTCCAGGTTTGCTGATTCTGTTTAATGATCTTTTCTTTTTCTTAATATAAAATAATTCTTGTTCACACTGGATATTTAGAAGATATCGATAAATAAAAATAAAGACAATTTCTAAATAAATATGCCTACTATCATTCAGAAGGTATTGTGAACATTTTAGTCCACACTTTCCAGTCCTTTGAAAGAGGTATTTGGGAAAAAAAAAAAAAAAGATCATCCTGTAGATACTTCTGTATAAATACCGGTTGAAATATATGTCATGCTTTTTTGTCATTGAAAATCTGAAACAAGGGTCAGCAGAAATTTCCTTTAAAGAGCCAGAGAGTAAATATTTCAGGCCTTGCAAACCATGTGGTCTTTGGAGTAAACTCTTTATTCTGCAGTAAAGGAGAGGGTGTGGGGGTGGTCTGATAAAACTTTATTTACAAAAACAGGCAAAAGGCTTGATTTGTCCCAGGGGTGGTGGTCGGCACACTGCAGTCCTGAAGTGATTGCTTTTTGTTTTTTACAGCCTTACACAAGTAATAAGCTCTTTGAAAAAATATCAGAACTAGGGAGGAGTAAAGAAAAGAAATCTGCATCTATTTATGATTTAAGTATCCCATCATGGGACATGGGACTTGTTTCTGTTCTTTTACTCAGAGAAGCAACACAGTAAACACCTTTGCAGTGTTGTGTCTGGATGGCCCTGATCCTTGGCATGGCTTCCTTAGGTGAAAGTACCTCTCACTACAGCCTCTGGTCACAGGCAGACGGCCCTGAGGCTGCAGAGGTGTCTCAGCCAGGGGTCACCGTAGCTGCAGGCACTTTCTTCCTATGTTATAGTTGACACCATGAGAAAATTCCTCCTCTGTCTGTCTGCCTGAAGCTGGGTCATTCCCTGCCCCCAGGTTACCTGTGACTCATTTGTTCATTGTAAGTACGCTCATTTTATTTGCTCAATCATTAACTCATTTTCTTGTTCTCTGAAATCAGAGCCTGATTCAGTAGGTTCTGAATGCTGAGCAATAGGTCTTGGGCCTGCAAAGGTGGGCTGAGGCACATCTCAGAGACCAGGGCCTCAGAGCCTGGTGGGTAATTCATAGAGTGAGACAGACACATGGACACATGGCAGGGTTTATTACCCCAGAGGGTGTTGGAGACCCTTGGTGTGCAAAGAGGGTAAGGAGCCTTATCAAGCCTTATCAGTCACTTACATTAACTCTTTCAGCAAAGAGGAGTGATTCTTTCCATCTGAAACATCCAGCCAATCCTGGTGACTTCCTGGAGGAGGCAGACTGCCTCTGACTGGCTGTTGTCCCCACTCCCTGGCAGTGAACTGCAGTCTAAATTAGTGTCTCTTGATCCAGAGGAGGCCCTGGGAGAAGAATTCAGCTTTTGAGGGAGAACCCCAGGCTAGGAAGGCAGGGCAGGGTCAGAGCAGAATGGGGGGGTACCTATCCTAGAGAAATGGGGTCTCCTTGGCCCAGGCTGCCCACTGAGCCATGCTGGAGAGGAGTCTCCGGGAGCCAGAGCAGCCAGGGAGAGGAAGGGTTGTGTTCTCACCAGGGAGCCAGGGCAGGCTGCAGGCTCCCCCTCCTGATCTCACTCAGGCTGTCGCCATAGTCACCGAGTCATGACCTGGGGACAGCAGGAATCAGTGTCTCAGGTGGTGTAAGACTCTCACTGGGACCCTGCAAATAGAGCACCCTGAGAATTTGAAGATCTCACCTGGGAAGGAAGGTTCTGGTCTTGTCCACCTGACCCACACCATCCTTACCTGACTTGGGGACTGTCTGCAATGGCCCCACAGCAGGGCAGGGGAGTCACGTGGCAGCCCGTGCCTCATCTATTGGGGCAGCTCAGCGGGGATGGCTCCGCAGATGTCACTGCTCTTCGTAGTGGGTGGTGGGACAGGACCTGCCTGCAGGGCACCAGGTTCTCCTGTTGAGGAAACAGCTGGGGCAGGACACACCCACTTCAGTCAGCTGCTTGTCTTACCAGGTGGGTCCTCCAGTGTTAGCTGTCCTGCTGGGCTAGCTGGGCAGCTCTCTTCCCTGCTCTGGGGCTCGACTTTCTCACCCACACTATTGGAATTGGGGTGGGAGTGTGGAAGGCTTGGAGACCCCTCTCTGCCTTCACACTTTCCTGTCGCGGGTCTTGCCCCTCCTAGTCTCTCCCTTCCCAAATGTTTCCTTGGCCCAAGGAATTCAAAGGGCCTCATCTGCTTATCCTGATTGGGGAGCCAGGGCTCCTGCAGGCTGAGGATTTAATAGATTTCTGACTGATTTACATGTCTGAGCCCTGTCAAGGCATCTCAGAGGGACTGGCAGGCCTGGTGGGTGGGGGGGCCAAGGAGACCCTCTTCTACCTTCTTTCCCATTAGGTAACCTCCCACCTCTTTCTCCTAAAAGTGGTGGAGGCAGAATCCTGTAGTGGCAGGGCCCTGCTCCACCCAGCATGGCTGAGGGTTTGCTCTTTCAGTGGAGGCCTGACCTTGCAGGGTGCCTGAGAGGCGGAGACTGAGGTGCTGTGGCTGAGGTCTCTGTGCTGCTCCTCACCAGTTGTGTGGCCCAGCAAGGGCTCTTTAGTCTCTGTGCCTTGGCTTCTCCATCCACAAAATGAGAACTTTTTTTTTTTTTTTTTTTTTTAGCACTAGCGTGTCTCTATAATAAAGTGCTCAGCAAAGACCCTTCCCAATAGATGGAGTCTGGTTTTATAGTATTATTTCCACGCTGTACAATACAAAAACAACTGGGTAAAATGGAAAACCTGACCAGTTGATTGATGGCTGGGAGTTACACAGCACCAAGGACTGGCCTCCCTGACTTGGTCTCATTGATCTGGTGTATATGTGAATGGCTAGTAAAATGGTGGGGGCACTTGTTCTTATCACACTCTCTTCACGGGAGGAGGATGGGGGTCATCACAAAGCAGTAAGTGACATTGCCCTGGGTAGGTAGCTGTCTTCCATCATGTTGACTCAATACAAGGTGGCTCCATCCCTGCACATTTTCCCCATATTCTATGTTGCCACAAGTGAGTCTTGATTCAATCTGACTTGAACTACAAATGGTATTCCATAAAGATTCAATGGTTCATGTAACTAAAATATCTGGAGATTGGTCTGATTCTAATAATGTAGATAAGCAGCTAAAAGAGTATCCTCAATGATTCCCTCTCTCTCCTCATCATAGCAAAAATGCTGCCACAGCTCCTACCTCATATCACCAAGCAGAGGACCACTCTTTGCTGGAGGTCTAGTAACTTCTTGCACATATTATGTGTTCCTTTATTATTATGCTCATTTGTGCACCAGTCACCATTGCCAGGGGGATGGGTTACACCACTTCCTCACGTTAAGCAGAGCTAACATTTGGAGGGGTGGGGAAGGGAGAATGTGGTCTCCTCCAGCCCAGTAGCTGGAAATGGGAGAGAGAAACTTTATCACTGAAATTCAGATAGAGGAGACGTGGAGTGTAAGCAACAAAGTATGTCCAAGATGTCATGGCCCCAAGGTTCTGCCAATTGAAGCATTTATCTTCCTGTTGAGAGAATCTGGGGAGATGCAACCCCCATTCCTGAGCAGGAGATATGTGATTCTGTAGCCAGCAAGGAGACCCTGCTCCCCGCTTTCCTCCAGTTGTAGACAAGACTGTGTTACATGGGAGGGTGTTTTTGTGGTTGTTTTGTTTTTGTTGTTTGTTTGTTTAATTTCTCTAGGTGTCTCTTTCTGTTTCCTCTCTCCATTTTTGGTAATGCTGGGTGTTATCTTAGCATGGAAATGATAATATATACCACCAAATAACCCAACCCAACATGTCCTTCCATGTGGTCACTGTGTGCCCATCAGGGCATCCTAGTCATATTAGCAGAGGGAGGGATCTGGTCCAAGAGCAAGATGAGGCAGGACTCTCTACTTCAGTGGAGGAGATGGTCTGACTTTGGGGAATGACCAACCCATAAAAGAGACCTGCAAACCCTCGGAGCAGCATTGCCACTGGTGTGGTTGTGGAGCAGCGGCAGAGCCTTGGAGGTCTTCCTGAGCAGAGGGGAGCAGGCTGACTGTTTTACTTCCACCTCATCCACCTCCACTGCCTCCTTCTCAGGTAGAAGCACCGCTCCTGGTCCAGGACCTGTGTTTGTCTTAGCTCTGAAAGGACACTGTGGCGATGAGTCTATAGGTTCATGATGAGTGGTGCGCATCCCAGGGACCAGCATCGGTGAGCCCTGGATTTGGGCTGAGCACAGCTGCTGTTCTACCCAGCCCTTCTGTTCAACTCTCCTGGTTGTCTACAGGTATTTCACAACAGGTGCCCTGGGGAATATGCTCTCCTGGATCTTACAGTCTGGAAAGGAGACAGAGGTGTCACAAGATGAGTAAACCAAGGTATAGGAGGTTGGATTGAATCAGAAAGCGAGGTAGTGGCGAGCTGGGATTTGAACCGTCATCCCTCTGACTGCTCATATTTTAATTCCACTGTTGGTTCATGCTGAGCATGAGATAAATCCAGCAGAAGGGAGGACCTGGCTACCCTACCCTTCAGGCTGGCAAATCTGGGCTTCTGTTGGGGCAGGCTGTGGAGAGGTCAGAGGATTACTGCTTCCCTCCTGTGTGGCTCAGTGGGGGGCCCTCCTCACCTCAGTGGGGGACTGACAGGACCCACCTAAACTCTATTTGGACTTGGAGAGATCCCCCCAAGCTGTGGTTGCAGGTGTCTCCCCAGACCCTGCTCAGGGTCCCATGCACTGCAGGTCACAAACATGTCCCTTGTGGCCCAAGACAGAAGAGGAAGAGGGACACAACCCTTCATGGCCCCAGGAGCACAGGTTTAGGCTTTCTGCCCCTGAGAACTTGGCCGAGCCTCAGTTTCCCAGTCTCTTCCAACGCTGCGATCACCCTTGCTGTCCTGTGCAGCTCTGTGTGGGTGGCGGGAAGGAAAGGGGGACCGCGCAGGCAGAGAGACGCTGCTGACACGACTGGTGCCATCTCCATCTCCACCCAGCAGCTTGCTCTCCCCAGCTCCACCCCTTTCCAGAAGAGAAGCCCCCGCTGGTAGATGAACAGAAAGAAATTGAGGAGGGCCCCCTGTCCGTCCCTCCCTGGTCAGCACCGTCCTCTGAGGTGTAAATTAGGAGGGCAGGCTCCTCATCTGGGAAGGCTTCCAGAGGAGGGGCGGCCGTCCTTTGTTGTTGTGTCTCCTGGCACCGCAGGCTCGCTGGCCACATGAAGCAGACTGCTCCAGGCTGTCCCTGTGCCCCTGGCCTTCTGAAGGTCCCTTCCGGGGGCTGAGTCTGCTGTCGTGGGTGGGGTGGGTGGGTTGGCAGGTTCATTCCTAGCGGTGGCGTGTGTGCGCCTGCGCATGGGGAATGCCTGTGTGTGTATGTGTGTGTGTGTGTGTGTGTGTGTGTGTGTGTGTTGGGATATGGATATCATGGTGCGAGCATGTTTGTGTCTTAGGGTGGTGTCATTGTATGCATTTCTATAAGTTGGTTTGATTTTTAGGGTGTAGATTGCTGAAGGTGCATGGGTCCCTGTGTGTATGCATATGGGTGGGTGGGTGGTAGGTGTTGGGGTGTGCGTCTTGGGCTGGGCATGTCTTGGTCTGGGAGTGGATGTACACGTATTGGATGTGGACTTTGGTATGTGCACATGTGGGGTGGTTGGGACGTGAATGCCAGTGTGCATCTGTGGCTGTTGGGTGTGCATTAAGATGCAGCATTGGGAATGCTGAAATGCTGGTATAGCTGTGGGGCTTGGGAGACCCCGTGATGACATGTGGGTTTTGTGAAGGATGTGTGTGTTGAGATACAGGTAGTGGTGAGTAGTTGTGTGTGTTGGTATGGATGTTGGAGTGCATGTGGTGTGGTTGTGTGTGGGGGCATGCATTGATGTGTCTTTGTGCATTTAGTAAGCAAGTGTGTATGTGTGTGTTTTGGAATATGTGTGTCTATAGGGGTGTGACTGTGTTGCTGTGGGTTGAGGTGTGCATTGTGTAGATAAGAGTGTGTATGTTGGGGAGTGTGATGGCTTATTATTGGAGTGGGCTTGGCCTCCCTGGTTCAGTGAGCTTCAGCCTTCCCCAGAACCTCTGAGCATTGTTAACGGAATCCTCTCTCCCGGGAAACAGCAGAGCCCTGATCAGGCACAGGTCTGGTTCTTGGGCTATGAGTTTGCAAATGCAGAAAGCCTTGCCTTCCACACCTCACAGCCATGCCCTCTTTGGCCTCAAGCTCTTCTTGGTGGAAGCTGAGACTCAAGGCTCTGGGGTCTCCAAGCAGGGACCCTCTGTTCTGGAGCTTAGCTATCCAAATTCTTCAAGTGGGACCATGAGCTGGGGGCCCATGAAGGCAGAGTTGTGTTGCTTTCAGCTGAATGCCCAGCACGGTCCCAAGCACAGAGCAAGGGACATGGCAGGTGTTCAGGGAAGACAGGTTGACTTGGACAGTGAATTGAAACACCCTCTCCTAGGAAGAGGGCACTTGCTGGGCACAGACCAGGACTCAGTCCCTCCCACCACTGTCCTCCCTCCAGGCACCAAAGAACCTCAGATCACAGCTCATAGCCTGGCATCATAGACCTGCAGTGGGGGTCAATGTCACCTGTAGGTCTCCCAGATGCAGGAGGGTGTGTGGGGCTCTGAGATGGGGCCCGGGGGTCAGATTTCCTGAGAGCAGACTTTCATGGGGATCCATTCAGCTTGTCATCAGTACTGTGGACTGCCTCTTTGGGATAGTGGTGACCTGGACTCCAAGTCTAACTCTTCCTTCCTTGGTGACCATCCTTCCTGAGCTCTGGAATTGGTGGTTCTCTCTCCTCCCTGTCTCCTCTTGGAGTTCATGGTCTGAATAGCAGCCTTAGAGCTGTCCACTGTTGGCACCACCCTTGGTCTGCAGAGGACGTCAAAGCTTGGGCTGTGTTTCATGCAGGCTTGCAAAGCATCTTGCAGCCACTTTTGAGTTTAGCTGGTCAAGTTCTAGGGCCACCATGGTTGATGTTGAAGTGCGGGTCTGGGAAGGCTGGAAGTGACCATCACAAGGCTCACCCCGAGGCAGGGTCTTCAGAATAGTGTGCAATACAAACCACAGCCCATTGGGGGTGTTGGTCTGGCCAAGGCCTGGGGTCCAGACAGACATGGGATCTTGAAGTGGTTAAGATCAAGTCATAGAACTCTCCCTTTCATTAAATTCCAATGCACCTTCTACCGGTCACTTCACAAAGTCAGGAAGAAAAACAAAAAATGTCCAGGGACATAATGTGGTGGGTTAGGGTGTGAATTGACCAGAGTTTTCCTGGGAATCATATAGAGCAAAGAGAACCCACGCCAGCTCTGCCCCACCTCTACTCAAAGGCTGCCACTCTGGGTGCCTAGGGCCAATGGTCCTCTTTGGGTTAGTGGTTGAGGAAATGCTGTCATCTCCAAGAGTGTGCACCTGGTGGATGAATGGCAGGAGGCTCCAGGCAGCTGCAGGCAAGAGGAAGCCCTGGGTGCTGAGAAGGAGGGAGCCCACCGTGGGCAGAGCAGTTTCCTCCAGGAAGCGGGGTGGGGAGGGGCTGTTCTTCCTTGGCTGAGCTCCTTCCAGGGAAAGCAAGACTCTGTGGAGACTCAGAAGTGGCTGCTCAGGGAATTCGAATGGAACATACTGGAAATCCTAAGGGATGCAGCACTCTGGCAGGGTGGGACGTGACTGGAGCTGTCTGACGGGGAAGCAGTGATATTGACTCAGTCCTTGGGGCAGCCACTTGAGCCTGTTCCATGCTAAGAACTCTCCACTGACTTGCCACCTCTTGCTTATGGAATAGAATCTGTGGCTGATGAGGCCCCCTATCCCCGCCACTCTCCTCTCTCTCACTCCACTGAGCTCAGTTACATAAATCCAGCTCACTTAGTGACCTTCACAGTGTCCTTTGTCTCTCAGGCAGACTCACTCTCTCTCCTTTTCTTTTTCTTTTTTTTTTTCTTGGTACCAGTGATTGAGCCCAGGGGTGCTTTACCATTGAGCCACATCCCCAGCCATTTTATTTATTTTGAGACAGGATCTCACTAAGTTGTTGAGGCTGGTCTTGAACTTGTGATCCTCCTGCCTCAGCCTCCTGAGTGGCTGGGATTACCGGTGTGCACCACCACATCCGACCTCAGGCACACTCTTGATATAGATCATCATGGGTCTGCATCCATCTCATCCTCATCCTTCGATGTCACCTCCTCTAGGTGGCCTCTTCCCAGCCCACGATATGAAATATCCTCTCACCATTCAGTCTCTGAAAAGGTGACTTTCTGTTATCATCTTTGGGGTCGTTAGAGAGCATCTTGTGTACCATTTCTGATTTTCTTATTCACTCATCTTAGTCATTCATTTCCTTTTTTGTTTGTTTATTTCCTCCTGTGAGCCCCTATGAGAACAGGGTCTTGGCTTGGTTTTCATCTCCAGGACCCAACTTAGCCACCTAGCAGTGCTGGGCACACTGTAGAGGCTCAAAAAGAAAGATTAAAAAAAAAAAAAAAAGAACCCCACCCACTTTAAAAAAAATTGTGGCAAAATCACATAATAGAGTTTACCATCTTTTTAAAAAATATTTTTTAGTTGTCAATGTTTATTTTATTTATTTATATGTGGGGCTGAGAATCAAACCCAGTGCCTCACGTATGCTAGGTAAGCGCTCTACCACTGAGCCCCAGCCCCAGCCTGAGTTTACCAACTTGACCATATTTAAATGTAAGGTTCAGTGACATTAAGTCAATCCACAGCATCTTGCAATCATCACCACCATCCATTCACAAAACTCTTTTAATTTTGCAAAATGAAAACCCTGTACCTAGTAACTGGTGTCTCCCTATTTCCCCTCTCCTTCCAACCCTGGAAGCATCTATTCTAGTTTTTCCCCGTGGTTTTAGCTTCTCTGGTTACTTCATAAAGTAGAATCCCGCAGTACTTGTCCTTTGTGACTGGCTTATTTCACTTAGCATCGTGTCCTTGAGGTTCATCTGCGTTGTAGTGTGTGTCAGAATTTCCTTTCCTTTCAGGGCTGAATAAGATTCCCCTCTGCGGCTTTCCAGCGTTTTCTGTATCCCTTCATCCCTCAGCGGGCACTTGGGCCATGTCCACCTTTTGGCTACTTCAGTTAACACTTAACCAGACATGAATGGAGGCAGGGAGGATGGGTCTCTGCCCCCTCCCTCATCTGCCCAAGAGGCAGAGTTGCAGCTTTGAGCTTGTTACGGGAACTCATTGTGTCCCAGGTCACAGGCTCTGCAGAAGTCAGCTCAGCCTCTTTCCTTAGCAGTGCAATGTGCGGTGAGGGCTGGGACTTGGGCAAGACCCCAGGCATTTCTGAGGGAGACTTGTTGGAGCAGGGCTGGGATGGGCTTCCATTGACATCTTGGGCCCAAAGGGGACCACATCCTTTCCACAGAAGTAGGAGCGCGGGGCATGTCAGAGCTTCTTTTCCTGATCCTTTAGGAGAGTTGTGCTGAGCAGCTGGTGTGTAAGTCTAGTGCTCTGCTATCAGGACAGGAGAGTGTAGCCCACTCCTGGAGCTGATGCTAGGAGGGGAGTGGACGCAGGTGAGCAACGGCATCCCGTGGTAGATGTTTAACTGCTCACAATGAGCAATGCTGCATAGTTTCTGTCAAAAACTGAAATTCCTGACAACGATCCCTGCTGGCCAGTACGTTTTATTGGAAGTTCAGGGTGCTTCTCAGAGCTCCTCCTGTGCCTTTGGAATCTGTCTCACTTCTAAACTCAGTGAAGGTCCATGCTGAGACCCAGGCAGAGAGGTGGACTCAGGGATTTGGTTTGGGGTTGGGAGGGTACAGTGACTAAATCTGATATCCCAAGAGCAGGTGGGAAGGCTGCACTGTGCAGCGGGATGATGAAGAGGAAGGACCCGGTGCGCCACCCAGCTTCAGTGCCAGCAGGCTGTGCCCCCCTGTGGGCACACATGGTCAGCTAGCTGGTGAGCATCAGTAGATCCTTCCTGTGAGGCTGTTGTGGCTGCAAGCCATCCAGGGCACAGCGCAGCGGCCAGCTCTGTGCAGGTTCCTTCCCACCCTCTGGGAGTTCAGGACCCGGGATGAAACGTCTGCATTGAGCAGTGAGCCCAGACTGCAAAGGCCCCACTTGTCTAACTGTCCGTCACGGGTGGGGGGCAGGGGTTGTGAGGGCCTTGGTCTTCTTGATGGAAGTGGAGGCAGAGGCAGCTGGCCAGATGGTGGGATGCAGAAGATGGTTTTGAGGGATGTTGGTGTGTTGGAGAGAGACAGTGAATGCCAGGGGACAGAATGCAGCAGGGTTTTGGATGTCCTGGGTACCAATGCCACTTCCACAGAGGCAGAGACAGATGCTCAACAGAGAAACCAGGTAAATGAAGCTGGGGCTCCAGGTGAAAGTGCAGAAGGGAATTCCAGGCTGAATGTGGTTCATTCAGTTCTCAGCTTAGGATACCGAGAGGTCACACGAGTGGTCTGCTGTCCACACCAAAAAGAGGAGGTCCTTCCAGAAAGGGGAGGTCCTGGAAACTTCTCCCTTCCCTGGTACCTGGAAGCCCCAGATCCCACCACTCAGGGCTGGGGTCAGCTGCTGCAGACTGTCTTCCTGCAGTGGGCCCATGCCTCCTTACCGTCCAAAGTAGTGCCGTTGACCCAGTAAGTTCTCTAACCAAAACACATAAGAAGGAAAATGAGATGTAACACCTGCGTCCTGTGGGCTTTAGCACACCTCTACTTGCCCACCAGTCCACAGGTAGAATCTTCTCTGCACAGGGGAATATTCTAAGCCAGCACACCTGGATCCTGCTCTACTCCTGGGGTAACAGACACCCCTTGGCTGACAGAGGTAGTTCTTAATTAAGAAATGCAGTCATCCACAGATGTACCCATCCCACACCCAGGCACGCTGCTCCTCCAGGGACACCCACCCTGGCTCTCGGCTCCTGCAGCCCCCTTCCCCAGGCTACGACGCATGTGGAGCCAACCCGAGATGCCAGGGAGGGAGGGGGCGTCCTTGGGATCTCAGTGCAGGTTGCAAATGGGACAAAGCAGACCCTGCTCTTCTCAGGCTGTCCCCAGCCCACCCCCACACCTTTTGCCCATGCTGTTTTTCTGCTAGGAATACAATATTTAGCTGACGGGGAAGCAGCCAGAGAGTTCAGCCCCTCCAATGGTCTCCAGGGGGTAGAGACTTAACCACAAAAACTGAAGTGTTCTACGAGTTTAAGCCATTATGCTTCCAGCTGCCATCCGCAGGCTCCTCCCAGGTAGAAAGTCCTCGGGGAATGAGAGGTGAGGGGCAAGCGCTGCCCAGCTCTCCTGCAAGCCTCGTTTCTTCAGATTCACCCTTTTTTTGCTGGGCTAGGGTAGAGGCTTTTATTGTTGTTGTTTATTAATTTTATTTTTGGGGTACCGGGAATTGAACTCAGGGGTGCTCCACCACTGAGCCTCATCCCCAGACCTATTTTGTATTTTATTTAGAGACAGGGTCGCACTGAGTTGCTTAGTGCCTCACTTTTGCTGAGGCTGGCTTTGAACTCACGATCTTCCTGCCCCAGCCTCCTGAGCCAACTGGGATTACAGGCGGGCGCCACCATGCCTAGCTATTTTTGTTTGTTTTTTTTACTTTTTAAATCTGTTCTGTTTATACATGACAGTATATCGTACATGGAGTACAATTTCCCATTCTTGTGGTTGTACATGATGTGGAGTTACACTGGTTTTGTATTCATATATGAACTTCGGAAAGTAATATCTGATTCAAGAGGCTTTTTTATTGTGGAGTAGTTTAGAGTTATAGTAAAGTTGCAAGGGAGTCCCGAGTTCCCGTGTAGGCCACCCCTGGCTTCCCCAATTACGAATGTCACTGTGAATGTCATTACCATTAACGAAAGTCCATACTTTATGCCGGTTCCTTTATTATGCTCCAGGATTTCATCCAAGATACCGCATGACTTCTAGCTTCTTTTAAAATTGACAAACTTAATATTTAGAGCAGTTTTAGGTTCGCAGTAAAATTGAGTGGGAAGTTTGGAAGGTAAGCACCTAGTCCAGCCCCCACTGCCTCCCTCAATTACAAACATCCTCCATTTAGCCTTCATGTCCCCTTACGCTCCTCTTGGCTGTGATAATTTCTCAGAAATCTTTGTTCTTGATGACCTTGACAGTTTTGAGGAGTCCCAGTCAGCTGTGTCACAGATTGTCCTTCAATTCGGGTTTATCCGAGGTCTTTCTCACAGCTCAACTGGAGCTATAGGTACCTGAGGGGGTGATCACCGAGGTTCAGGTCCATCGTCATTACAGTGCATCAGGGGTACATGCTGTCTATTGGATGTATCACTGACGGCGTTGACCTCGGTCACCTAACTGAGGGAGTGTTTGTGGAGTTTCCCCACTGGAAAGCCACACCCCTTTAAGAGACAGCTCAGAGGTGGGGCCAGCTACCTAAGGGCAAGGGGAAAAGGACTAAGGGCCAAATGCAAACTTAGGGCCCATCAATCAGACCTTAAGAATTTCAAGAGCCAGATGCGGTGGCGCAAGCCTGTAATCCCAGGGTCTCGAGAGGCTGAGGTAGGGGGATTGCAAGTTCGAGGCTAGCCTCAGCAACTTAGCCAGGCCCTAAGCAAATCAGGGAAACCCTGTCTCTAAGTAAACTATTAAAAGGGCTGGGGATGTGGCTCAGTGGTCAAGCGCCCCTGGGTTCAAAAAAAAAAAAAAAAAAAGAATTTCAAGGAAGCCATAGAAGAACACTAAATAAAACTCAGGGTCCTTCTAAGCATGGGCCCCGGTGGGGTTGGACAGGTGGAGCTCCATTGAGCTGACCCTGTTTGTAGGACTGTTGTTGGGTCCCGCGATTCCCCTAGAATACTGTGCTGACTGTCATTGATTCTTGGTGGGTGGAAAAGGGAGGTGGACGGCTAAGGAGGGTCAGAGGTGCCCCGAGCCATGTGGGCAGCACCAGCGTGGGCAGAGGATGTCGGACACATCACAGGTGTCTGCAGAGGCCCTGCTGAGGCACCTGCCAGGGAACATGAAAAACCTGACCCGGGCTCCCTGCCAGCCCTGCCTGCCTGGAGAGAGAGTGGTCAGGTGTGTGCGGGAGGCAGCGGTTTGTATCAACCAGCCACAACTCCGTAATTTCTTCTTCTTTTTTTTTTAAATGCTGCCTTGATTCTTTTTGGATATTTTCTGTTTTCCCAGTGCCCAGGGCAGCATTTTCTCCCTGAAAGACCTGAGAATACTTGCAAAATGCAAAATGAGCCTGTTTGTGCTGGGCCAACCAAGGAGCCCTGTTGGAGAGGGCCACCTGGCTACCCAGCCCTTCCCCTGCCTCTGCTGTCTCTTTCGGAGGGGAGGGCGTCTCACCCCCTGGTCTCAGGTGCATACCTGCGGAAGCTCAGACCCCTCGCAGCAGCATCGTAGCAGCGATAGGAGCGTACAGCTGCCAACCAGCTCTCCTTGCTGTTGTTCACCCAGCTGTTTAGAGAAGGAGAGAGTCTTTCTAATCAGCCATATGGTGTGGAGTTTTATTTGCCGTGGTAAGTTAAAATGTACATTATTGGTCAGCATCCTGCATGCAAATTTTGACATTGCGTTCCAGGAGTACCTTGCAGAAGAGAGCGGCGGCAGGTCGGATCGGTGTAATTACATCGCTTTGTAGACTTGTAACATTGCCATCCCTAACTACGCCTGGTATCTCGCTGCGACGGCTGCCCGGGGATATTGCTGCACGACTCCTGTAGCCAGAGAAAGATTATGTAAACACGGTGTGCGATCTCGAAAGTGAGTAATGAAGTTGAGTACTTGTTTCAAAAATTAATAAATGGCTGGTTCACACGTGACAGAGGAGTCTCCCGTGTGAAAACCGAGTCACCCCGTGCGTTGATGGATAAAGCAAGCTCGAGGTGCAGGTGACGGCAGCAAATTCATCCTGTGCTTCCACAGATAGGATTGAACGGACGGTTCTAGTCCGTGCCCTTAACTTTCTACCTGACAAATATGAACTCATCACAGATATATCTTCCTCCTCCTCTCGGCTTGGCAGACTCTTAACCCTTGCTGCAAAGGAAAAGCACGTCGGCTGTGGGGAGCTGTTGGCAGTCTCTGGAATGGCCCCCTACTTCCCCCGGCTTCGGGACAGCCCTCTGGGTGGCTTTGGACCAGTGCAGTTTCTCCCCCTTGAGAACTTAGAGTTTCAAGACTGATTGTAAGAGGCAGCCTCCCTGGAGAAGGGTCAGCTGGTCAGAGCAGCCAGGATGTGTTCCAGTATCCCCCACCCCAAAACAGGTTGTCCTCTAGCACTTTAGGCCAGTGTGACACCCTGTCCTGGGGCCAGCTGCTTTCTGGGGAGCTTTAGATGCTGTGCAGGTGAGGCCCATGTAGACAAGACCCCATCCCTGGGAAGCTTGCCTGAGCCTTGCAGGACCAGAGCATGGACACTCTGCTTTTCTTACTCCTTGTCATCTGGCTGTGTGGAACAGAGGCCCTTCGTGGTGCCTCTGGACTCAGAGATGTCAGTGGCCAGCACATGGTCCATGTGCCTTGCATGTGCCTCCTGGCCTTTGCACAACCTATTCGTTTTCTAATATCTCTCAGGTGTCTACAGTGCGTCTCCCAGTTATTGTCCCTAGTACATCTACTTAGTGTCTTGGTGACCCACTGCCACCACGCCCTTCCTGGCTGTCACTCTGTTTGTGTCCTTATAAGGAGCAGTATCCAACAGGGTCCAGATCTCAGTTCTACCAAGTGCAGCTTGTGTGACCTCCGGCAGAGTACCTTCTGCACCCTCAGTGTCCCGTCTGCAAAATGGGAAAACATGGGTTTCTGGTTTGGAAGGCCGTGAGGAATGGATAATGTATCTGGAGCACGGCATCTGCTCATTAAATGACTGTTAAAACACAGATGAAGGAAGTGGGATTTCTGCCATGCCTTTCAAATGTTAGACTGGAGAGAAAGAGTGGGACCCAGCAGGGACAAAGTGTGCAAACAAGTGTTCAGAGGGCCGTGCCTCTGGTTAAGAGCGTGTCAGGGACCAGAAGTGAGGGACCTTGGGAGAGGAGATGAGGGCAGAGTTTGAAAGGGCTTGGGAACCTGGGGCAGCCGGCGGCTCATGAGCTGTGTGTGTATGTGGTGTGTGTGTGTGTGTGTGTGTGTGTGTGTGTGTGTGTGTGCAGGATTTTGTCCTGTTATGTGGGTCTTGGGTCCCACTCCTTCCTCTCCCTCTGGAGGCCAGCCTCCCCCCCAGTCCTCCAGCAGCTGCTTCCGGAGCTCCTGGGTTCCAGGCGGTGGCCTGGTCTGGTCCTGTGGGATCTCCAGCCCCTCCCTCCCGCCCCATCAGGGGGCAGAGCTGCCCTGGGTTGCCGACGGAGGATATCACAGGGAGCCCCTGAAGTGGGGCATTAAAGCAGTTTGGATTTTCTCTTACTGCTAACATTGATTACTATTAATTAAGGTTGATATTTACAATCAGAGGGAGTACAGGAGCAGATCATTTTTTATTAATCACTGTTCTGGATTCATCATCAGTCATCATTATCAAAATATTCAGACAGTGGACAGTGGCTGGGTTTTTAAAATCAAATGAGTGATTAAATTCTACGACATTACAGCCCGTATATGTTCTCTGTCTCCTCTCTCCTTCCTGATTTCCCCCATTGTCTCCCCAACAGGCCTCAGCTCCCCCTCCCCCGTCACCTTGTTCCTTTCGGCTACCTCTGTCTCCTTCCCTCTCTCCCTTCCTCTGCCTCACCCCATCTTTTCCTTCCTTCCTTCCACCTTCGTTCTTCTCACCGTAAATGGTACCTCTCATAATTCTATTGCTTGCTTTTTAATTTCAGTGATATGGCTTAAAGATGATCCTGTTTGGACTCAGATAGGGCTTACTTTCTTTTCTTGGGAGGTACTAGAGATCAAACCCAGGGCTTCATGCATGCTGGGCAAGTGGTCTCCCACTGAGCTATCTCCCCAGCCCCATGGCTTTACTCATTTTTTATGTCAGTATTGCATAACCATAAAATATATGTGTCGTGTGTGTGTGTGTGTTTTAGCCCTTCCCCAACTGGTGAGTGTATTAGTCTCTTTCCCATTACTATAACAAGATACCCATGGCCGAGTAGCTTATAAAGAAAACAGTTCTATTTGGCTCACAGATTTGGAGGTTGAGGGTCTAAATGGCATGGTGTAGGCTGCATCACCTCATGGTGGATGGCATTGTGGTATAAAGGTACACTAGAGGAAGAGGGAGAGGGCATATGGTGAGACAGGAAGCGAGAGAGAGAGAGAGAGAGAGAGAGAGAGAGAGAGAGAGAGAGAAGAAGGAGGAGGAGGAGGAGGAGGAGGAGGAGGAGGAGGAGGAGAAGGAGGACCACCAGCTGGGCTTGCTCTTTTGTAACAACTCACTCTTGAGGGACTGACTGAGGTCCCCTAAGAACTGCTCAGTCCCTTCTGAGGACTGTGCCCCCTAGTGACCCAGTCACCTTGTACCAGGTCTTCGTGTGCCCCCAAGTCCCAGCACAGCTTAATACTGCCACTGGGGACCAAGCTTCCCACACGTGACCCTTAGGGTGACAGACTACATTCACACGGTGACAATGGACGTTGAAGTCACTCCCTCCTGTTTCTTCCTGCCGCCCGCATACTCAGGGACACAGCGGTCACACTGTGCGCACCTTGGATCAGACATGACGGCAGTCTCTAGAGTGGGACTTGAGAGGTGGGCTTGCTGGCCACAGCCCACCAGCTTTCCAGCCCTTCTCCAGGTGGTTGCTCAGTTTCAGCCAAACCCAGCCCAACACGGTCCCCAGATGTGGCCCTTGGCCCTGGCTCTGCCCCGGGACGTCTTTCCAGGTTCAGATCCTCCCACGTCTGAAAGTGCCGAGGCGCGTTCTCCCGGAGCCTTACAGCCTTCGGCTTCCCCTTCTGAACTTTTCCTGGGAACGTGTCACTTAGAGGGAATTTGTTTGGTGGCTTAGTTCTGGATTTTAAGCCCCATGGAGACAGAGCTGCCATCTCACCCATTTCTTCCTCCCTGGGTCTCTACGGCTGCCTGGTGGGCTTTGTCCTCTGAGGAACTCGTGTGTCTGCTGGCTTCTTGGTGGGTCAGTTCAGGGTGCCTCGGGGTCTGCTTCAGTCTCATCTTCCCTGTGCCTCTCCTGCCTTCCTCCCTCTGAGGTGACCGGTCCCCATCCTGCCCCCTTGGGCCACTGGGACCTCTGTTCTTTCTGAGCCACGGGGAGCCATTTGCTCGATGGAGCTGTTGATCCTGTGGACTCTACTTATTAGCAATCCTGACATTTGGAATGAGAAAAATGGGATTTAGAGGATCCTGGTCTTCCAGGGAGGAGCTGTATTTTTAAAGCAGGTAAACGGTTGCAGGTAATTTAATGCATCTGTGAGTGGCACAGGAGGATTCACCGGGCAGGAAAACGTGGCTGCGCTGTGGACACAGACTGCATTCAGTGCAGTGAGCGTCGGCCTCTGATGGCCAGCAATAAACTTCAACGTTGATTGTTCATGAAGGAGTGTTGCTTAACAAAGAATAAAATACCTTTCTAAGGTGATTCTATTAGTCTGGTTTTAAATCTAAGACAAAATAGGAATACTGAATCTATTGCTCCCCGCCCTTATGGTTGGAGGTGGAGATTATGGTGAGAATAGGAAACAGATCCTATGGTTCTCTATTCTCATACAGGTCCTTCTTAATGGCTTCTTAATCCCTCAGAGAGTGCCAGTGTCCCTGGTCTTGGTTGCCTTTTGGTCTTCACCCACTCTTCTTCAGCTCTTCTTATCACTTCTCAAGACACCCCAGTATGGTCCTGCCACGGGGCCTTTGCACCGCCTGTTCTCTCTGTTGAATTCTACTCTTCTCTACTTTTTCCTGATCATCCATCCAAGGTCAAAGCTTAATCTCCCGGGTGCTCCCTTTCCTCAGTCCCTGGCCATCAGCTCCCTCTTACCTGTATAAGATTTGTTTCTATTTTATTTTATTTGTATGGTCATGTCATCTGTCTCCCCAGTAGAATATGAGCTTCCTGCAAGTAGAGATGGTGTTTGTCTTGTGTCTACTTCCATAGTCCACTGCCTAGAGTAGCCCATGACACAAGAAACATGCTCCATGATATTTATCATACAGCCTAAGTATCCAGGGACCAAGTGTGTTGGAGGAATCTCCACAGAGTATACAACATACAAGCATTTCATAAAACACCAACCTCCCAAGACATGGAAAAATATGCTTTGGCTTCCTTTTAAGGGACTGGTTCCTCCTACTTTTTTATTTTTGTTATTATTTACTTATTTATTTTTGGTAATTACTAGGGATTAAACCCAGGGGTGCTTTTACCACGGAGCCCTTTATATTTTTAATTTTGAGACAGGGTCTCGCTAAGTTGCTCAGAGCCTCGCTAAGTTGCTGAGGCTGGCTTTGAACTTGGCATCCTCCTGCCTCAGCCTCCGGAGCCACTGAGATTACAGTTGTACACCACTTGTGCCCGGCTCCTCCTCCTTTCTTAGACAACTCAGAAGCTTGTCTGGAGCTTGGGGTTGGGGACCCTCCCTGCTGGAGGCTGGGCATCTCCCCTCTGAAATCTGAGACTCTCTCCAGGGTACTTTGCTGAAGACCATGGTGTCTGGGCATGAGGATGGCAAATGCTAGAGCTCTTCTGGTAACTAAAGGACCTAAGTGAAGTGGAGATGCATGGTGTTATCACTGCCTAGAATTAAAAACAACCACAACAACAAAACCAACCCTGATTCTTTCCCTTCCTCTCAGGGGATCATCTACTCATCTATTGTTGAGAGACCTAGGTCAGGGAACAGAGTTTTCTTATTTTACAGAAAGAAGAACCCGTCTACTTTCTCTAGTGCTGAAGAACAATCGGCATTCAGATATGAGTATTTTTTTTTTAAGAACTGTGCAATTTCTGACCATCGAGCACAGGGTGGGATTCACCACCCTGGTGACGGGCAGGTGGGATTCACCAGTGCTGGCCTCCTTAGCATCACCAACTTGCCCATCCTGGGCATCCTGGAAAGGGAACAGAGGTCGGCGTGTGTTGGTCAGGCTGCTGACTGAGCACATCACAGAGACCTGTTTTTGTGGATAATCCTGGAGTTTTTTTTTTTCTTTCCTCCCAGGAGAAAGTTCTATGCTTGACCCTGTGAATCAGATATTAAGAAATATATGCTATGAAGTCATTTTGGCTGATTGGATCTACACCTCCTGTGTGATCCCCAGCAGAGGTGGCAAGGTCGGAAGGTCTTGTGTTTGAACTCTGTCCCACTCTGGTTTGAGGTGCCCCAGGGCCCCCAGCATCTGCTCTCATGTATTTCAAGGTGCTGTCCCCCACCTCTTGAGGGGCCCATTGGGAGTCCCCGAGCTCTGATCTTAGACGTCCTTCAGATGTGGGTTTCCTGGTCCTCCCAGGCCTGGCCCGAGTCCCCGCCTTGCAGTATCCCGAGTGAGTGTTTCCTCATGCGTGTACCGGGAACAGCACTCACCTTGTGTGACTGTGGGGAGAATTAAATGATCATTATCCTCTTTCAAAAGGCAGAGAGCATAGCATACAGCAGGCACTCAATGTTCTCTCTCTCTGGCTCGCTTGCTCTCCCCTCCCCACCTTTCTTTTCCTTTCAAATGGCCCTAAAATGTGCTCCTTAAAGTACAGACACTTGGTCCAGAACTTCCCTGGGACCAGGGAGGTCAGGTCCAACTCTCCCAGAGCCCAGGGGCAATGCTGAGCAGCCCCGAGCCTTGTCTCCTTATTCCTCTGAACCAGGTAGTCAGTGCTCAGGCCTGCTGGCCTGCTGATGCACGTGGCCCCGGCCAGATTCACGCAAGCTGGGGAAATGTCCCAGGCTAAGAAGCCACCTTGAGCCACCACTAGGGTGTCTGAGGAGGTACATTGTTGGTTGGCAGCTGTCTCCTCTGCAGACTATTCCTGGAATCTCATCCTTCATTCGCCCTGGGCTGAGGTCAAGGTGATTTTAGATTCTGTCATCCCGGGGACCTCCCCAGCCCCAGTTCCCCAGCTCTGGGCACCTGGACCTGTGCTGTTCATGCCTTCTTGAGTCACTGATAAAAATGGTCTGCAGGAAGAGCTCCAGACACAGGCCCTGTCCCATTCCTCCTGGTGGTTTGTCCTGTACCCGCTGGCCTGGCTGGTTAACCAACCCCTGATCCACTGCTTTGTCTTGTCTCAGTCTCACATTTCTCCCTTTTATCCCCACGGAAATCGGAATGCCCTGTTGAAATGCAGACACACTGTGTCTAATGCGCTCTCCACCCCTCGGCAGGCAGGGCTGGACCTGCACAGCCAGTCCTAGGGGCCCACCCTGGGCTCTCGGGATTGCTCCTCCCCTTTTCTAAGTTTTCCCCAACTTCTTTGAAAGAGTAAGATCCGTGTTAAAATCAGGCTTGGGGTCAATGGTCCATGACCTGAGGGTTTAGGGCTCCCTTCCTGCACAGCTCCCCCAATTCCCCCGCGGTGCTCGGCCTTCTCCTTCCACGCTCTCTTGGTACCAAGAGCAGGGCCTCCTGGTGGAGCAGACTCCTGTCTCTGATGATCTTGTCCATCCCTTCTGGCCTCATTGGACAGCAGCAGGTCCCACTTCCTTCCTTGGGACCCTCTCCTTGCCGAGCAGACCCAGGAGAGATCCCATCTCCTCTCATTCCCCAATCCGGTGTCACCCACCCTTGCTGCAGACATTCCTTCTTCTGTCTGTTTTTGGCTCTGAATGACAGTTTCTTGGTGTCTTTCATCATATTTTGCTTCCCGACGACTTTGCTAAATATAAGGTGATTTCAAGTCTCTGCTTACGTCTAAGATTCCCTAGAATCCTTCCTCTTTCTTTATTTTATCTACATCCTCAATTAATCAATTGACTTGATCAGTATGCATGCGTATGTATGTAGATGTGTACATGTGTGTACATGTATGTGTGTATGTATGTGGACATGGATATGTGTATGGGTTCCTATGCCTGATGGGTACTTGTGGGTACATGCAAACTTGTATGTGCACACGTGTACACACTTGTGTGCATGTACCTATATATGCATGTGTGTACATATATGTATACTTTCACATGTAAATTGGACGTCCAGTATGTACTTTTCGAATCTTGTATCTTTGGTGTTACACTCACTCTCCTGGGCCCTGCCTGCTCTAAACCTCAAGGGATCTTCATGGCCGCACAGAAAGCATTACATGGTCAAGACCATCCTGCACCTTCTGCCTGCCCAGGCTCTTATATCCCAGAGTCCCACCTCTCTTTACTCCCCATGCTCTGCCTCCTGGCACCCTAAAATTTAGGATACATATTGGTTAACAAATTCCAGGTAGTGTGCTAACTTATTAAATGGATTCAATCTTTATAACAACTTTTTGAAGGAGGTACTGATTTTTTCTCTTTAGGGTCAAATGGGGGTCTGAGGTCCAGAGATGTCAAGTAACTTCTCTAGTGTCACCCAGCAGGTGCTGCAACTGCAAGCCCACGTCTGTCTTACTCCAAACCTGTGCGGATAACCACTACCCCCCATCACCTTGACCCCAATCTGCCTCGCTTAACCCGCCCTGGATTTTTGGGAACGCTAAACAACATATTTATAGTAGTCCAAGATTCTTGTATTTTCTGTTTTCACTAGTTCCTCCTCATTAGTTAGAACTAAATCTAAGTTTAAAAAAAAATCCCTTGATTATGTTCTCCAGAGTCTGGCAAATGAAGTTATCATCCAGATAGGTCAAGCTCCTGTCAGATGCACTGAAACAACAGCAAGGCTGTATTTTCCTTCTTGCAAAGTCGGAGGCCTTGCTTTTCAGCCAGTTCTCATGGATCGTCATAGTGAATTCCCACTGCTACCTTGTCCAGCCTCCTGATTGGTCGAATTGGGATTTTTGTGTCTGAAGCGCACCATGTGTTTCCGCCCTCTGTCTGGCTGGGCTTTGGTGAGCTCGCGGTGACATTGTTTCTGTGCCTCCTCCTGTAGGCTCATCCTCCGCTCTCTCCTGTCCACTTCCACTGTTGGACACCCAGGAGCCCTGAAGTGAGGCTCAGATTTGCACACCACCACCCTGTCGCCTTTTCTGTTGTTTGGAGTAGAGAAGACCTGGTCACGGGGAAGCCCCACCTCTGACCCCCAACCTCCATATTAACCCCGTCTTAACCATGAGGTTCATTAGCCATTCTGTGTTTGCCCTTGGTCCAGCTGACGTGAACTGGCGACCTTGACCGATCCCTTCCAATGTGCAGCCCTCCCTAGCTTCCTTCTCCTCTCAGGGTTGCACCTGTTGTGCTTTGGACAGGACAGGCTGGTGCCCTTTGGCAAGGTCGGCTGGCCTCCAGGAAGATGTGGCCCTTTCCCCTGTGAAATACGTCAGTGGTCCAGTGGGACTGCTCCATTGTCTCACAGCTCCCTCACCTGTCCCACCAGCCCCTCAGCTTCCGCAGGTCTCAGCTTGGTGAACAGCACCCTGCTCCACCCTCAGCTGTCCAGCAAACCCAGCCCGCAGCCAAGGCGACCTCTTTGTCCAGTGCACCTTTGGCGTGCTTCTTAAATGAATCTTTATTACCATTATTATTATTATTTAATCTATTCTAATTAGCTATATATAACAGTAGAATACAGGTATGCACTTTGATATATCATACATAGATGGAGTATCGTTTCTCATTTTTCTGATTGTACATGTTGTAGAATCACATTCATCCTGCAGTCACATATATACATAAGGTAATAATCTCTGTTTCATTCTGCTATCCTTCCTATCCCCACAGCCCCTCCCCTCCCTTCACTCCTCTCTATCTAATCTAAAGTAACTCATTCTTCCCTAGCTGCCCCTCTTTATTGTGAATTAGCATCCGCATATCTGAGAAACCATTCGGACTTTGGTTTTTTGGGATTAGTTTATTTATCTTAGCATGACATTCTCCAACTCCATTCATTTACCAGCAAAAGCCATAATTCCATTTTTCTTTAAGACTGAATAATATTCCATTGTATGTGTATACCACTTTTTTTTTATCCATTCATCTGTTGAAGGGCACCTAGATTGGTTCCATAGTTTAGCTATTGTGAGTTAAGCTGCTATAAACATTGATGTGGCTGTGTCACTGTAATGTGCTGATTTTAAGTCCTTTGGGTATAAATTGAGAAGTGGGATAGCTGGGTCAAACAATGGTTCCATTCCAAGTTTTCTGAGGGATCTCCATACCGATTTCCATAATGGCTGCACCAATTCGCAGTCCCACCAGCAATGTATGAGTGTGCCTTTCCCCCCATATCCTCACCAACATTTATTGTTGTCTGCATTCTTGATAACTGCCGTTCTGACTGGGGTGAGATGAAATCTGAGAGTAGTTTTGATTTGCATTTCTCTAATTGCTAAAGATGTTGAACATTTTCCCATGTATTTGTTAATCCATTGCATTTCTTCCACTGTGAAGTGCCTGTTCAGTTCCTTAGCTCATGTATTGATTGGCTTATTTGTTTTCTTTTGGTGTCTTGAGTGTATCCATGTATCCAATGCCATCTAATGCCCCATTTCAGATCCTCAGGGTTCTCTCCTGTAAACACGGTTTCTGTCTGGTCTCTCTCCCTGTAGCTCACTCTCATGTCCAAACCAGTGGTCCCTAAATCCCTGGAAAGACCTGCCTAACAAGCAAATCAGATCATATTATCACTTTCCAATTTAAGCCACTGTGGCCCTCCAGAGAGAGGCCATCACTGACGAGACCGTTCAGGGCCTAACCGGTGTCTGTCACCACACCCCCGATTCTGGCTGGACTGACCCCTGCAGATTCCCAACACCATAGTTCTCATTCTTCAAGGTCCTTGCGTGTTGAACTCCCTCGACTCAGAAGACTCCTTCTCCACTCCTTTGCCTGGTTGATCTCTGCCTCCTCTTGAGGACTACTTCGGAAGCCACCACCCCCCCGACCCCAAATCTCGGGGTGTTCGCAGGTGGTTCTGCCGTCCCTGGCCCATCCATCTACCAGTGTACCTCACACACCTGTCACAGGTGTCCTGGTCACTCCTCACCTGCACAGGACTGCCCAGGACACACTCTTTATACCTTGGTGAGTGAAGAAGGTCCCAGAAGTCCAAATGCAGCTGTGTGGGGTGCTTCCTCTTGTCCTGACTCTTAATACAGCAAGTGACAATCTGCCACCGTCCTTCTTCCTTACATTCTGCTTCGTTTTTTTCCTGTCACCGAGTGGTTTCCTTCAAGTCTAGCTCTTTCTTATATTTGTAACAGCTTTATTGAGATAGAATTCACACATCTTACAGCCACCGTGTGCCGTGGTTTTAGTGTATTCAGAGACTTGAGCCACCATCACCATGATCAACTTTAGAACCCTTTATCACCCCCCAAATGCATGGGGACCTGAAGCTGTTGACTCCCAACCTCTGTCCCTGAGAGCCCAGGGCAGCCACTAATCTCCTCTCTCTCTCTCCATAAACCCATGTGTTCTGGAATCCTCTAGCTTTTCCATGTCCCACTTCTAGGCAGGACCCTCGGGCTCTTGTTTTAATTTCCCTGTGCATGTAGTGGACTTCCTTTTATCTTTTCATTTTTAATATCTTTCTTTCTTTCTCCGCCCCCCCTCCCCCCGCCCTTGTGGTCACTTCACCAAAGACTGTAGAACTCAGTGCAATGGCTCTTAATTTTCCTGGGACTCAGGAAAGGGGGGGCAGTATCTTTTCTTTGTTGTAAGGATTAATTATTTTGTAAAGAGCTCTAAGGTTTGTAGAATGGAAAAACCAAACTATTGTTGTTTTTGTTTAGTTGTTCCGAATTAATGTCATTTTCTCAGTTTTTTTTTTCCCCCTTAATTTGGTCTATCTCATGAGCACACACACAAAAAAATCGAATTTCAAAAGAAGATGTTAGAGGCTTGCTTTTATCCTATGGCTAACCTGGAGAACCCAGAGATAGAGAAGTTTGGCTCAAAGAGGCCGAGGCTGTGTAAGATGCTCAGAGCCCAGGAAGGCACAGAGTTATTATTGGATGGCTGGCACCACATTTATTCATCAGGAAAATGAGGGGTGCCCTGTGCATACAGGTGGCATATGTATTTTTCTATAATTACTTCTCTGTTTCTATTCTACTGCTTCTGGTGCACCACAGAAACTTCTATGGTTCAAATAAAGGGCAAGTACCAATAATTCACCTAAGGAAATAAATCTACTAAATATAGGGAACACAGATCATCTGCTTTGGTATTTAAGAATCACAAACTTAAATAAAGCATCAGTTGCCATTTTGGGTTCTACGGATTTATAATGAATTTAAAAACTCAAAATTCCTGGCTGCCATGCTAACGAAGAGAAGAAGAGAGAGAACTCAAATTACTAGCATACAGGATGAAAAAGGCAATATCACAACAGACACTTCAGAAATACAGAAGATAATCAGAAATTATTTTGAATCCTTATACTCCAATAAAATAGAAGATAGTGAAGGCATCGATAAATTTCTTAAGTCATATGATCTGCCCAGATTGAGACAGGAGGATATAGACAACCTAAACAGACCAATATCAATTGAGGAAATAGAAGAAACCATCAAAAGACTACCAACTAAGAAAAGCCCAGGACCGGATGGGTATACAGCAGAGTTTTACAAAACCTTTAAAGAGGAACTAATACCAATACTTTTCAAGCTATTTCAGGAAATAGAAAAAGAGGGAGAACTTCCAAATTCATTCTACGAGGCCAACATCACCCTGATTCCTAAACCAGACAAAGACACTTCAAAGAAAGAAAACTACAGACCTATATCTCTAATGAACCTAGATGCAAAAATCCTCAATAAAATTCTGGCGAATCGGATACAAAATCATATCAAAAAAATTGTACACCATGATCAAGTAGGATTCATCCCTGGGATGCAAGGCTGGTTCAATATACGGAAATCAAAAAATGTTATCCACCACATCAATAGACTTAAAAATAAGAACCATATGATCATCTTGATAGATGCGGAAATAGCATTTGACAAAGTACAGCATCCCTTTTTGTTCAAAACTCTCGAAAAAATAGGGATAACAGGAACATACCTCAACATTGTAAAAGCAATCTACACTAAGCCCCAGGCTAGCATCATTCTGAATGGAGAAAAATTGAAGGCCTTCCCTCTAAAATCTGGAACAAGACAGGGATGCCCTCTCTCACCACTTCTGTTCAACATAGTTCTCGAAACACTGGCCAGAGCAATTAGACAGACGAAAGAAATTAAAGGCATTAAAATAGGAAAAGAAGAACTTAAATTATCACTATTTGCAGATGACATGATTCTATACCTAGCAGACCCAAAAGGGTCTACAAAGAAACTATTAGAGCTAATAAATGAATTCAGCAAAGTGGCAGGATATAAAATCAACACGCATAAATCAAAGGCATTCCTGTATATCAGCGACAAACCCTCCGAAATGGAAATGAGGATAACCACTCCATTCACAATATCCTCAAAAATAATAAAATACTTGGGAATCAACCTAACAAAAGAGGTGAAAGACTTATACAATGAAAACTACAGAACCCTAAAGAGAGAAATTGAAGAAGATCTTAGAAGATGGAAAAATATACCCTGTTCATGGATAGGCAGAACTAACATCATCAAAATGGCGATATTACCAAAAGTTCTCTATAGGTTTAATGCAATGCCAATCAAAATCCCAATGGCATTTCTTGTAGAAATAGAGAAAGCAATCATGAAATTCATATGGAAAAATAAAAGACCCAGAATAGCAAAAACAATGCTAAGCAGGAAGTGTGAATCAGGTGGTATAGCGATACCAGACTTCAAACTATACTACAGAGCAATAGTGACAAAAACAGCATGGTACTGGTACCAAAACAGGCGGGTGGACCAATGGTACAGAATAGAGGACACAGAAACCAACCCACAAAACTACAACTTTCTTATATTTGATAAAGGGGCTAAAAGCATGCAATGGAGGAAGGATAGCATCTCTAACAAATGGTGCTGGGAAAACTGGAAATCCATATGCAACAAAATGAAACTGAATCCCTTTCTCTCGCCATGCACAAAAGTTAACTCAAAATGGATCAAGGAGCTTGATATCAAACCAGAGACAAGGCATCTGATAGAAGAAAAAGTTGGCTACGACCTACATACTGTGGGGTCGGGCTCCAAATTCCTCAATAGGACACCCATAGCACAAGAATTAATATCTAGAATCAACAAATGGGACTTGCTCAAACTAAAAAGTTTTTTCTCAGCAAAAGAAAAAATAAGAGAGGTAAATAGGGAGCCTACATCATGGGAACAAATCTTTACTCCTCACACTTCAGATAGAGCCCTAATATCCAGAGTATATAAAGAACTCAAAAAATTAGACAATAAGATAACAAATAACCCAATCAACAAATGGGCCAAGGACCTAAACAGACACTTCTCAGAGGAGGACATACAATCAATCAACAAGTACATGAAAAAATGCTCACCATCGCTAGCAGTCAGAGAAATGCAAATCAAAACCACCCTCAGATACCATCTCACTCCAGTAAGATTGGCAGCCATTATGAAGTCAAACAACAACAAGTGCTGGCGAGGATGTGGGGAAAAGGGTACACTTGTACATTGTTGGTGGGACTGCAAATTGGTGCAACCAATTTGGAAAGCAGTATGGAGATTTCTTGGAAAGCAGGGAATGGAACCACCATTTGATCCAGCTATTCCCCTTCTGGGTCTATTCCCTAAAGACCTAAAAACAGCATGCTACAGGGACACTGCTACATCGATGTTCATAGCAGTACAATTCACAATAGCAAGACTGTGGAAGCAACCTAGATGCCCTTCAATAGACGAATGGATAAAAAAAATGTGGCATTTATACACAATGGAGTATTACTCTGCATTAAAAAATGACAAAATTATAGAATTTGGAGGGAAATGGATGGCATTAGAGCAGATTATGCTAAGTGAAGCTAGCCAATCCCTAAAAAACAAATGCCAAATGTCTTCTTTGATATAAGGAGAGTAACTAAGAACAGAGTAGGGAAGAAGAGCATGAGAAGATGACTAACATTAAACAGGGATGAGAGGTGGGAGGGACAGGGAGAGAGAAGGGAAATTGCTTGGAAATGGAAGGAGACCCTTAGGGTTATACAAAATTACATACAAGAGGAAGTGAGGGGAAAGGGAAAAAGAATACAAGGGGGAGAAATGAATTACAGTAGAGGGGATAGAGAGAGAAGAGGGGAGGGGAGGGGAGGGGAGGGGAGGGGGGATAGTAGAGGATAGGAAAGGCAGCAGAATACAACAGACATGAGTATGTCAATATGTAAATCAGTGGAAGTGTAACTGATGTGACTCTGCAATCTGTATACGGGGTAAAAATGGGAGTTCATAACCCACTTGAATCAAAGTGTGAAATATGATATATCAAGAACTATGTAATGTTTTGAACAACCAATAAAAAAAAAAAATTCCTGGCTGCCAAGGAAATAGGGAACCGGGCCTTCCCATAATCCTTGGTGGCATTCTGAATGGTTAAAATCCCCCTAGAAGACAATTTGTCAATACCTATCAGGAGTAATAACATGTTAAACTCATTGGCCCAGTAATTCTGCTTCTGAGGATCTGTTTTAAGGAATTTATCTGAAGTATGAAAAAAAAAGGCTATATGCATGAAAATGTTCATTATAGCATCATTTAAATTGTCAAAAATTAAAATGGGAATTGAACTAAATGTGTGGCATTGGGGCATTCCATGGAACCAGATCTCCTTGATGGACAGTTATGCAGTCAATTAAAATGATGGCTTTCAGGAGTGTGCACAAGAACAAAAGAGGGAGGCCCAACTGAATGTGGGCCAGGGACACGGCCATGTGAAAGTACATGCACAATAAAGCAACTAAAAGGAGAAATGCTGAATAATCACTGTGTGGGCTCTTAAGGCATAGAATTGTGGGGCTTTTTTTTTTTTTTTTGTACCAGGGATTGAACCCAGTGGTATTTAACCACTAAGCCACACCTCCAGCCCCTTAATAAATTTTTTCATTTTGAAACAGAGTCATACTAAGTTCCTTAGGGCCTTCAGGGCCTCCACAAGTTGCTGAGGCTGACTTTGAACTCACGATCCTCCTGCCTCAGCCTCCTGAGTTGCTGGGATTCAAGGCATTCACCATCAAGTGTAGCTCCTTTGGGGGCTGCCTTAATCTCTCTCTCTTTTCCCTTCTTCTTTCTCTTTTGTGCATACATTTTTTTGATGATGTTTGATGTATGTCACTTCCATAATGATAAAAAACGAATGAGAAACGTCAACCCCCTGGCGTATCTGAGGAAGTTCCAACTTGGTCTTTCATTCTCAGGACACCTTCAGCGGAGTACAAAGTGGTATCGGTAAACGGTGTAATGATCATATTCCATGGCATTCCATAGAAAAGGGACAATTTTCCTCCTTCCCTGAAACAAATCTTGACTAACTTTGATAGTTCAGCAATTAGGACTTTGGCATACAATCTTTCTTCTTCAACTCCTATAATTAGTGGTCTCCAATTATATGAATCAATTTCAATTTCTATAAATCAGATGATTTAGAGAGAAGGCTGTTCAATTTCCTTTTCAACTGTATGGTTTCAGCAGCAATAAAACTCTCAGCTTAAAATATCAAGGATGCAACTTGCCCCAGAAATATTACCCAGCTCAGCTGGGGCTTCTACCGCAGCCCCGACATCTCACAGATTTCTGGGTGGCTTTGCTTCTCAGGCTGTCCCCGAGTCTTGCTCATATTTTTCCCCCCATGGGATCTGACATCTACTTAGAGATCCCTTTCCAGTCCAGGTGGATGTCACTGGAGCTACTGAGTGTCCTAATGACAGACCCAGCTGGGACACAGATATATCTATATGATGCTATTTAGCATGCACATTAGTGCCTCTTTTTGCTTTTAATCCTGGGGTTGACAATGTCAGTGGCCCTCTAAGATTTTGCAGAGGTCTGAAATTTGCAATGTGAATCTGCACTGCGGTCCTCCCTTAAATCTGGCTACTTTGTGGGGGCTCTCTCCTTGAATTAATTCCTGACCATCACAGGAATTTGGAAATATGTTTTCTTCTTCTCCCTCAGCCCTTAAAACATTTTAGCTGTGATTTCTCTCATTTCATAAGGAGCAAGACTTATTATTAATTTTTAAAATTCAAAAAGGGAAAATCATTTAAGTGTTTTTATTTTTAATTTAAAAATCTTTGAGAATCTCAACAGAGTCTTTCCCGCATCAGGTCACCTAGCTGCTTTCATGTGGCATTAACTCCTCCCCTTTGACTAAAAGGAAAGCAAGCCAGGGCAGAGAGCAGGTTGCGGGGTGTACCCAAGGAATCCGTGGCAAAGAGGGTTCTGAGCTGCAAATGCATGCCCCCCCCCCCAATCCTTCCTCCCTCGGAAGAGATAAGTGGCCAGGGCTCCTGTTCGAGGCTAATGTGGTTTTTAGAAGATGTCTACTTTTGTTGGAGATAGGCTTATGGCTTTTGTAGTACTCTTAAATTCAGCTTATGTTGAATTATTATTCTTCATTTTATACATTACTTCCAGTTCCCGGTGCAGTAGGGTCTCATTAAGTGCTAGAGCTGCTAATTGAGGTTTCTGGGCAAATGGGGAGATGGAAAATTGGCACACGGTGCACTGACTTCCAAAGGTATCACCAAGACCAGGCCCTGAGGGAACCAATGGGCCAGCAGCTTTAAACCCATAGCTGAAGTTCCCTTTCAGAACCTGGGACTGTGAAGGAGTGTGTTAGGGGGCAAAAAACCCAAAGAGACCAGGGCTTGGGAACCCCAACAATCAGGGAATTGAGAACCAAACATAGAAGCCAGAGCGGGGTTACAGACATAGGCAACTTGGTTTATTTATAACTGGGAACAATCTTGCATTGAACAATAATAACTTCAAAATATAGTCATATTATGAAAAAATATTTAAAAAGCTGTATATAAAACTATATCAACTGTGTGATTTGTATATATTTGAGCACCTTTTTAAATTTAAAATAATCGAAATGATTGAAATTAGTTATTGATTAAAATATTTCAGATACTTGCTATGTTTTCAATACATATTATAATCTGATTTAGATACATATGATTAGAAACAAGCCTAGAAGTGTATTATTGGTAGTCATAAGCAGGTGGTAGAATCAGAAGGGATTTTCATTTCTTTTTTATACCTTTTATTATTGTCCAAATTTTTATAATGGATATGAAATACGTTTATACATAAAAATGTACAAGGTTATTTAAGAAGTAGGGCAAAATCTGAATGGCCAGTATCATACCCGATCGTGGATTGATTGTTCTATTGCACCCGGCATTCCAAGGTGCCAGCCCTGTCTGGTATGGACCTTAGCAGGGCCAAACGCTGTTCTTCAAACTGGCATGCTTCGGTTGAGGCCCCCGTGTGTGCCTAAGCAAGTGAGTTTAACCAAGTGAGTTATTTCTGGATCTTGCTGGGTCCCAGTGCATGTTGAAGCCGCAGAGATAAACACTGAGGATAAAGGCCATCGCCAACAGCTTATTTATTTAGTTAATTATTTCCTAACCAAGTTGACCACTTATTAGACCAGGAAATAATCATTTTGCTGCTGAGTAGAGAACCATGTCTGCCTTCACCCTTGGGGGGATAAGCCCCTGGATGGCAGGGACCACTGCCTGAGGCCATCAGTAGAAGGTCCTGTTCTGCAAGTTTTCTTCAGTCAGGATGAAAGAGTCGTAAATATTCAAAACGAGCATTTTAGAGTTTACAGGCGCTTTCATCTCTGGGAGGGAGTACCATATCGTTGTTTCGATCTCCATTTTACAGATGAGAAAACAGTGGTCTGACAGGGAGAGGAGCCAGCTCCCATCCCTTGCTGCGGAAGCTGAACACGGACCTCTTCTTTCAATATTGCTTTTGTATGACAATTTTACAGGGCCTCGGTCGGCTCCCCCTTCCCACAGATAACGTGAAACACTCAGATAAAGCCAACCCGGCTGCTGGCCTGCAGAGGGCATTTTCTTCCTCCTCCCACACACCCTTCCTGTAAGCGGAGAGAAGCCAGCATTGTTACCCAAAGGGCACTCCTTCCCAAGCATGTTCCTAACTCTCCCCAAGCCGATGATGTCTTTTGCGGTGGTACAATACTGGGGAAATGTCAAGTATTCGGGATTGCCCACTAACAGAGTTTTTTTTTTTTTTTTTTTTTTTTTGGTATCAGAAAAGGCAGGCTTTTACATTTTAAAGTGAAAAATTTGGATTCGGAAAGAAAAATGTAAAAAAAGTTGGTAATAATGGAGACTGTGTTTGCCAGGCGCCCCAGCGGGGTCGGTGACTAATGGGCCAGCTGCTAATGGAGCCAAGCTGTCCTTGGGGGTATTAGCAGGGAACAGAAGTGGGCAGGCCCCGGAGACATGGGACTCTGGATGAGAGGTGGGGAAATGTGCAGAATCCCATCAGAAGAGGATTCGACTGTGGATGGCTCTAGGACAACCAGGGCGTCTCCAAGAACCTTGGCCGACGTGGCCGACACGCACGAGAACAAATGGTCATAAGCATCCCGACTCCAGGGGAGGGGTGTTTCGGATAATGGCAGTCTACTAAACTCTTTTAAAATGGCATCTCAGGGAAGCAACTTTCAGCAAGCCTAGCGCTCTGGGGCAATGGTTCCTTTCACGGGACCAGGTGAGGAAACTGAGCCAGGGCCCTTCCAGCTCCTGTCTGGTCAGTTTCTCTGGGTTAAGATTGTTCCTCCCAGTTCGTCTTCCTGGGGTGTGTGGGCTGCTGCTGCTGCTGCTGACACCATGGTGCTTGTTGGGGGGGAGCCCCAGAGTCCCTCTCCCGTTATCAGGTCGATACATGTACCTGGTAATACAATGCCAATCCAGAGCTAAAAATAGCTCCTTTTTGTGTTCTCCCAGAACAAAGGGAAGGGACGCACAGACCAGACCCACTTCATCTGCGCCTCCTGCCCTCCCCTTCCCAGCATTTCTGAGGCAAACAGTTTGTCTTCTCTCTCAAATGGATTTTTCACTTAAAAATGAAAGAGAACAGAAACTGAGTAACACTGAGGCCCACAGACTAAGAAAAATTTCTTTCCAGGAAGAGGTGCCGGTCATCAGTTGGAGCATCTTGTGTCCCCCAAGTCAGTTTGGATTGAAGAGGATTCCACTACTTAATGTCAGATATGGAGGGTGGGGGGACTCCTCTCTGTGGCTCTGTTGGGGGAACTCAACAGTTTTTTTTTAAGTGCTTCTCAAAGATATACAAGACATTATTCTTTATAAAATCCTGTTAGCCGTAGTTCAACTTTATATTCCTTGATCAGTCCTTGTGTTTTGCCCCCCGACTCCTGCCACAGTTTATTGCTGTGGATTGAGGGCCTGAACACAAGGTTTTATTTCCCTTTGTCTAAGTCTAGCTTCCTTGCCTGGTTCACCAACCAGATATATGTACATAAGAGATGGGCAAAGAATAGGGGTTGCATTTTGGGTGAGGTTGGATCATAGAGGGACACAGAATATTAATTAGACACAAAGTGCTCTCTGTGCCTTATCTGCATAAAGAAAGATAAAGCCCATGTAAATAATATGTGTGTTTCCCATAATGAATGTCCCCTTTCTCTCCATTTCTGCATAGTATTAGAAATTGTGCTTTTATTATATGAGACATTGGACGCATGCCAACAAGTTTTTCTTTTAACTTGATATTTTGGGCTCTGATCTTTGTTAGAACTACAATGGCATGTATCTCGTACAGTCAGAGGTCATTTCTATAGCTCCCTCCCCCTTCCCATCATTTCTGGGGAATGTTTGTTTTCAAAACAAAGAATTGGGTTAAAGCTTAGGTATCATATATCAGAACATATTTCAAGCCGAAATTGAGAACACTCAAACCTTCCTTTTTAAAGGTCAGATATTATTTATTATTATTATAAAAAAAATGATCTGTGATTTATGAATTTAACTTCTCATAAACCTTCTTTGTAACAGAATATGCAGTCAGAGGCTTAACATTACATTGTTTTCTTTTGACAACGTATCCACGAGACCACTGCAGCTGTTCCTTTACTCACAATAGCAGATTAATTAACACAATCATATGCTGTTGGCTCTTACTCAATGCGTGGGTCTGCAGCGGGATAGATAGGTAAATCCTTTAAATGCGGTGGAGATAAAGCATATACTATGCTAGTTTCATAACTAGCCAGTTGTGTTTCTGACTAGCCAGCCCTATCAGGACCAGTTCACCGGTTCACAGACCACAGATGCCTTGGGCTTGGATTTCAAAGTCAGCCTCACCTATTCCAGCGCCATCACGCCCAACATTTGCAAGACGCAAATATATAAAAGCAGAAGTCCTCTCAGAAATCAGCAGCTTTGGTTAAAATAGCAGTCAGTCTGCCGCCAGCATTTTGAGTCTGCAGTATTTTTTTAAAGTTCAATCATTGCTTTCCTTAAATATCTTCCTTGCTATTACTCACTTTTTTTCTCTCTCTCTCTCTTTTGCCCATCCCTCATTGCACATAGTTCTGGGCAGCCGTCATGACTTTGGTTTTTAAATACTAGACAGATTTTTTTTTCTCCCCTTCTGTATGTGCACTAATGAAAACGTGTGTAACTAAGCCTTCCTCCCCTGCCCGGTCGCCAGCCATGAGTAAGTATTTATTGGCAACTTTAGCTGACATTTTAGCGAACGTCAAACCTTTGTTAGAGAAAATGTAAGGCTTTGCTTTAGAAACAGGCATGCCCATGTTTGGAACGAGGTAACCAGGCAGTGGGCTTAATAGAATTTCCTTCATAGTTTTTTTTTCTAATGTCCATTACATATGCAACACTAATTTACTTTTTGTTGTTTTACTTAGCACAGAAATTGAAAATGTGACAAGCTTTGCTGGATTAAAAGGCTCATTTTATAGACACATAGACCAAGAGAAAAAAGAAAAACAAATTCATATTTTGGAACCTTTTAGAGCATCCAGGTGGTAGAAATTTAGACTCCCCTATCACTCCCTGCATTCGTCATGGGACTGAGATTTCTTTGGAACCATCTCTATCCGTTAGACATAGATCAAAGTTTGGCCATGTTTGGTCATAGAAGTCCTTGGCCCTTTGAAAAAAAAATCACACCATCATGTGGGGGTCCCTCAGGCTCTGCTTAATGGTGGTTCCTCAGTACCAGATCCTGGCTAAAAATTCTGGATCCTGAGTGTCAGGCAGAAATTGACAGGTTACACATCTCCATTGTAGGATGAGCTCCGTTTTTCTATGATTCTCCTCATACCTGGGGAGATTGTAGTGCTTCCCAGACCCAGGGAGGGAGCAGTCACTGCACAGATAAAAGACATTGGATGTACTGAGCCTTTCTCCTCATCCCCATTTAATGTCCCCACATTAGATATTACTTAAAATAAAATGCTTGAGAATGGTCCAGAACATATGAATAATTAGTTGCGTGTGGAAACATCATTTAGAAAAATCCAATGCTTGAATCCAAGTTGAGAACAGAATTGGTTTGGAAATCTGTGCTGACATAGAAGCAGGGATGAAGGGTGGACCTCTGGGATGAACAGTGCTGGCTGGGCCATTAGAGCAAAGGTCATTATCCCAACAAGTGCACGGCTTGCATCTGTAGTTCCAGAATCGCTGGCCTCTTTGCAAAGCGGCCGGCATCTTGCTTGACTTGGGGATTGATGTGGCTTTTTCTCTGTTTTCCAGTTGGACTCCGAAGGGTCCTAGGGAGTATGGCTGGGGTGAATCTGCTGTCTGCAGAGTGTGACCTTAGGCTTAACCTGACTCCCAAAGAGCAAGCCAGGGTGATGCTTCCATCTGTTTCACACGAACTGGGCTCAGTTTCTAGGAATGGGTCGGCTCCATTGGTTTCTAATCCTTCCATCCTTCTGACCGCCATCTAACCAACAAAAGTCAGAGACAGTGGCATAACCCAGAGTTAACTTCTAGAGCCTTTCTGAGCCCTTCTCTCTGTACTCCTTCAGCAGTACTCCACCACGTCCTTTGAAATGGGTTTTGTGGGTGTCCTGTGATTACATGTTATGGTCAGAAGACGTTCAGCAGGTGACTGTGAGCTGGGCCAGCAGCAAGAAGACCTGGGACTTGGCTTAGTTATAAGAAGGAGATAAGGTCCAGGAGGGGAAGGAAGTATCCTCTGCTCACTGGGTCTCCTGTGCCTGGAGCAATGTCTGGTACTGAGTCAGCATCCAATATCTATTTGCTGGATAAATGAGCAAAAAATAAACAACAACTGTAGTATCCTGTGCTATCCTAGGACAGGAGAACAGGGAAGGGCGTCTGGAAGGAAACCGAGTCATTCTGAACCAACATGCTAATATGTCAAATCGATACAAATGGATGTTAAAAGGCAATGGTCTAAAAAAATCACAAATCATCGGAGAGGTAATGCACAAATACATTCATAGATAAGGAACTAAGTCCCACAGAACAGAACATCTCTGTCCAAGGTTGAACATGGGGCTGTTTTCCCAGCTTAGCCTCTTCCCAAGGCACTCTTCATGAAAGGATCTCCAATAGAAAGAAATCCTCTTTGCTGATGTGGCAGTGGGCTAGGTTATGGTAGGACAGGAAGATGTGATCCACAGAAGGAAGGCAGGAAGCAGGGAAAGGACTGTGGGGAGAGAGGCTCACCTGTTCAAATGATGGCTTCAACAACAGGAAGTGTGCTTCAACTTTGTAAGGACCGTCAAAAGCAACCAGTTGACATAATTTTGACCCCCGCCTATAATGTCAATCACTTTCGTCACGTCACCAGGATGCATTCAGTGTGTGCCACATAGTAAGCACTCAATAAGGTCTATGGGATGAATTATTGAAGTAATGTCTACCTTCTTGAGGTTCCCAGGGACTCTGGTCTTTAGGTGTAAGGAGAACTAGAGCCTTGGGCTGTCTTTCTTGCTGTTTTTCCTGCCCTTCTGGCCCCAGACCCTGTCCTCATGTGATGGACCCTGCCTGGGTCATCCTAGGAATATTTAGTCCCTAGGTACTCTCTGTCCCCTCTCTCTGGAGTATCCCCTGTCCTCCACTTGTCACACTTTGACTCCTCTTTAGGACTCAGCTGGCTTGCCACCTCTTCCATGAAGTGTTCCTTGCCCTCTCCTCCCCAGCCTGCACTGTCACTCCTTGGGGACCCCTGGTCCTCTGCAAACATTTTTTTTAAAGGCTCTTAGTTTTTGTTCCTTGAGGAAGAAAGAGGGGGGCATCTGGTAATCCATATACTTGCTTGAATTATCCCATGACCGTGGACTGAGCAGTGGGTGAGACCTGAGAGCTGCATTAGAGGGGACTGTGCAGAATCCAGATCCACTAATGGTCTGAACGAAGCTCCCTTTGCTTTTCTCTGGGAACTGCACATGGCGGGCGGGGACAGGAGGGGCGGTTAAGGAAGGAAGTGACATTTGGGAAAGCAGATGAGATGGGGACCCAAGGAGCACAGATCCGGGCCTTCAGAAAGCCCTAGATAGATGCCCGTGGACATAGGTGACAGTGACTGTCCCAGACTGGCCCCAGAGTAGGTGCTTTTCTTACGATAATCACCAGGGATTGGGGACAGGGAGTGTCCACTCACCGTCCTGTGTAGCTCCATGCAGGTGTGACTTCCCTTTGCATTAGGGTGCAAGTGGACACGTTCTGTCTCCAAGTGCAGAGCCTCAGCTCCAGAGAAAGTGGCCAGGAGCCCTCGGGGGCGACTCGGCTGAGAGGACGGATGTTCTTTCCAAGGCAGAGGATTATGGGTCGAACAGTGGCAATCCTGCCCGTATACCTTGCTGTCCTTAAATGCCAGGGAAGGAGCACCTGCAGACATTGACACACGCACACTGAGACACACTGGCAGCCACAATGCCCATCAGTTGTGGGTGTGCCCCCAGTGTGTGTATTTAAGAGGCCCCGGTGAATGGCTTGAGTCATCGATGATCCTCCTGAATGGCAAATTGGTCAGAGTTCCACAATGGTAATGATCACTCTGCCCGTGACCTTTCTAGTGCATTTACATTTTATCACAACATGCATAAGCCACCCATAGGCTTCCCATTGGTCGGTTCATTCCTTATGCACAATAGCCCAGCATGCGGGGGGAGGCGTCCAGCGTGGATGAGAAAGAAGAAGCTTCTGACGCATCTCACTCTATTGTTGCACGGGAATCTTTATCACCAAAGGAGACTTTTGAGTGAAGCCCATGTTTGCTTCCTTTTTTAAAAAATGAAGGCACTCAAATGTGACTTTGCATCCCTGATGCTAACAGAGTCGTAAAGATGAGGCCTGGAACCACAAACTGCTCTTACCCACCTGCCATGTTCTGTATATGGGGCTAGACCCAGGTGCCCCGCCCCCCAAAGCAAGGGAGTGTTCCAGGGAGGTCACAGGAGTCTGCGTTCTTTGAGGGATTGTTGCTCTTTGGCATTATTTACAAAAGGGAACACTTTAGTGTGTGCATAAACACTGTTGTTGTGTAGTGTCTGTGTGTGTCTGTGTGTGTGTGTGTGTGTTTGTACACACCAACACTTGTCATGCACAAACTGACCTGGAAGATTAAACCAGACTCAGCAGACCACCCCCAAAACTTCACTTACTGAGTTTCCAGCTGTGCCCCCACTTAGTTGTATGGACTCCGTTAAGCACCTACCATCATTTACTTATTTACATAGGTATTTTGAGTCCCTGGGGAAATTGCACCCCTCTTCAGCTTATGGAAAAATATTAATTGCTGAAGAAAGAAGGAGATGGCTGCTGAAGAGGGAGATGGGTGCATAGGAGGAGCAGCTGCCTCTGTGCAGACCCTGGCCCTTTGCTTAGCACTTGTCTAGATGAGGTGGCTGCCAGGGGATCCATTCCACAGAGGGAGGCCTGAGGATCAGGGAGGTTGGCTCCATCGCCCAAGACCCTGTGACTGGCCTCCTCGAGGTCCGTGCCTGCAGTGTGCAAGGCATTCAGCCAGGGCACAGGCAGAAAGCGGGTAGCTGGAGGCCCCAGCCTGCTCCATCCTCCTCAGCTGAGTCTTCACGGCTGCTTCCATCAGAGCCTGTAGGTTACGGTGCCAAGAACAAAAATAAGCTTGGCTATTTTTCACTCATGTTTGGTACTTTTTCTTCTTCTTTTTCAAATGCCATTGAAATAGAATTCTAATTTTTACTTAAAATATGTAATCTTAATAAATTGCTGCATTATTACATGTGGCTTGATGTATTTAAAGACCACCTCTTCTCCCCGAAGAGCTCATCTCCAATAATATAATTACAATCAATAGAAAAGCATGTTTCTATATACAGTGTCTGCTCTTCTTCAAGGGCCTATCTGTTCAGATAAAGGAGCCATTTATCTCTATCTATTTATCCATATGTGGACTGCTAGGATGTCATAATTTTGAAATAATATGACTTTATATTTCATCTTCAGACATTTAAATCATAACTTACATGGGATGTGTCTTGTGTTTTTAAAGTTTTATGGGACTCTCTTATTTTTGTAAATCTGTCATTTGGACTTCTCCTTCATTAGCTCTCCTTGACCTTGACGCTGGGGGAAGAAAGGTCTTCAGAGACTCAGATTCCTCTTGGCCTTGGATAACTCGTATTCAGGAAGGGCTTGTTGGAAATCCATGCTCTCATGGCTGCAGTGGGCAGGTATGACGAAGGGTGCTGAGCAGAATGCAGATGTGTTGAAGGGCTCCCTACTGCTGGCCTCACATGTCTACAGATCTAAGGGTGTGGCCCCACCCCACCGCCCCACCCAGGATGGGTCTTTAGGATCCAAAGCCAAGATTGTGTTCTCTCCAGAAGTACTACCAAGCCCACCTGTTTGCTTGCTTTCCTAAAGAATTTCTTAGAGTATCTTAAATAACAGTCTAAGAAATGCCAATAATGATCTGTTGGATATAAATATATTTCAAATAGCCTTATATTTTAGGACCAGGGCTATAGCTCTGTGGCAGAGCACTTGCCTAGTATGTGTGAGGCATTGGGTTCAATCCTCAGCACCGCATAAAAATTAATAAAATAAAGGCACTCTGTCCATACACCACTAAAAAAAAATCAGTCTTGTATTTTAAATATTGTAAGGAAACTACTTAATCTTTCTCTTTGGAGAAGAAGTTATCTTGGGATGAGCTTAAAGTCTAGGTGACCACATATAGCCTGTGAAAATCCTGGTTATGGATCTAACAGCCCAAGACTATCTCTGATCCAAGAATCTCAGCAAGATATCATAGAGGGACATGGATCTTGCAACCCATGGCTGCCTTTCTCATAGAGGTACAGTGTGGTGGGTCTCAGAAAAGGACCTCAAGTTCTCATCTCAGCAGGGCTACAACTTCTCTGTGGGGCCTTTTTTACTCTAAGACCCTCCGTTTTCTCATCTGCACATGGAATTGTGCCAGGATGTCCCCTAAAATCCCTCTCAGCTATGAGCTTTGTTAACTCTCCTTGTGGTGCTATGGGGCATTTTTCAGAATATGTGACAGAAGTTCTGACCGTCTCATGCAGAGATTCAGCCCTTTCTCCCTGGGGACAGAATCTCAACTGCAAAAATGGGTATCAGGGTCTGGTGATTTACTTCATGGAAAGGTCCATACCCACCCTCATACCTTACTAAAAGATTAACATTGAATCCTAAATAAAATCCACAACCACCACTGCCAATAAATCTGAGAGCTTCATGCTTGCCAGATTCCATGTTAAGCCCTGTTTCTGTCTTATGTCATGTGCTTCAAAAAACATCCTTAAGTGCTAAGCAGGACTGTTGTCATTCCCAGTTCATTGGAAAGGCAACTTGGAGAAGATAAGAGCTTAAGGTCACTCGCTTGCATATGGCGGGGACTTGATTCAACCCAGAATTGTCTGACATCACGGTTTGGGATCTGAATTACTATATACACGTTACAGATAGTGAAAGTGTTCACTCTTAGAGCTCTGTGCCCTGGAAAGTCTCTATCCTATTCCTTGCTGGTATTAGTTGCATTTCACTGATTTATAGCCGTTCTCCCCTCTCATATTTGAACTTCTCTCCCAGGCATGGATTCTGTCTTCTCCATTGTCTGAGCAGTCAGGAGCTCATTTTGTAAAAGTAGAGTGCTTGGAGACTCTGCTTCATAAGGTCAACAATGCATGCCTGAGATGTTCATGAAAGTCAATGGGAAAATAAAATTTAATTCACAGTAATTCTGTGTCTTGCACAGAATGACTTCTGAGGAGACACACCAAAGGCAGAAACACAAGGCACATGATATTTGGTTTCCAGTCTGTAAGGGAAGTATGCACTGGGATCTCCAGAGATATGGTTCCAGAGGAGACAGTTTGGGTATTTTGGAAAGGGTGAAAGGTCAAGGAAAGCAATATTTAAAAAAGGTTGAAATTTATTCAGTAAGTTAGGTAGCCTATAATAGTCCAGCTCTTGGGCCAAGTTGACCTATCCAGATCTTTGCCTGACCACCTCCCCTGGTTGAATGCAAGGAGAAGAACCTCAGTCCTTGGGTGTTGCATTCCCTCCAGGGAGAACGGCATCACTTCCCTGGAGCAGTTGAAGGTGAAATGAGAAATGGAACTCCAGATTGAATTGCCAGTCCCAAGTCTGGTAGGTCTAGATTTTTCTGGACTAAATGGCAATACTGAAAGCCAGTTCCTGGTGGTGGGCAGACTCTGGAACAAGGGCTGGGCTGGCTAAGAGTATAAATAAGATGGTTTTCAGTAGGCAACTAGTACTAGAAAGAGTAGTAGGTCTCCTTGAACTCAGGGTGGGAATGGACTGGCTGGGGATGGAAGTGAGTGGCCAGAGAAATCAAACTAAGTATAGCTGAGCCATGTCCACTGAGGGGAGAGAGAGGGTACACTTGGCTGGAAACTCTCTGGAGTGCGGGTCGGATATTGATGGGAGGGAGTTGCAGGAAGAGTGTGGGGCGGTCGTCATCATCTTATAGACATCTTATAGACGTGGGAGTTTCATCAAATTAGCTGAAAGGGACCTATGTCTTTTTAAGATATTTTATTTTCCCAGGGAAAAGGACAAAGGACCTGCCATCTCTATCAGCCCTCCAGAAACTAAGAGGGCACAGGCTGTGAAGAAGAGCTCAGTTATCTATGGGTGTCAAGGGAGTGGGGAGCACTGTCATGAAGTCCCTAAGGCACACAAAGGGACTTAAGGACACTGTCTCTGTCTCGCTCTCTTTTTAAAGTTGGATTTCTAATTCACTCTTTAGGCTTAAAAAAGTCTCAGATGTGTCAAGGAGTTAAGTGTGGGAAAAAAAAACACACAGAAACACATGAAGACCCAAAGGAAAATATTTTTATAATCATGGGGAGGGGATGCCTTTGCTAATCATGACATTAGTTTAGAAACTTGGAGAGTAAAGGCTGGCTGTTTTACCGTTTCTTCACTTAGCATAGAACTGGCAAATATGGTACTCAATTAAATATTTGTTGAATTAATTTGACTTCATAAAAACTAAATACTTCCAGGTAGCTTGTGTGCAAGTGTGCACGCACACACATACATACGTAAACACATACCCTTCTCCAACCCCACCATAAAGTGGGAAAGATAAAATGAGAACAAATATTTGCTACATTGATGATAGACAAAGGGTTAATATCCCTGGTACAAAGAAAAACACTCTTACAAATCAATAAGGAAGAGACAAATCCTTCAATAGAAAAATGGTCAAAGGACATAAGCAGGCAATTCAGAGAAGAAGAAATACAAATGGTCAATAATCAAAGAACGGTAATGGAAATCTTTGCAGCCATTAAATGCTCAAGGCTGACCTGTATTTACTGACTTAGAAAGATGCCCACGACATGCTGTTGAATGAAAAAAGTGGGCTCCAAAACAGTAGGTAGAGTATGATTCCATTTATAGAAAATTACATGAGAGCATCTTCATCCACATCTTTGCTGAAAATAATGGAAATGTCCTCAAAGTTACAGAGGTAGAGAAGAGAACTGGAGGCCAAGCCAGCAGATACATGGCCTCACCTCTGGGTCAGGCACTTGTGGGAGTCACTGGCCAGCAAGGTGGGGACTATCCCATCCTCCACTCCCTGAGGCCAAAGGATCTTGAATTTCTCTGCCTCTTTATTTTCAGCTTCTCTTTCTCTGCAGGACAATTGGGCAAGTGAGAATGAGTGTAATATTTTATTAACCTAAAAATAAATGTCTGTATTGTTTGCCTTTTTAAAATGAACACATACCATTTTTAAATTTAGGGAAAAAAAAGTGTATCTTTTTATATTTGCTTGTTGATACTGGAGATGGAACCCAGGAGCACTTTGTTACCGAGCTACATTCCCTACTTTGTACGTTTTATTTTGAGACAGGGTCTCACTAAATTGCTCAGGGCCTCGCTAATGTGCTGAGGCAGACCTCAAACTTGTATTCCTCCTGCTTCAGCCTCCCAAGTTGCTAGGGTTACAGGCATGCACCACTACATCTGGCTATATCTTCATTTTTTTGATAGAATAAGAAAATTCAGAGTTCATACATGCTTAGCATGTGCACGGACCTGGGTTCCATCCCCAACACCAGAGAAGGAGAGAAGAAGAAAATGCATGTTAGGAAATGTGACTGATAAGGCATTAAAATCTTTAGTATAGAAAGTACCTGCCAATCAATCAAAAAATAATAATAGCCCAACCAAGAGAAAATATTACCCACCTAAGAGCTCTTATTTGGCAGATGTTTACTAAGTGTGAGGAACTAGACAAAAACATTTTACAAGTATTATTTCTTCCAAGGCTTTAGGAGGTAGATTCCATTTTTTCCCACCCCCTTGCCTCCAGTCTTCCCTCTTTCCTTCTTCTCCTCTCTCCATCTCCCTTCTAAGCCCTGTTCCTCCCCAATTCCCTCCCTCTCCCCAGATTCACCCACCAGAGCATCTGTCCCATGCCTTCTAGCTCTGTGGATTCCCATTGCCCCCACGTGGAGCCTGCATTTCCACCGTCCTCTCTGTTTACTGCTAAAAAAGGCTGAGACCCTGAAGAAACTGTGGCCCAGGACACCCATTTCTAGCAAGGATGTCATTGATCCTCAAAATGTGAACCCACATTTCCCAGAGGGAGGAAAGCACATGGACAATAAGCATATGGAAATATTTTCACCTGATTAACCATCAAAGAAAACAATTAAAAAGGAGTTTGGGTTTACTTATTGATTTTATTTGCTCCTCAGACTGACAGAGATTTATGAGATCAGTAACAATGAGTATTGTCTATAAGGTTGGGGGAAATCATTCTCTCCGTCTGCCAGTAGGTGTTCTGAAAGAGTACAGAAAGCATATCACATGCCCCCCAATTTCTCTTTTATAAAATTATTCATATGTGTGTGTATATATAACTATACATATATACATGCATATCTATTTAGCAATATATGATAGATATGTATGTGTATAAATATGTATCTACACTTATAAGGTACACACACACATATATAATGTTTGATCACCTGATACATGTCTGCAGATATATTTACACACACACCCATATATATCAGCTGATCAAATGTTTGAACTAGAATATGCATTGGAACTGAACCTATAATGACAAAATTTTGGAAACAATTCAAAGGTACTTTTCAAAAAAAAAAAAGAACCTGTGAAGGAAACTGATTCCTTTACTGTGGAAGTCTATGCAGTTATTGAAAATGATGGCATAGGTCTGTGTTTTTGACATGCAAAAAATATTCATCATTTATTATTAAAGTGACAAAGGCAGATTACAAAACCAGTTTGTATAATACGATCCCTGCTTCTGTTAAAATGAATACATGTGTGTATCTATGTATCTATGTATATTTAGATAAGCATTTTTTTTCATAGAAAAATCAGAAAGGACATAAAGAAAAATGTGAAGGATGATTATCTCAGGGTAGAAGAGTGAAGACTGATATTTTCTTTCCTTCCACATATCTTTGGTTTATAACCTTTTGCAATTATCGTGAATTAGTTTTACAATCAGATTAAACTCCATTCAAACAAGGAAGCAGCGTCTATTGTGGGGAAAGGGATCAAAACAAAACCCAACCGCGGCCAGCCTAGGCCCCAGCTGGCTTTGCAGACCATCCCTGCAGAGAAGGGCACCCCCTTCCATGCTGTCCTTTATGGGAACCAGATCCCTTTGCACCCACAGCTCCCCAGTGGAGCTCTTCCTCCGGGATCTGCCCAAGTCCTCAGGACAGAGGCTTCTGGGAGCACATCTTTCCCCAGGCAGAGAGTCCCTGACCTCAGTACAAAAGGGGACCTAGAACTCTTTGTTAGAGAACTTGAACTTGAAACTGGTGACAGAGATGGTTTAAACAACTCAGTGGAGCAGAAGTGGATTTGGTACTACCCTAGAGGGATTTCTTACCTGTGGCTGCCCCTAGATCGTTTGCTTAGGTGGTTGTATTTGTTTGTTTATTTTGTTTTTATTTCAAGAGTCATTATTGAAGGAGTTGGGCACCATTTGAAGGGAACTAGTGGAACAGTGTAAGGGACTTGGGAGGGATAAGGCATCAACTGCCCAACTTCACCAGGAGATTGAAGGTACTATCTGCAGAGCCCTGGGCTGGGCCTCCTGTCTTCTTGGGAAGCAAACTGGGTGCACAGGCGTCTTATAAAATACAAACAGGAAGCGAGATAAAATAATCCAAGTGAAGAGCACAAAAAGTTAACAGATCAAAATAAGAGATTAAACAATTGGGAACAATGAGCCAGATGGTTATGCAGAGTAAGTTGAGAAAGATAAGATTAAGAGGGAAAAATTAAAAATAGCAGGATTTGAAATAACCAGTTAAAAGGGGACTGGGAGTGTAGCTCAGTGGTAGAGCACTTGCCTAGAGTACGAGGCCCCGGGTTCCATCCCCAGCACAGCAAAATGAATGAATGAATAAATGAGATTTAAAATTAGATAGCCAGTAAGGGACAGTAAGACAATAAAACACAGTCAACATTTTTTCAGAATGAATCACTCAAAATAGGGAAGGCCAGGAGCTTAGAGATTTGAAAAGATAAAACTTGCCAGTGCCCTAGTTTTAAAGTATAAAGGACATTGACAAAGGGTTAAGGAAAATGTTATCTAAAAAAGTATTACAAAAGAGAAATAAAAGATCACTAGGAGGAAGGTTAAAAGATTAATGAAAGCTAAGACAATTCAAAGGAGAAACAACCAAAGCACCTCTAGTCAGAGAATGTTAAAATTATACCAATGTAATAGTTTAAAGCTCAAGTGTTATGACTATTCTAACCCAGCAGGTGAAAATAACCAGAGAAAACTGGGCAGGTGGCCCAACTTTTTCATGGGATCATCTGTATTATGTACCCAGAATTACCCACACTTTTTTTTTTTTTTTTGTCATAGGTATTGTCACATTCAGTTTTCCGGGTAATCATTTGATTAATGTCTGTCTTCCCCACGAGACTTCAGGATCTATGAGGGCAGGAGCCTCACCTGTTTTGCTTTCCAACACATTCCTGGCCCTTAGTGATAAGTAGTAAATATATATATATCAATTCAATGGAAGAGTGAGTGAAGCATCTCCCTTAGGTTGTTCTCAGTGGGACAGGGCCGATGGCACTGAGTCCCCAAGGGTCTGGAAAGGGAGTTTCCAGCAAAGGGGGTCTGGCCAGAAGCAACTCCTGCCTTCCAAACAGAACCTTCTCAGGGCTGGGATCCCTGGAGCCCTTGACTTGGCCCTTCACCAACTGACCATGACAGAAATAGATTAGGCATGGCCCCAGAGTTCCAGAAGCTCGTGCTGAGAAGTGGTACCAGAAGCAAAGAGTCATGGTCTAGGCATGGGGTGGCACCCTCTGGCTGCAAGAGCTGACCCTGTCTTGTATGGCCTTTGTGGGAGAAGCAGCTTGGAGAAGGGAGGCCCGTCTAGGAGGGAGACCAGAGCTGTGGCACTGGCCACAGGCAAGACCTCTCCTCCTATCACTCTTCTTATCATCTCCATTTGTCAATCCCCCTGCCTGGGTGAGATAGGAACTGGTGGGAAGCACCAGGGCCCCATTCTCCTGACAAGAAAATTGAGTCCAAATTCCATTTGGCTAAGGACACTTAGTTAAGTATGCTGCAGATAGTGGAGCACCAAGAATGTGAGACTGACTTGATTTAATTATATGGGACGTGAGACAGTGGGAGAGACTTTGCAGACCACTTACTGGAAGGTGGCTGGGACCACCAGGTGTAGGAGGCAACATTGTTTAATGTGTAAATGGTGACCAAGGCTGCTTCTGGCTTTGGCAGGATAAAACACCGCTGATGAAAGAAGTGACATTCACTTCAAGAATCAAGTCCTATGGATTCACTTTTTTTTATTCTTCATCCTAATGTGCAACAAACTAAACAATAATTATGCCCTTCCTCAGTGACTAAATCTTTGTGAGTGTGGATTTGTGTTGTGATTTTTAATGGCTGCATTGAAATCCCTTCCAAACGAGCAGAGAGAAGGCAAAACTTGCAAGTTGATTTAAAAGTATATTATTGTTTCTATTTAAGGTATAGGGCATGCTGCTGTGGTCTACATATAGACAGTAAAAAGGTTTGTATAATAAAGCAAATTAGCATATCCATCCTCTTGCATAATTACTCATTTTTGTTGTTTTTCTGACAAGAGCAGCTAAAATCTACTCATTCAGTACGATTCCCAAATACAGTACAAGTTTATTACCTATAGTCCTCATGTTGTACTTTAGGTGTCTATACTGATTTACCCTGCATATCTGATCTGAAGTAGACTTGTTATCAAAGGCTGCACTGGGGGAAGGAGCAGAAATTGGTGGAAACCATTGAACAGTGAATTTCTTTCTTCCTTTTATCACTGGTGAAATTCTATTTTCTTGTGGTGGGTAGTACATAGCAGGGGCTGAGAGTTTGATTTCTCAAGACAGGTAGGATGCACAAACAAATGATCTCATTCTTTTAAAGACATCATCACTACATCGGACATACAAATCTTGTGGGGGGGACATTAGACGTGGAAGATTAGAACACAGAAGTGTTTCCTGACAGTCTACATCCACATCACCGAAACTTCAGCACAGCTTTTTTTTTTTAAAAAATAGAAATTTTGCCCACATATACACTAATAAAAATAAATCTGTTTCCGATTACTAACTATGCAGCCAGGTGCTTGTTTGTTATGAGAAAGGCATGTTCATTAATTTTCAGCTATGAAAAGTGCACTGTGCCATAAATATACAATTCAGAATGTACCGCTGATAAATGAATACACAGATTGTTAATGTGCCAGAGAGGGGTATTGGGCGTAAAACACATGCCAGACAGGAGTACCCAGGTGATGGGCTGGCACTTGCAGAACTGGCCTTAAAGCAACCACCTAGACAGCTTCTGACAGCTCTGTGCTTCTATCTTCCTGGCTCTGCATGACTGTCTCCTCTGAACCTCTTCTGGAGGCTTCTGCCTGTCTTGCTTCTCATTTGTCTCAGCAAATCGGGCACTGACAGCTTTGGGGGAGGTTGGTGGCAGTAAGTTGCTTATAACCGCATTCTGTAGGGATGGCTACTTTCCTGGTC